>NC_052336.1:34021354-34327884 GCF_016432855.1 Salvelinus namaycush | reverse complement strand
AAGGATATCCTGCTTTCACTGGAACAGGCCCAGATCCACACCTTTTGCGTGAAGAAAAGATGCAGGAAAAGGGGCCGCAGATCAGGCAACCTCCTGAGAATCCGTAGGCTAGCGAGTAAACTCCCACTGCAATCCGTTCTTCTTGCTAACTTGCAATCATTGGAAATAAAATTGATGACCTACGATTAAGATTGTCCTACCAATGGGACATCAAAAACTGTAACATCTTATGTTTCACCGAGACGTGGCTGAACAACGATACGGACAATATAGAGCTAGCGGGATTTTCTATGCACCGACAGAACAGAGACACTACCTCTGGTAAGACGAGGGGTGGGGTTTGTGTCTATTTGTCAGTAATAGCTGGTGTGCGATGTCTAATATTAAAGAAGTCTCGAGGTATTGCTCGCCTGAGGTAGAGTACTTTATAACAAGCTGTAGACCACACTATCTACCAAGAGAGTTCTCATCTACATTATTCGTAGCCGCAATCTCAATTGCACTCCACACTGCCCTTTCTCACCTGGACAAAAGGAACACCTGTGTGAGAATGCTGTTCATTGACTACAGGTCAGCGTTCAACACCATAGTGCCCATGAAGCTCATCACTAAGCTAATGACTCTGGGACTAAACACCTCCCTCTGCAACTGGATCCTCGACTTCCTGACAGGCCGCCCCCAGGTGGTAAGAGTAGGCAACAACACGTCTGCCACGCTGATCCTTAACACTGCGGCCCCTCAGGGGTGTGTACTTAGTCCCCTCCTGTATTCCTTGTTCACCCACAACTACGTGGCCAAACACGACTCCAACATCATCATTAAGTTTGCTGACAACACAACAGTGGTAGGCCTGATCACCGACAATGTTGAGACGGCCTATAGGGAGGAGGTCAGAGAACTGGCAGTGTGGTGCCAGGACAACAACCTCTCCCTCAATGTGAGCAAGACAAAGGAGCTGATCGTGGACTACAGGAAAAGGCGGGCTGAACAGGCCACCATTAACATCGACGGGGCTGTACTTGTGGAGTGTGTCGAGAGTTTCAAGTTCCTTGGTGTCCACATCACCAATGAACTATCATGGTCTAAACAAGACAGTCGTAAAGAGGGCACGACAAAATCTTTTCCCCCTCAGGAGACTGAAAATATTTGGCATGGGTTCCCAGATCCTCAAAAGGTTTTACAGCTGCACCATCGAGAGCATCCTGACATGTTGCATCAACGCCTGGTATGGCAACTGCTCGGCATCTGACCATAAGGCGTTACAGAGGGTAGTGCGAACGGCCCAGGACATCACTGGGGCCAAGCTTCCTGACATCCAGGACCTATACAATAGGCGGTGTCAGAGGAAAGCCCATAAAATTGTCAGAGACTCCAGTCACCCAAGTTATAGACTGTTTTCCCTGCTACCGCATGGCAAGCGGTACCGGAGCGCCAAGTCTAGGACCAAAAGGCTACTCAACAGCTTCTAATCCCAAGCCATAAGACTGCTGAACAATTAATAAAATTGCCACCGGACAATTTACATTGACCCCCCCCCTCCCCTTTGTACACTGCTGCTACTCCTTGCTTATTATCTATGCATAGTCACTTCACCCCCACCTACATGTACGGTCGTGGCCAAAAGTTTTGAGAATGACACAAATATTAATTTGCATATACTCCAGAATGTTATGAAGAGTGATCAGATGAATTGCAATTAATTGCAAAGTCTTTCTTTGCCATGCAAAATAACTGAATCCCCCAAAAACATTTCCACTGCATTTCAGCCCTGCCACAAAAGGACCAGCTGACATCATGTCAGTGATTCTCTCGTTAACACAGCTGTGAGTGTTGACGAGGACAAGGCTGGAGATCACACTGTCATGCTGATTGAGTTCAAATAACAGACTGGAAGTTTCAAAAGGAGGGTGGTGCTTGAAATCATTGTTCTTACTCTGTTATCCATGGTTACCTGCAACGAAACATGTGCCGTCATCAAAAAGGTTTGCACAAAAAGGACTTCACAGGCAAGGATATTGCTGCCGGTAAGATTGCACCTAAATCAACCATTTATCGGATCATCAAGAACTTCAAGGAGAGCGGTTCAATTGTTGTGAAGAAGGCATCAGGGCACCCAAGAAAGTCCAGCAAGCGCCAGGACTGTCTCCTAAAGTTGATTCAGCTGCGAGATCGGGGCACCACCAGTACAGAGCTTGCTCAGGAATGGCAGCAGGCAGGTGTGAGTGCATCTGCACGCACAGTGAGGCAAAGACTTTTGGAGGATGGCCTGGTGTCAAGAAGGGCAGCAAAGAGGCAACTTCTCTCCAGAAAAAAAATCAGGGACAGACTTATATTCTGCAAACGGTACAGGGATTGGACTGCTGAGGACTGGGGTAAAGTCATTTTCTCTGATGAATCCCCTTTCCAATTGTTTGGGGCATCTGGAAAAAAGCTTGTCTGGAGAAGACAAGGTGAGCGCTACAATCAGTCCTGTGTCATGCCAACAGTAAAGCATCCTGTGACCATTCATGTGTGGGGTTGCTTCTCAGCCAAAGGAGTGGGCTCACTCACAATTTTGCCTAAGAACACAGCCATGAATAAAGAATGGTACCAACACATTCTCAGAGCAACTTCTCCCAACCATCCAGGAACAGTTTGGTGACGAACTGTCACGTTCCTGACCTATTTATGTTAGTTTGTTATGTGTGTTAGTTGGTCAGGACGTGAGGTTGGGTGGGCATTCTATGTTTTCTGTTTCTGTGTTGGTTTTGGGTTGCCTGGTATGGCTCTTAATTAGAGGCAGGTGTTTGGCGTTCCTCTAATTAAGAGTCATATTTAGGTAGGCGTTGTCACAGTGTTCGTTGTGGGTGATTGTCTTCCGTGTCTGTGTAATTGTTTGCACCATACGGGACTGTTACGGTTTGTTCGGTTTGTGTAGTCTAATTGTCCTATTCGTGCGTTCTTCTTGTTTTATGTAAGTTCGTCGTTTAGGTCTGTCTACACCGTTTGTTGTTTTTGTTAGTTTAGTCAAGTTCGTGTTTTCGTTAAATAAAATTATGTCATTTCACTACGCTGCGCCTTGGTTCCCTCAATACTCCTCCTCTTCAGATGAAGAGGAGGAGGACTGCCGTTACAGAATCACCCACCAAGAATCCAGAACCAAGCAGCGTAATTTGGAGCAACGGGGAAGTATACAGGACTTATGGAGTTGGGAGCAAATATTTAACGGAGAAGGACCATGGGCAAAAGTGAATCACCGTCCATGGGAACAGCTGGAGGCAGCTCGGAGAGTGGAGGAAAAGAGAGAGAGGAACCGGAGTTATGAGGGAACGCGTCTTGCACGGAAGCCCAAAAAGCCCGTGAGTAACACCCAAAAATTTCTTGGGGGGGGGCTAAGAGGTAGTGGGCCAAGGGCAGGTAGTAGACCTGCGCCCACTTCCCAGGCTTACCGTGGAGAGCGGGAGTACGGGCAGGCGCCGTGTTACGCAGTAGAGCGCACGGTGTCTCCTGTACGAGTGCATAGCCCAGTGCGGGTTATTCCACCTCCCCGCACTGGTAGGGCTAGATTGGGCATTGAGCCAGGTGTCATGAGGCCGGCTCAACACGTCTGGTCTCCAGTGCGTCTCCTCGGGCCGGCATACATGGCACCTGCCTTACGCATGGTTTCCCCGGTTCGCCTACATAGCCCGGTGCGGGTTATTCCACCTCCCCGCACTGGTCGGGCAACCGGGAGCATTCAACCAGGTAAGGTTGGGCAGGCTCAATGCTCAAGAGAGCCAGTACGCCTCCACGGTCCGGTATTTCCTGCGCCACCTCCCCGCCCCAGCCTAGTACCTACAGTGCCTACACTACGCACTAGGCTACCAGTGCGTCTCCTGAGCCCTGTTCCTCCTCCACGCACTCTCCCTGTAGTGCGTGTATCCAGGCCGGTGCCACCAGTGCCGGTACCACGCACTAAGCCTCCTGTGCGTCTCCAGAGCCCTGTACACACTGTTTCTTCTCCCCCTACTAATCCTGATGTGCTTGCCCTCAGGCCGGTGCCACCAGTGCCGGTACCACGCACCAGGTATAGAGGAGGCTTTGAGAGTCCAGTGTGCCCTGTCCCTGCTCCCCGCACTAGTATGAAGGTGCGTATCCTTAGCCCGGTGCCTCCAGTTCCGGCACCACGCACCAGGTCTACAGTGCGCCTTATCCGGCCAGAGCCATCCGTCTCACCAGCGCCATCTGAGCCATCCGTCTCACCAGCGCCATCTGAGCCATCCGTCTCCCCAGCGCCATCTGAGCCATCCGTCTCCCCAGCGCCGTCTGAGCCATCCGTCTGCAATGAGCCTGCAAAGCCGCCCGTTTGCCATGAGCCTGCAAAGCCGCCCGTCTGCCATGAGCCTACAGAGCCGTCCGCCAGACAGGAGCCGCTAGAGCCGCCCGCCAGACAGGAGCCGCTAGAGCCGCCCGTCAGACAGGAGCCGCTAGAGCCGCCCGTCAGACAGGATCTGCCAGAGCCGCCCGTCAGACAGGATCTGCCAGAGCCGCCAACCAGACAGGATCTGCCAGAGCCGCCAACCAGACAGGATCAGCCAGAGCCGTCAGAGAGCCATGAGCGTCGAGAGCCGTCAGCCTGCCATGAGCGTCGAGAGCCGTCAGCCAGCCATGAGCGTCGAGAGCCGTCAGCCAGCCATGAGCGTCGAGAGCCGTCAGCCAGCCATGAGCGTCGAGAGCCGTCAGCCAGCCATGAGCGTCGAGAGCCGTCAGCCAGCCATGAGCGTCGAGAGCCGTCAGCCAGCCATGAGCGTCGAGAGCCGTCAGCCAGCCATGAGCGTCGAGAGCCGTCAGCCAGCCATGAGCGTCGAGAGCCGTCAGCCAGCCATGAGCGTCGAGAGCCGTCAGCCTGCCATGAGCGTCCAGATTCGTCAGTCAGCCATGAGCTGCCCTTCAGCCAGAAACGGCTATATACCCAGAACTGCCCCTCAGTCCAGAGCTGTCTCTCTGTCCGGAGCTGCCTTTCAGTCCGGAGTTGCCCCTCTATTATGATCTCCCTCTCTATCTTGATCTACCTCTTTATTCTTATCTATCCCTCTGTCTTGATTTATCCCTCTGTCCCGGTGCTGTCTCTGTCATGGATGTTACAAAGAGGATTTTGTGGGATATGGGTGGACATTTTTAGGGGTAGATGGAGGTTGGGATTGACTATGGTGGGGTGGGGACCTCGCCCGGAGCCTGAGCCACCACCGTGGTCAGATGCCCACCCAGACCCTCCCCTAGACTTTGTGCTGGTGCGCCCGGAGTTCGCACCTTATGGGGGGGGTTATGTCACGTTCCTGACCTATTTATGTTAGTTTGTTATGTGTGTTAGTTGGTCAGGACGTGAGGTTGGGTGGGCATTCTATGTTTTCTGTTTCTGTGTTGGTTTTGGGTTGCCTGGTATGGCTCTTAATTAGAGGCAGGTGTTTGGCGTTCCTCTAATTAAGAGTCATATTTAGGTAGGCGTTGTCACAGTGTTCGTTGTGGGTGATTGTCTTCCGTGTCTGTGTAATTGTTTGCACCATACGGGACTGTTACGGTTTGTTCGGTTTGTGTAGTCTAATTGTCCTATTCGTGCGTTCTTCTTGTTTTATGTAAGTTCGTCGTTTAGGTCTGTCTACACCGTTTGTTGTTTTTGTTAGTTTAGTCAAGTTCGTGTTTTCGTTAAATAAAATTATGTCATTTCACTACGCTGCGCCTTGGTTCCCTCAATACTCCTCCTCTTCAGATGAAGAGGAGGAGGACTGCCGTTACACGAACAATGCATTTTACAGCATGATGGAGCACCTTGCCATGAAGGCAAAAGTGATAACTAAGTGGCTCGGGGAACAAACATCGATATTTTGGGTCCATGGCCAGGAACCTCCCCAGACCTTAATCCCATTGAGAACTTGTGGTTAATCCTCAAGAGGTGGGTGGACAAACAAAACCCCACAAATTCTGACAAACTCCAAGCATTGATTATGCAAGAATGGGCTGCCATCAGTCAGGATGTGGCCCAGAAGATAATTGACAGCATGCCAGGGACTTTCCACGTGGCAACATTATAGGATGCCACCTTTCCAACAAGTCAGTTTGTCAAATGTTTGCCCTGCTAGAGCTGCCCCGGTCAACTGTAAGTGCTGTTATTGTGAAGTGGAAATGTCTAGGAGCATCAACGGCTCAGCCGCGAAGTGGTAGGCCACACAAGCTCACAGAACGTGACCACCGAGTGATGAAGCGCGTAGCGTGTAAAAACTCTGTTGCAACAGTCACTACCAAGTTCCAAACTGCCTCTGGAACCACAAGAACAATAACTGTTCGTCGGGAGCTTCATGAAATGGGTTTCCATGGCCGAGCAGCCGCACACACGCCTAATTTCAAACGTAATGCCAAGCATCGGCTGGAGTGGTGTAAAGTTCGCCACCTTTGGACTCTGGAGTAGTGGAATCCCGCTTCACCATCTGGCTGTCCGACGGACAAATCTGGGTTTGGCGGAAGCCAGGAGAACACTACCTGCCCCAAATGCATAGTGTCAACTGTAAAGTTTGGTGGATTATTAATAATGGTCTGGGGCTGTTTTTCATGGTTCGGGCTAGGCCCCTTAGTTCCAGTGAAGGGAAATCTTAACGCAACAGCATACAATGACATTCTAGACGTCAGTTTGGGGAAGGCCCTTTCCTGTTTCAGTTTGAAAATGCCCCTGTGCACAAAGCAAGGTCCATACAGAAATAGTTTGTCGAGATTGGTGTGGAAGAACTTTACTGGCCTACACAGAGCACTGACCTCAACCCCATCGAACATCTCTGGGATGAATTGGAATGCCGACTGCTAGCCAGGCCTAAATATGTAATGCTCTTGTGGCTGAATGGAAGAAAGTCCCCACAGCAATGTTCCAACATCTAGTGGAAAGCCTTCCCAGAAGAGTAGAGGCTGTTATAGCAGCAAAGGGGAGATCAACTCCATATTAATGCCCATGATTTTAGAATGAGATGTTCTACGAGCAGGTGTCCACATACTTTTGGTCATGTAGTGTATTTCATGATATCCAAATGCGATCATAGTTACGTGGAATCTCAATCACTGAAGAGGGTCTAACCGAACTACAGCCTGGGAGGCATATGTGCTTCCGTGTATGATGCATGTTGCTTACCGAACCGAAACAAAAAAGAAAGTGAATAAAGTCACTTTTTGAATGAAGTTACTGGGTATGAAATATCACAAATTTCCTCACACAATTCACTGGCGACACTAAATCTGTTTAAAAGACGTTCAGACATTGGAGCATCTCTCCCTGTCAAGCATATTCCGTGTGATACCATAATGTGCAGTACATGCGCGCATGCAATTTCTATAGCACGTATGGCTTGACCGTGGATTTTCGTTTGCAGGATAGGTTGACCGCAGTAGCACCTGGGGGGTCTCTGTTGTCACTGTAATGTTTATGATCTTGTTTACAATGCATTTTCTCTAGTTCTCCCAGTTTGCCATCTTGTAGATGTACTTTGGTTTTGCAGGTGCTTGTTGTGGTTGAAGTAAAAAGGAGGCAAGGATGGGAAGGTGGCCACTTCTGACGTCACGGCTGACGGAGAAGCTGAAGAGTTTGGCATCCAGATCCGGGAGCAGAAGACGAGGTCGAGGATGTCTGCAGTGGAGGCGGAGGAGTGGATGTGTGTGGGTTTGTCGTTGTTGATGATGGTGAGGTTTGTACTGTCAAGGATGCCCCTTAGTGCTCTTCGTGAGCTTTTTGTGGTGTTGCAGTTAAAATCGGTGTGTTTGGCATTAAAATCTCCCATAATGATAGTGTGAAAGTTGTTTCGTGATATAACAGTGACCAGCTTTTCTGAGGGGGTTATTGTAGGTGGACAGTAGCTACCAGGAGTGAGGTATGTGCGTTTAAAATGACTATTGCTGCTATGTACTCATTGTTGTCTAGATTTTCTCCCGTGTGAGACCAATGGCACTGGTACACTTATTGTCCCCTCCCCGCTCTCCCCACCCACCCTGCCTCGACCAGACAAAATAAGCCAGTGAGATGTCTTCGCTTCTGGGGCACAGCCTCCGCGGGGCAGGGGCAATAAGTAGACCTGAGTGGCCCTGCCATGACAAATTAAGGAGTGGGGCGTCTTTCTTTTTCTACCGGTCCTCAATGGTGCTGGTAGAGAAAGTCCTCAATGGTGCTGCCCATGCTAATACAGGCGTTTGGCCACTAGAGGCCTCTATCATTCTCTATGGGTAAGACACATCTGGCCATTTTAGGAGCTCAGTGAAGACAGGCAAAGTTCAGAAATGATCGAACACAGTGGGTTTGTTTCTGGGTCACTCTGGGATATTCTCCTTTGAATAAGATGAATCTGTGTTGGGGAAACCGGCCCAGTTTGTTTAAAGTCTAAGATTCAATATTAAAACAGTAAGCCTACAATCACACATTCTCAACCAATTTTTACACCACCTGTACTACCACCAACCTTGCTCTACATTTGATCCATGGCAGCCTAAATCTTAGAAGGCACTGGTCGTACTTGGTCTTGAGGTTTCTCCATACCACCAGGCTGTCTCGCGAAAACAATGATGTGATGATGTGATTGTTAACGTAGCTAGAACGAGCTGTGGCACAAAGCAGCCTAAGAAAGGTTTTCAGTCAGACATTCACACTTGCAAAACAGAGTTGATATTTCTAGCCAACATTTTGAATTGAATAACATTGCTTGATTTGACACTTGATTTGACACTTTGGCTTTGGTTAAAAGCAAGTAGAAATGCATGCTAGTAGTTAATGCTCCTGCTCGAGAGTCTACACATTCTGGGTGATGCGAAACAACGTCATCATCTCACTGGCTTCTTCTCTGGTGAGCTCTCATTGGCTATTGCTGAATTCTCAAAACCTGTTGTTGCACATCTCACACTACAAGAGCATTGCAGATTTTGCGCCGATAAAAATATTGGGGGTCTGGGACTGCTCAAAGACGGGATTGGTAGCCCTCAGATTGCATCTCTGACCCGTTTACATTAAACGAGCATCAGTGACAGCCGCGCGCCCCGAGTTGGCAGCGACATGGGGATTTAGTCTCCGATCTCAAAAACGTGTCTGGGACAGCTAAAACGGGGCTAAAATCGTGTTGTGTGACATCCTTTTACAATGGCACAAACAGATTCTCGCCTGGCAGTGGACATGCTAAAGCTCCTTTCATTTTCTCAAGTCCCCAATAATCTTCAGATCTCCACAAAATCCCAAAAGAATGCAAAACTTCAATACGTCCCCCCCCCAGTTTTAATCTCCACGAGAGCCTGACTTCATTGAACACTAGCCAGGTATAACTTGATTCAAACTAGACTAGAGAACGATTGTGATGTAGTTCAGTCCTTTCAGATGACTGGGCGAGACCTGAGTAATTCTCCACAAGAGGGTGCACCAGGATAAGCAGTGGTGGCTGATGTGAACGGCTCTCTGTTCCATTTTAAGTGAGTGCTTGGTAGGAGAGCTCACAGCCTGAATGAAGCCTTGTCCAGAATCGCAAAACAACCCCTAACCCTTTTTCCCTAGGCAGTACAGGCCCATCTTGGTCTGAAAGAATGGATAATGGTAGTCTCTCCACCTAGCCCTCTGATTTTTATTTTATTAAACTAGGCAAGTCAGTTAAAAATTAATTCTTACTTACAATGACAGCCTAGGAACAGTGGGTTAACTGTCTTGTGCAGGGACAGAATGACAGATTTTTACCTTGTCAGCTCAGGGATTTGATCCAGCAACCTTACATTTAACATTTAAGTCATTTAGCAGACGCTCTTATCCAGAGCGACTTACAAATTGGTGCATTCACCTTATGATATCCAGTGGAACAACCACTTTACAATAGTGCATCTAAATCTTTTAAGGGGGGAGGGGGGGGTTAGAAGGATTACTTTATCCTATCCTAGGTATTCCTTAAAGAGGTGGGGTTTCAGGTGTCTCCGGAAGGTGGTGATTGACTCCGCTGACCTGGCGTCGTGAGGGAGTTTGTTCCACCATTGGGGTGCCAGAGCAGCGAACAGTTTTGACTGGGCTGAGCGGGAACTGTACTTCCTCAGAGGTAGGGAGGCGAGCAGGCCAGAGGTGGATGAACGCAGTGCCCTTGTTTGGGTGTAGGGCCTGATCAGAGCCTGAAGGTACGGAGGTGCCGTTCCCCTCACAGCTCCGTAGGCAAGCACCATGGTCTTGTAGCGGATGCGAGCTTCAACTGGAAGCCAGTGGAGAGAGCGGAGGAGCGGGGTGACGTGAGAGAACTTGGGAAGGTTGAACACCAGACGGGCTGCGGCGTTCTGGATGAGTTGTAGGGGTTTAATGGCACAGGCAGGGAGCCCAGCCAACAGCGAGTTGCAGTAATCCAGACGGGAGATGACAAGTGCCTGGATTAGGACCTGCGCCGCTTCCTGTGTGAGGCAGGGTCGTACTCTGCGAATGTTGTAGAGCATGAACCTACAGGAACGGGTCACCGCCTTGATGTTAGTTGAGAACGACAGGGTGTTGTCCAGGATCACGCCAAGGTTCTTAGCACTCTGGGAGGAGGACACAATGGAGTTGTCGACCGTGATGGCGAGATCATGGAACGGGCAGTCCTTCCCCGGGAGGAAGAGCAGCTCCGTCTTGCCGAGGTTCAGCTTGAGGTGGTGATCCGTCATCCACACTGATATGTCTGCCAGACATGCAGAGATGTGATTCGCCACCTGGTTATCAGAAGGGGGAAAGGAGAAGATTAATTGTGTGTCGTCTGCATAGCAATGATAGCCCACCTATCACTGCATAGCAATGATAGGTGGGCCAGTAACCTTGCGGTTACTGGCCCACCGCTCTAACCACTAGGCTACCTGCCACCCCAGACTAGTGGAATTGCTTACTTATATCCAATCCCAGATCTAAACAAAGCCATAGGGGTTATTTCTGGTTTATACATTAGCTGAATATAACCATAGGATGTCATAAGGCCAGTGATACTGGTGCAAACATCTGGCATCTGATAGTTTTTCTGTTTAGGAGTGTTTTATTAAAGAATGTGAAACAATGTTGTTTCTGCTTGCTCCTTTTCATTAAATCATGCATATCTGTTCTTTATTTGGCCTAAAATAAATCTGTTAATATGGGCAGAATATTCTCTTACTGCATTTTCATCAGATATGAAAATAAAAAATGTAATGAGGAAAAAATGTATCTGGTAAATAGCAGACATTTGGTACGTTTCAATTAAAAAAGACTGTCCATGACTATAAAAATGGAAACATTGTGATTTTAGAGACACAAAGTAACAATAGCCTACGTTTAAAGGACTCCCATCATAATCATCATTCACATAATTCCAATTCAATTAAGTCATAATTATCAGCTTTGTTATTGACATCAGTGAGGAGGCTTCCAGAGTGAGGAGAAACACATGGGTAGGCCGACCACCTGAAAATAGAAATAAAAAAATAAAACATTTTTTTAATGCTTTTTACTCATTTTAACAGTGTAATAAGTCCATATAGTACAACATCACAAAATCATTTATTTTAGTCTCATTATGATTCGTAAAATGTTGGCTATTATTTTTTAAACGGAATAACATATGTTTAATTTACTGTATAAGCTATTATACTAAAGATCTATCCAAGGTTCAACTTTTTAAAACTATTTTGATACTCACCTCATGTCTTTATAATATGAATGAGAATGTAGTCCATTTTGTTTTGAAAATCAGTATTTGTCCGTCTCTCCCACTTGTTCCCATTTTCAATGAAAAAATATGCATTCACAAGACTATAATGTTGTAAAGCTCTGCACAACCATGGCTGGCGAGATACTCAGGCTGTCACGTTCCTGACCTGTTTTCTGTTGTTTGGTATGTGTTTATTGGTCAGGGCGTGAGTTTTGGGTGGGCAGTCTATGTTTTCTGTTTCTATGTTGGTTTTGGGTTGCCTGGTATGGCTCTCAATTAGAGGCAGGTGTTTGACGTTTCCTCTGATTGAGAGTCATATTAAGGTAGGTTGTTCTCACTGTTTGTTTGTGGGTGATTGTCGCTGTGTCTGTGTTTATTGCACCACACGGTACTGTCTCGTCTCGTTCGTTCCTGTTCATGCGTGCTTCGTTATATGTAGTTTGCATGTTCAGGTCAGTCTACGTTGTTTGTTTGTTATTTTGTAAATATTCAAGTATAGTTCGTGTCAGTGTTCGTCGTGTTTAATAAAGCATTATGTATTCATCACCCGCTGCGCCTTGGTCTACTCTCTCACCGAAAGACGACCGTTACACAGGCAAAGCCATGGAATCATTTGAATTACACGGAAATAACGCTTTTAAGCTTTTGAACCTCTTTAAAAAATGCTATAGTTCTACATTTTTACCCTGTATAGTTTGGACTATCCTTTTCATAATTTATAAGACATCAAAACATTCTAGAAAAGCTTTACGTGCTCTCACAACAGCTGTTGACTTGACTGTCATTTGGAAAATGAGCTTCTAAATCAGCTGATGATTGTTGAAACAGGCATCAATTTCAACGTCTACTTTCACAGGTAAATGCTTATTATATTGATAGGCAAACAGCACTGCCATTAATACAAGGATCCAAAAGGGTTTTATTTCACACCATTTTGGACCTAAAATGTTACATCTTACATTTCCATGACGCCCAAAAGATGGTTCTAGTTTTATGAGGTCATACTTAAATGTAAAATAATAATAGGCACACAAACTAAAGAAAACTATTTTTGCATTTGATTAACTTAAGATTCTCACCAAGACAGGCAGACAGTTGAGACAGACAAACAGTAGAGTAGGCTGTACATTGCACAATAAGAATATATGCTATTTTAAGAGATTTAACAGAATGAATGCAAATGTACACTGTATGCTACTAATGAACAAAAACTATGCCCAATTGATTACCTTTGAAACTATCCTCTTTGAACTGCCGGACCTGAACAAATGAGTTGGATGGATGGCTTCGATAGTCCAGCAATCGAATGGCAAGTCGTTCATATGCTAATAACCAAAATATTCTTCTTAAAAAGATCTTGCACTGCTACCCTCAGCATTCATTATTCTTAAAGGAGGTCAGAACAAACAATGCAACCTGAATTCATCCTCTCTGTGCTAGAAAAAAAATATCCTGACGCATGAAGGCTACACCTACAGACGTGAACAATAGACCACAAAGAAGTCATTCTGGAAGTGCACTGGTCGTATAACCCTCACTGACGGGGTTATCTGGAGAACACAACCACAACGGACAATTCTGGGATTCGGATCAGAAATGGCCTGAAGGAGAGAAGCCAGGAAGAAACCTGGCTTCTCTCATGTGAACCAAGTTGTGGAACTTGGTTCACATGACCTGCCTGCGTCTATTTGGGGAGAAATGCCCTCTCTGAAGCATCCACATTAATGTAGAAGTGTTTAGAAAAATGTTATATTCTTATCTACGATAAAAGTGACTCCAAAATGACACAATATATTACTTACCATTAATTTCTATTGGGCACAAAATAATCTGAAACACAACCAAAATAAAGATAAATTGCATCCAGCAATGCTTGATGAAGTCATTGCGTGCTATGAATATGGGACCACATTCTTAACTTTTTACTACTTTAATACACATAAGTGAATCTGTCCCAATACTTTTGGTCCCATAGAATGGTTGGGCTATGTATAAAAACGGCTTTAGTCTCTAAACGGTTCACCCAATATGGATGAAAAAAAACTGAAATTAAAGCTGACTGACTGAACTTTAACATCAAAGTCATTGTATCATTTAAAATCTAAAGTGCTGGAATATAGAGCCAAAACAACAAAAAATGTGTCACTTTCCCAATACTTTTGGACAGGGTTGCAACTTAGATCTTTTAAGTGGTGGGGACATAATATAACATATATTTACAGTAACAGTCAAAAGTTTGGACACACCTACTCATTCAAGGGTTTTTGTTAATTTTTACTCTTTTCTACATTGTAGAATAATAGCGAAGACATCAAAACTATGAAAAAACACATATGGAATCATGTAGTAACCAAAAAAGTGTGAAACAAATCAAAATATATTTTATATTTGAGGTTATTCAAAGTAGCCACCCTTTGCCTTGATGATAGCTTTGCACACTGTTGGCATTCTCTCAACCAGCTTCATGAGGAATGCTTTTCCAACAGTCTTGAAGGAGTTCCCACATATGCTGAGCACTTGTTGGCTGCTTTTCCCTTACTCTGCAGTCCAACTCATCGCAAACCATCTCAATTTGGTGATTGTGGAGGCCAGGTCATCTGATGCAGCACTCCATCATTCTCCTTCTTGGTAAAATAGGCCTTACACAGCCTGGAGGTGTGTTTTGGCTCATTGTCCTGTAAAAAAAAAATGATAGTCCCACTAAGCACAAACCAGATGGGATGGCGTATCGCTGCACAATGCTGTGGTAGCCATTATGGTTAAGTGTGCCTTGAATTCTAAATATATCGCTGACAGTGTCACCAGCAAAGCACCCCCACTCCATCTCACCTCCTCATCCATGCTTCACGGTGGGAACCACACATGCGGAGATCAACCGTTCACCTACTCTGCGTCTCACAAAGACATGGCGGTCGGAACCAAAAATAAAAAAATTGTGCTCATCAGACCAAAGGACAGATTTCCACAGGTTTAATGTCCATTGGTCGTGTTTCTTTGCCCAAGCATTTCTCTTCTTATTATTGTTGTCCTTTATTAGGGGTTTCTTTGCAGCAATTCGCCCATGAAGGCCTTATTCACGCAGTCTCCTCTGAACAGTTGATGTTGAGATGTGTCTGTTACTTGAACTCTGTGAAGCATTTATTTGAGCTGCAATTTCTGAGGCTGGTAACTCTAATGAATCCTCTGCAGCAGAGGTAACTCTGGGTCTTCCTTTCCTGTGGTGGTCCTCATGAGAGCCAGTTTCATCATAGTGCTTGATGGTTTTTGCGACTGCATTTGAATAAACTTTTTTGAAATTTTACGGATTGACTGACCATCATGTCTTAAGGTAATGATGGATTGTCATTTCTCTTTGCTTATTTGAGCTGTTCTTGCCATAATATGGACTTAGTATTTTACCAAATACGGCTATCTTCAGTATACCACCCCTACAATTCCAGGTGACTACCTCATGAAACTGGTTGAGAGAATGCCAGAGTGTGCAAAGCTGTCATCAAGGCAAAGGGTGGCTACTTTGAAGAATCTCAAATATAAAATATATTTTGATTTGTTTAACTATTTTTGGTTACAACATGATTCCATATGTGTTATTTCATAGTTTTGATGTCTTCACTATTATTCTACAATGTATAACATAGTAAAAATATAGAAAAACCCTTGAATGAGTAGGTGTGTCCAAACTTTTGACTGGTACTGTATATACACGCTGACGGGACAGTTTCCCTTCAGAACAGCCTGAATTCTCCGGGGCGTGGATTCTACAAGTCAGAAACGTTCCACACGGGATGTTGGTCCATGCTGACGGGATGGTATCACGCAGTTGTTGCATATACGAAGGCGGTACACCACCGTTGATACCAGGCAGGACGGGTCCATGGAGTCATGCGGCTTACATCAAATCCTGAATCTGCCATCAGCACGACACAACAGGAACTGGGATTCCTCGGAGCAGGCAATGTTTTTCCGCTCCTCAATTGTCCAGTGTTGGTGATCGCGTTCCCACTGGAGCCGCTCCTTCTGGTTTTTCAGCTAATAGGAGTGGAACCCGGTATGGTCGTCTGCTGAAATAAGGGTTGATGACTTGTTCCCTTCCGAGATGCCGTCCTGCACACCACTGCGTCGTTATTTGTCCGTTTGTGGCCCGCCTGTTAGCTCGCACGATCCTTGCCATTCTCCTTCGACCTCTCTCATCGACGAGCGGTTCAACATCCACAGGACTGCCGCTGACCGGATGTTTCTTGTTTGTTCATTTTAAATATTGTCAGTTAATCATTCCACCTAAACTGGCTGGCTAGTTAGCTGACACACAAACATACTGTGTAGATTTATCTTTACATTTTTATAAATCCTGAGGCCTGAAAGCCTAGAAGGTCCTGACGGTTCCCCACAGGTAAACATTAAAGTGTTCAATGACTCTATAGGGCAGACGTCTCTAAGGTGCAGGGTAGAGTACTGGGTGGTATTCGGCTTGTAACAGTGTCTACGGCTAGTGGTGACTGTTTAACAGTGATGGCCTGGAGATAGAAGCTGTTTATCAGTCTCTCGGTCACAGCTTTGATGCACTTGTACTCTCTCCGCCTTCTAGATAATAACGGGTTGAACAGGCCCAGCTTGGTGAGATATGATTGACTTTACCCTTCCACGCAGAGGACAGTCACATGAATCATTATTGCCTTGCTCTCTTCATTATAGTGGGTTGAACTCTATCCAAGATGTATTTTAATGTGGTTTGACTTGCATCATCTATATTCACTGACCTTCTGAACCATGACATAGGGACTCTCCTCAACTGTGACCCCTGACGGACTTCCACTACAACATCAAACTCATTCCACATTCTCCCTGTTTTCTCTCTTCCTCCTTCACACCTCTTCTCACCCTATCCTCATCTCTCTCCCGTTTGCCAGGAGGTTTGTCTCTCTCCATATTCTCTTTGATCTCCCTCCCTCGCCCGCCCTCCTTCCTTCCCTCCCTCCTTGCTCAGTTTCGGCAAATCAGGGCCCCCACCACAAACTTTGCCGTCAACTACGGTCAAACCCAAGTAGCTGTAACTAGCGCAAACTATAGGCAGGGGACGTGTCCCTATGCATTACACATTTCTGTATCTCATCTATCTGTTCTGCAGCTTTTCCCCGCAACCATACTGAGGGGGGGTCGAGGCATACAACAAATAAACTCCCCTGCTCGTTAATTGCAGGGTGCACTGCTGCTATCTCCTGTGCTTCCCCCTCCATAGTTTCTGGCTGTTTAGCGCTACTTTGATCAGCAGATAGAGTGATGGGAGAGAGGCCCGCCCTGCAAGCTTGACTGTTGACCCCCCGGCTTCCTTGCACAAGAGAGAAAGCGAGAGATGAGTTTGGGGGCATTTTGCTTCACGCGTGTGGCTCTGCAATTCCAAGTCAAACAGCTGTTGTTTCCTCCATCATGCCATGCATCCTTTCAGATATTTACCCTTCGTATATGTCCCCGTAGGAGGCCTTTTGGAAGTCATTGTAAATAAGAATTTGTTCTTAACTGACTTGCCTAGTTAAATAAAGGTAAAATAAATATGAGTGTGCCACTAAACATTACCAAAAGCCTGATCGCTCAAGCCTTGGCAGTATGTCCCAGCTGCCTCTCAACAAACCATACTCTGGCCTTGTAATAACAGTCAATAGGCACTTCTGAAGAACAATGAGAGAGTTCCATACCAGCATGGGAGAAAAACTCTCGTTTCGATCAGTGCTCATGCAATACATCACACTCCATTGCATTCCAGAATCGAGCATGTGTACGTATAGAACCAGTGAAACGAATGGCCTGGCTGCTGTAAGGTTGGGGTATCCCTCTCAGGAGGGATACAGCCCGCAAGAACCCCCTTATCTCCCTGGAGGATTGATAACCATTAAAACGCCACTTGCTTACGCTGTCAATAACTGTCGGTCCTGGTTGTCTGGGGAGGGTATTAACATTTACATTTAAGTCATTTAGCAGACGCTCTTATCCAGAGCGACTTACAAATTGGAAAGTTCATACATATTCATCCTGGTCCCCCCGTGGGGAATGAACCCACAACCCTGGCGTTGCAAGCGCCATGCTCTACCAACTGAGCCACACAGGACCGTGATAAGATAATAGCGTCTCATTTATGGACAAACATGTACCCTTAAGGATTTCCCATGCAATCCATGGCGACGCTGTTTTGGCAGAGCCTACATCTGATATTAGCCGCCATGAATCAACTGTTGTTACTGACACGGGTTTTCAAAGCATAAACAAGCTTAATCAGCTGGTGTTGTACATGAACAATGGTTTGCGTGGGCTGGTATAATCGTATTCACTTAGCCAATCCAGTACACTGTTGTGTTAGGCCAGACATGCTACTGGCAGGATTGTGTCGATGCTATCCGCCATCTCAGATGTGATGTAGTTATCTTATCTTGACTTAAATGTAAATGTAAAATGTAGTTATCTGATCTGTTCTCAAATCAAAATCTTATTTGTCACATACACATGGTTAACAGATGTTAATGCGAGTGTAATGAAATGCTTGTGCTTCTAGTTCCGGCAGTGCACAAGTAATCAAAAAATTCCCCAACAACTACCTAATACGCACAAATCTAAAGGGGTGAATGAGAATATGTACATGTGAGTATATGGATGAGCAATGGCCTTGTGGCATAGGCAAGCTGCAATAGATGGTATAAAATACAGTATAAACATGTGATATGAGTAATGTAAGATATGTAAACATTATCAATCTGGAATTATTTAGAGTGCATTATATAAAGTGACTAGTCCATTCATTAAAGTGTCCAGTGATTGGGTCTCAATGTAGGCAGCAGCCTCTCTGAGTTAGTGATTGCTGTTTAGCAGTCTGATGGCCTTGAGAAAAACAGCTTCTTTCAGTCTCGGTCCCAGCTTTGATGCTGGTGTGAACAGCGGTGTGAACAGGCAGTGGCTCGGGTGGTTGATGTCCTTGATCTTTTTGGTCTTCCTGTGACATTGGGTGCTGTAGGTGTCATGGAGGGCAGATAGTTTGACCCCGGTGATGTGTTGTGCAGACTGCACCACCGTCTGGAGAGCCTTGCGGTTGAGGGCAGTGCAGTTGCCGTATCAGGCGCAACTGCACTGCCCGACAGGATGCTCTTGATTGTGCATCTGTAAAGGTTTGTCAGTGTTTTGGGTGACAAGCCAAATTTCTTCAGGCTCCTGAGGTTGAAGAGCGCCGTTACGCCTTCTTGACCACACTGTCTGTGTTGGTGGACCATTTCAATTTGTCTGTGATGTGTACGCTGAGGAACTTAAAACTTTCCACCTTCTCCACTGCTGTCCCTTCAATGTGGATAGGGGGTTGCTCCCTCTGCTGTTTCCTGAAGTACACAATCATCTCCTTTGTTTTGTTGATGCTGAGTAAGAGGTTGTTTTCCTGACACCACACTCCGAGTGCCCTCCCCACCTCCCTGGAGGCTGTCTTGTTATTGTTGGTAATCAAGCTACTGTTGTGTCGTCTGCAAACTTGATGATTGAGTTGGAGGCGTGCATGGCCACGCAGTTGTGGGTGAACAGGGAGTACAGGAGGGGGCTGAGCGCGCACCCTTGTGGGGCCCCAGTGTTGAGGGTCAGCGACGTGGAGATGTTGTTTCCTACCTTCACCACCTGGGGGTGGTGTCAGAAAGTCCAGGACCCAATTGCATAGGGTGGGGTTGAGACCCAGTGCCTCCAGCTTGATGATGAGCTTGGAGGGTACTATGGTGTTGAATGCTGAGCTGTAGTCAATGAACAGCATTCTTACATATGTATTCCTTTTGTTCAGATGGGATAGGGCAGTGGGCAGTGTGATGGCGATTGCATTGTCTGTGGACCTGAATGGGGGCGATATGCAAACTGAAGTGGGTCTAGGGTGGCCGGTAAGGTGGTGGTGATGTGATCCTTGACTAGTCTCTCAAAGCACTTTATAATGACAGAAGTGAGTGCTACGGGGCGGTAGTCATTTAGTTCAGTTACCTTTGCCTTCTTGGGTACAGAAACAATGGTAGCAATCTTGAAGGATGTGGGGACAACAGACTGGGACAGGGAGAGATTGAATATGTCCATAAACACACCAGCCAGCTGGTCTGCGCATGCTCTTAGGACGCGGCTAGGGATGCCGTCTGGGCCAGCAGCCTTGCGAGGGTTAACATGTTTAAATGTTTTACTCACGTCAGCCACTGAGAAGGAGAGGGGGGGTGCAGTCTTTGTTAGCAATCCGCGATGGTGGCACTGTATTGTCCTCAAAGCGGGCAAAGAAGGTGTTTAGTTTGTCTGGAAGCGTGACATCGGTGTCCGTGACGTGGCTGGATTTCTTTTTGTAAACCGTGATTACCTGTAGACCCTGCCACATTTGTCTCGTGTCTGAACCGTTGAATTGCAACTCCACCTTGTCCCTGTGCTGGCATTTTGCTTGTTTGATTGCCTTGCGGAGGGAATAGCTACACTGTTTATATTCAGACATATTCCCAGACCTCTCCATGGTTAAATACAGTGGATCGCGCTTTCAGTTTTGCGCGAATGCTGCCATCGATCCACGGTTTCTGGTTAGGGTAGGTTTTAATAGTCACAGTGGGTACCACATCTCCAATGCACTCCTTTATAAACGCACTCACTGAGTCAGCGTATAGGTCGATGTTGTTCTCTGAGGCTAACGGGAACATATTCCATTCCGCATGAATCAAACAATCTTGAAGTGTGGCTTCTGATTGGTCGGACCAGCGTTGAATGGTTCTCATCACTTGTACATCCTGTTTGAGTTTCTGCCTATAAGACGGAAGGAGCAAGATGGCGTCGTGGTCGGATTTGCCGAAGGGAAATGCATTCTTTCTATGCTTCCTGTTCTTAAGTTTAGTTTTAGCGTATTTTACTTTTGTACACCAGCTTCAAACAGCTGAAAATATAATATTTTGGGTTATTGAAAATATATTTCACAGTGGTTTAGATGGTACAATGTTTCTCTACAGTATACTTGCTTGTTTTGTCACATAAACTGAAATTAGACGAACTATTAGAATTTTAGCAAACAGGAAATGGCTGAACGATTTCTACGTCTTTAAAGATGCACTCTCAATGATTTGGATAATTTCAGCCAGAAGTTTTGAAAGTAGTGTTCACACGCCAAAAGTGGTTCCCGTTTTTTAGGTGGACTACGTCATCCATTTCGTGTGATATTGTAACGATTGTTCTCCTCCTCGTCTGAGGAGGAGCATGGATCGGACCAAAACGCAGCTGGTGATGAATACATGTTGATTTTATTCAAACAAGACGAACACGAAGCACACTTGAGAAATTATACAAAACAACAAACGACGTCAACAGACCTGAACATGTGAACTTACATATAACGAAGAACGCACGAACAGGTACAGACTAAACAAACGAAACAGTCCCGTGTGGTACAAACACTGACACGGAAGACAATCACCCACAAACAAACAGTGTGAACAGCCTACCTTAATATGGTTCTCAATCAGAGGAAACGTCAAACACCTGCCCCTGATTGAGAACCATATAAGGCTAATTTACAATGAACCTAAACATAGAAACACATAACATAGACTGCCCACCCAGCTCACGTCCTGATCAACTAAACAAAGCTAAGCAAAGGAAAATAAGGTCAGGAACGTGACAGATATGCTGCGAATTTCGCAATTTGTGTGATATGTTACGAATACAATTCGTGCAATATGTTACAAAGTTGTTGTGCTTATGATCCCAGAGTGCATCTTTAACCATGCAACCTATTTTTATCATCAGCTGCCACTCTTAACAATTTGTGTTCCAAATCATGATTACATTTCGCCTAGTGGATAGATGCCAATGCAAGGTTTCATCTGTCAGGTCTACTTTTTAAAGGGGTTGTACATTCTTAATATTGATACAAGCCTTCCAAGAACAGGACTTTGGAGTTAAATAAGACATTGGTCCTCATCTGGTGGTTACAGTCCCCTGTCATGTCTCATGTATGGCATCAGTGCAGTTTATTTTGTTTACTATTCCATATGGAATGTTACAATATACACTAAATGACCAAAAGTATGTGGACACCTGCTCGTCGAACATCTCATTCCAAAATCATGTACATTAATATGGAGTTCCCCGTTTGCTACAATAACAGCCAACACTAGATGTTGGAAACTTGCTTGCGGGGACTTGCTTCCATTCAGCCACAAGAGCATTAGTGAGGTCGGGCACTGATGTTGGGCGATTAGGCCTGGCTTGCGTGTTAGATGGGTTTGAGGTCAGGGCTCTGTGCAGGCCAGTCAAGTTCTTCCACACCGATCTCGACAAACCATTTCTGTATGGAATTCGCTTTGTGCACAGGGGCATTGCCATCCTGGAACAGGAAAGGGCCTTCCTTTGTTATTGTATGCTGTAGCGTTAAGATTTCCCTTCACTGGAACTAAGGGGCCTAGCCCAAACCATTAAAAACAGCACCAGACCATTATTCCTCCTCCACCAAACTTTACAGTTGGCACTATGTATTGGGGCAGGTAGCGTTCTCCTGGCATTCGCCCAAACCCAGATTTGTCTGTCGGACAGCCAGATGGTGAAGAGGGGTTCATCTCCCCAGAGAACACGTTTCCACTCCTCCAGATTCCAATGGTGGCAAGCTTTACACCACTTCAGCCGACGCTTGGCATTGTACATGGTGATCTTAGGCTTGTGTGAGTGCTCATCCATGGAAACCCATTTCATGAGCAGTTCTTGTGAACTCAGTAGTGAGAGTTGCAACCGAGGACGCGCTTCAGCACTCGGCAGTTCCGTTCTATGAACTTGTGTGGCTTGTTGCTCCTAGACATATTTATTTCACAATAGCAGCACTTACAGTTGACCGGGGCAGCTCTAGCAGGGCAGAAATGTGACAAACTGACTTCTTGGAAAGGTGGCATCCTATGACAGTGCCACGTTGAAAGTCACTGAGTTTTTCTATGGAGTGCTCAATTTTATACACCTGTCATCAACAGGTGTGGCTGAAATGGCCAAATCCACTAATTTGAAGAGGTGTCCACATACTTTTGTGTATATGTTAGGCATAGGGTCTACAGGCAAAGCAATCTGAATGGAAATAACAGATTGCCTCTCAAGCTCTTCAGTGTGATGATGGATATATGAAAATAAGAATGTAGCCTTGCCCTTGCATGAGATGGCTGGGAAGCATTTCCCCTATAGTCATAAACTTTGTGTCACATGAGTGAGCATTCATTAACCTGTGTAGAATTATTTAATTGAGCCGTCATAGCAGCATCATGTTCTCACTGCCTCCTTTGCACATCAAAGTGTTTCTTACAGTATGTGACCGCCTGGGTTAGAACTGGGTCACTTGCATCAGAAGACTGTGTTAACCTGCTGAGCTAAAGCCTAGGCATTACTTCGGGGACCTAACGCTAGTCTTCAGGTCTCAGGAAAGGTTATTCATCACGCTAGCATGGTTCATGGAACCACCTGCATTACACATACTAGTAGTTCCCTGAACTAACCTCACCACCTAATATCTTCCTATTAAATTAATCAAAACTCCTCTGAGAGTGTGTTGCCTGTTTTCCATTGTCCTCCTCGGGGCAGAAAACAACAAGAAGTCATACAGCAAATAGGGAGTGACTCTTTTGGCTCTTTCCAAAGTACGACTGAATGTGACTCTTAGTATGATGTATGTACAGGTAACTGACAAAATAAAGGAAAGACTGTGTAAATGAGGGTTCTAGCGGCTCTGTTATGGTGTGGGGTGCTTTTTCCCAGCATGGTTTGGGTCCACTCGGCCACTTTGAGGGCAAGGTAAATGGCAATAAATACACAGCCATTCTGAGTGATCACCTTCAACCTATAGTAAATCATTTCAATTCTGATGGGAGTGGTCTCTTCCAGGATGACAACGCCCCCATCCACAGGGCACGAGTCGTCACTGAATGGTTTGATGAGCATGAAATCGATGTAAACCATATGCCATGGCCATTTCCATCAACAGATCTCAACCGAATTGAACACTTACGGGATTTATCGTGGAAGAATGGTGTCATTCCCTCCAATAGATTTCCAGACACTATGCCAACTCACATTGAAGCTGTTCTGGTGGCTCGTGGCGGCCCAACGTTCTATTAAGGCACTTTATGTTGGTGTTTCCTTTATTTTGTCAGTTATCTGTACATGTCTTTCAGCCATTTGTGTTCTCATTCTCTGTAGTTGGTCTAGGTGAGCATTCATTGCAAGTGGGCCGCATCCATCTTTTGATCCGGTGTCTAATTAATTCCTTAAGTGCTTGTATTTATTGTGCAGAGTGTACATGTGAAGGTGGTAGTGATGGGGGAAATCAGGCTTTGAAGTTTGTGCTGTGCAGTCTCTAGAGACCCTCAGGCCTTGGGCTGGATGATGGCGCTTTTGAAGGGAATAAACCCTCCGCAACATTCCTCTCCCTTCTCCCAACCACTACCACCAACTAACTATCCACCCATCTTCCTACACACTTCTCCCATCCCCTGCTGCAGCATCTGTAGTTAACTCTGTTGGTTCACACCATTAGTTACAGTATGTGTATTGGTGGTATCTTACAAGTGTGTGCTGTAAAGGAGGGAGTACTGAAAATATTTTTGGGGGTATAATTTTTTATTTCACTGACTGTTCTGTTTCAGCTGGTATTTCATGAGATATTGTTATGAATTCAACACAATCTGCAACAACTACAAAACGTTTTAATAAATCACTAAGAAACCCCAAAGTAATTATGCTAGAGTGATTATCAGTTAAGAACAAAATATTCACCAATTGACAGTGTAAAGTCTGTAATACCAGATTAAAGACTATGAAATAACTGTTAACAACATAGCTAACCATATATCTACTTGAAATCTGACAATGGTAAATATAGAGGCTGTTAAATTGTAGTATTATCATCATGATTCCTTATATTTGCTTTGATATTATTAAAGCAATATTAGCTTAGTGCACATCCCTATACGTTTACCTGAAAAACATGCATTTTGTGGGATACAGTCCTAGTCGGCATGTCCTGTTAAATATGTTCATATTTTGAGTACAACCACATCCCGGAATGTCACGATCGTCGTAAAGATGAGACTAAGGCGCAGCATGAGTAGAGTTCCACATATTTGTACTAAATCGAAACTCACCAAAACAAAACAAACACGAACGAACGAACGAACGAACGAACGAACGAACGAACGAACGAACGAACGAACGAACGAAACGTGACGCTACTGGTATGCACTCAGGCAACTCAATGTAGACAAGATCCCACAACTGACAATGGGGAAAATGGCTACCTAAATATGATCCCCAATCAGAGACAACGATAAACAGCTGTCTCTGATTGGGAACCATATCAGGCCAACATAAACATACAAAAACCCTAGATGACATACAAAAACCCTAGACATACAAAAACGAGAGTACCCACCCTAGTCACACCCTGACCTAACCAAAATATATAGAAAAACAGAGATATCTAAGGTCAGGGCGTGACACGGAACCTGATTACTCCTACTACTCCTGGACTAAAAAGCATGCTCAATTTATTATTTTTCTGGATCTGATTCTGGATTCTGGATCTGAGAAACCGGACCAAGGTTATTCATAAACTGAAATAAAAGATCCCAGAAATGTTCCATATGCACAAAAAGCGTGTTTACATCCCTGTTAATAAGCATTTATTATTTTCCAAGATAATTCATCCACCTGACAGGTGTGGCATATCAATAAGCTGATTAAACAGAATGATCATTACACAGGTGCACCTTGTGCTGGGAATTTAATGTTAATTTCTCTACCATACCAACATTGTTTTAGATAGTTTGGCAGTACGTCCAACCGGCCTCACAACCGCAGACCATTGTATGGCTTTGTGTGGGGCCGAGCAGTTTACTGATTTCAACATTGTGAACAGAGTGCCCCATGGTGGCGGTGGGGTTATGGTATGGACAGGCATAAGCTACGGACAAAGAACACGAATGCATTTTATTGATGGCAATTTGAATGCACAGAGATAGCGTGATGAGATCCCGTGGCATTCATCAGCAGCCATCATCTCATATTTCAGCATGATAATGTACGGCCCCATGTCGCAAGGATCTGTACACAATTCCTGAAAGCTGAACATTTCCCAGTTCTTTCATGGCCTGCATACTCACCAGACATGTCACCCATTGAGCATGTGTTTGGGATGCTCTGGATCGACGTGCACGACAGCGTTTTCCAGTTCCCGACAATGACCAGCAACTTTTCACAGCCATTGGAGAGGAGTGGGACAACATTCCACAGGCCACAATCAACAGCCTGATCAACTCTATGCAAAGGAGTGTCGCGCTGCATGAGGCACATGGTGGTCACACCAGATACTGACTGTTATTCTGATCCACGCCTCTTCTTTTTTTTTTAAAGGTATCTATGACAAACAGATGCATATCTGTATTCACAGTCATGATATCCATAGATTAGGGCCTAATGAATTTATTTCAATTGACTGATTTCCTTATATGAACTGTAACTCAGTCAAATCTTTTAAATTGTTGCATGTTGCGTTCATATTTATGTTCAGTATACATACAGTGGGAAGAAAAAGTATGTGAACCCTTTAGAATTACCTGGATTTCTGCATAAATTTGACATAACATTTGATCTGATCTTCATCTAAGTCACAACAATAGACAATCTCAGTGTGCTTAAACTAATAACACACAAATGATTGTATTTTTATTGTCTATATTGAATAAACATTCAGTGTATGTTGGAAAAAGTTTGTGAACCTCTAGACTAATGACTTCTCCAAAAGCTAATTGGAGTCAACTAACTTGGAGTAGAATCAATGAGACGAGATTGGAGATGTTGGTTAGAGCTGTCCTGCCCCATAAAAAACACTCACAAAATTTGAGTTTGCGATTCACAAGAAGCATTGCCTGATGTGAACCATGCCTCGAACAAAAGAGATCTCAGAAGACCTAAGATTAAGAATTGTTGCCTTGCATAAAGCTGGAAAGGGTTACAAAAGTATCCCTAAAAGAAAGTTTCAGCACTGTTACTACTCTCCCTAGGAGTGGCCGTCCTGCAAAGATGACTGCAAGAGCACAGCGCAGAATGCTCAATGAGGTTAAGAAGAATCCTAGAGTGTCAGCTAAAGACTTACAGAAATCTCTGGAAGATGCTAACATCTCTGTTGATGAGTCTACAATACGTAAAACACTAAACAAGAATGGTGTTCATGGGAGGACACCATGGAAGAAGCCACTGCTGTCCAACCCAAAAGACAGAAGTAAATCAACAACAGAATGGCTTGAACAGGGCTTGAACAGAAGAAAATATGCCTTCTGGAGTGGCCCAGTCAGTCCTGACCTCAACCCAATTGAGATGCTGTGGCATGACCTCGAGAGCGGTTCACACCAGACATACCAAGAATATTGCGGAACTAAAAAAGTTTTTTCTAAAGAGGAATGGTCCAAAATTCCTCCTGACTGTTGTGCAGGTCTGATCCGCAACTACAGAAAACATTTGGTTGAGGTTATTGCTGCCAAAGGAGGGTCAACCTGTTATTAAATCCAAGGGTTCACATACTTTTCCCAACTTGCACTGTACTGTTAATGTTTACACTGTATGAGCAATAAAGACATGAACATTTTTAATTGTTTGTGTGTTATTAGTTTAAGCAGACTGTCTTTGTTATAGTTGACTTAGATGAAGATCACATCAAATTTTATGACCAATTTATGCAGAAATCCAGGTAATTCTAAAGGGTTCACATACTTTTCCTTCCCACTGTACGTACTGTATGTAATTTAGAGTAGTTTGTTAGACACAGTTGATGTAAGATAGATGTAGGAACGATAAGACAGCACAGCTTAAGTAGTAGTGCAGATGTGAAACTACCATAGGCTGAGAAATTCTATTTAAAAAAAGCATGTTGCATGGTAACATGTTTTCAATTGCAGATGTAAGATCCAGTTGTGAGCCAGTTTGCTATAGCAGGAAAATAACATTAAATATGAATTATTATGTGGATTTTAATTAATGGACATTTGTTTAGGGGTTGATTCATTTTTTCGGTGGGAGAAATCAAGTTTGAAATTTCAAAGTAGAAATGACTAACTTTAGAAGCCTTTTTAAAACTCAAATACACTACAAGTTTGCATTTCCTGCTTTGCAGCGACATTCTCAGCAACAAAAGAGTGATCAAATGAAGATCCTAAATCCACGCAAGCATGCACAAATATATGAAGTGAAATGTTGGCCAAGGTAAGTACAATAAACAGAACATAAGTGTGATGTTAACGGCTCTGAGCACAGAGATCCTATTCAATTATAGGTGTTCTAACATGTAATCCTATGTCTCTGAGTCGGTCATTGTTATCAAGTGCATCCTCAAGTGGTGGACTGGACCAGTGATGTAGTCAAGTCGCTAAACCTCGAGTCTGAGTCGAGTCCCAAGTCCCTTGTGTTTTCGAGTCAAAGTCCAAGTCCTTTATACTCGAGTCATGAGTCGAGTCACGAGTCCCTTGCTCGTACTAAAAGTAGCTGTCCAACCATTTCTTTAAGCTAAATTTCATTACATTGTTGAACATTTGTAAGGCTAAATAGGTAATACAGCTGTCTAACATTTGCTGTTGTAGCTAGTATGTTGAATTATGCAAAAGAGAAGAGATTTTCTGACCACAAAGTCAAACTGTTCAAGTCTGAGTCACAACTGCGCGAGTCCGAGTCGAGTCATGAGTCATGAAAATCGTGACTTGAGTCCCAATCAAGTACTAGGCTACAACACTGGTATGGACTCACAAAACTTGCATTTTTAACTTGTACAATGTAGCTTATATACCATTTTTTTTATTAAAATGTTTTAATTCAATGTTGTTGGTGTTGTTTTTTTACACCACAATGTTCCATTGTGTTAATGATGGTGGATTGATTGATTTCCACGTTTTTTCAAGATGAGTGATGAGAAGAGAATCGTCCAACCCATAGCGTATCTCACTACAAGACATACAAAACCTTGCAGAGAGCATATCCAACTGACAATCTCTTAGAAAAAAATAAACTATTGAAATAAAGAATAAAAAATAACTGATGTTGGCACAAGATGGAGGGAATGTAGTGTATATTCTAAAGTGAGTGTTAGACCTACACACCATTTCTTTCAAATATGTCAGGTCTTTTCTGACTTTGTTGGACAGACAGAGAGAGGATGACAGTGGGGAAAGATAGTTTGTGTCAAAGGGCAGTAGGGCGGATTTAAATCTATGCTGACACTGTAGACGTGTGTACCGGAGGTTAACGCAATACCACTAGACCAGGCAGGCCACCTACACACCTTTTTTGGTGCACTTTCCAATGGAAGGAGCAGACATGACAGAATGTGCATTGCAGTGGGGCTCCCAAGTGGCACAGCGGTCTAAGGCACTGCATCTCAGTGTTAGAGGCGTTACTACAGACACCCTGGTTTGAATACAGTCTGAATCACAACCGGCTGTGAATGGGAGTCTCAAAGGGCGGTGCACAATTGGCCCAGCGTTGTTCGGGTTTGGCCACTGTAGGCCGTCATTGTAAATTAGAATTTGTTCTAAACTGACTTGCCAAGTGAAATAGGTTAAACATAGGTTAAAAACATTAGCATACCCCTTGTGGCATGGGTTCAAACCCTGCCTGCGTTCAGCTTCATATCTGTATTCTTCTACCTATCTGTCTCCCCCTCACATTTGTGCCTTTCTATCTCAATAAAGAGAAAATGCCTATTTTGTGTAATCTGTAAGATGTTTATTTTATACTGTTTATTTTATAGGAGGGGTGTGTCACTTCGTGCCAGGCTTTTTTTCCTATACTCGACTTGAGTGGGTTGAGTCACTGACGTGAGCTTCCTGTCTGGTTTTGCACCCCGTAGGGCTCGTGCGGTGGAGGAGACCTGTAACGCTTGTCGTCTGGAGAAGGAGAGGAGGACCAAGGTGCAGGTAAGTTGCGTGGTATTTTTTAAATAAAATATGAAAACACTTGACAAACAACAAAAACGACAAACGAACAGTCCTGAAAGGTGAAACAAAACACTAAACAGGAAAAACCACCCAGAAAACACAATTGAAAACAGGCTACCTAAATATGGCTCCCAATCAGAGACAACGACTGACACCTGCCTCTGATTGAGAACCATACTAGGCCAAACACATAGAAATATAACAACAGAACAAAACATAGAAAAACAACATAGAATGCCCACCCCAACTCACGCCCTGACCAACTAAAATAAAGACATAAAAAAGGAACTAAGGTCAGAACGTGACAGTACCCCCTCAAAGGTGCGGACTCCGGCCGCAAAACCTGAACCTATAGGGGAGGGTCTGGGTGGGCATTTCACCGCGGTGGTGGCCCTGGTGCGGGACGTGGACCCCACTCCACCATAGTCTTGGCCCACTTATGTGGCGCCTTTGGAGCGGCGACCCTCGCCGCCGACCTCGGACTGGGGACCATTTCAGCGGGCCCCGAATAGACAGGAGACTCCGTCAGCGCCGGAGTGAAGGACAGCTCCTGACTGACGGGCGGCTCAGGCAGCTCCTGACTGACGGACGGCTCAGGCAGCTCCTGACTGACGGACGGCTCTGGCAGCTCCTGACTGACGGACGGCTCTGGCAGCTCCGGACAGGAGGGAGACTCTGGCTGCTCCGGACAGGAGGGAGACTCTGGCTGCTCAGGACAGACGGGCGGCTCTGGCAGCGCAGGACAGACGGGCGGCTCTGGCAGCTCAGGACAGACGGGCGGCTCTCGCTGCTCCGGACAGGAGGGAGACTCTGGAGGCTCCGGACTAGAGGGCGACGCTGGCGGCTCCGGACTAGAGGGCGACGCTGGAGGCTCCGGACTAGAGGGCGTCGCTGGAGGCTCCGGACTAGAGGGCGTCGCTGGAGGCTCCGGACTAGAGGGGGACGCTGGAGGCTCCGGACTAGACTCCTTCGTTGGAGGCCTCGTGCCATAACTCCTCACTGGAGGCTTCGTGCCATGGATTCTCACTGGAGGCTTCGTGCCATGGATCATCACTGGAGGCTTCGTGCCATGTTTCATCACAGGAGGCTTCGTGCCATGGATCATCACTGGAGGCTTCTTGCCATGGATCATCACTGGAGGCTTCGTGCCATGGATCATCACTGGAGGCTTCGTACCATGGATCATCACTGGAGGCTTCGTACCATGGATCATCACTGGAGGCTTCGTGCCCTGGATCATCACTGGAGGCTTCGTGCCATGGATCATCACTGGAAGCTTCTTGCCATGGATCATCACTGGAGGCTTCTTGCCATGGATTATCACTGGAGGCTTCGTGCCATGAATTATCAATGGAGGCTTCTTGCCATGGATTATCAATGGAGGCTTCGTGCCATGGATCACCACTGGAGGCTTCTTGCCATGGATCACCACTGGAGGCTTCGTGCCATGGATCATCACTGGAGGCTTCGTGCCATGGATTATCACTGGAGGCTTCGTGCCATGGATTATCACTGGAGGCTTCGTGCCATGGATCATCACTGGAATGGAGAGACACACAGAAGGCCTGGCTCTGGGAGAAGGCACAGGACTCACCAGGCTGGGGAGACATGCAGGAGGCCTTGTCCTTTGCCGAGGCACCGGATGCACTGGACCGTGGTGGCGCACTGGCGGTCTCGAGCGCAGAGCTAGCACCACTCGACCTGGCTGGATCCCCCCTGTAGCCCAGCAACTGCGGGGAGTTGGAACAGGCCGCACTGGGCTGTGCTGGCGAACTGGAGACACCGTGCGTAGGGCTGGTGCAGTATACCCCGGGCCGAGGAGACGCACTGGAGACCAGATGCGCTGAGCCGGCATCATCCCTCCTGGCTCGATGCCCACTCTAGCCCGGCCGATTCGAGGAGCTGCGATGTAGCGCACCGGGCTATGCGTGCGCACCGGGGACACCTTGCGCTTCTCCGCATAACACGGTGCCTGCCCAGTCACTCTCTCGCCACGGTAAGCACAGGGAGTTGGCTCAGGTCTCCTACCTGAGTCCGCCAATCTACCCGTGTGCCACCCCCCTAAAAAAAAAATCTGGGGCTGCCTCTCGTGCCCGTTACCTCGCGCCAATTCCTCGTAGTGGCGCCGATCCGCTCTAGCTGCCTCCTGCTCCTCTTTCGGACGGCGATACTCCCCCGGCTGTGCCCAGGGTCCTTTGCCGTCCAGAATTTCCTCCTATGTCCAGGAGTCCGTGTTCCCACGCTGCTTGGTCCTTTGTTGGTGGGTATTTTCTGTCTAGTGTCTGTTCACCTTACAGACCTGTTTCGTTTTTCTTATCGTTGTTATTTTGTGTAGTGTTCAGTTTGAAATTAAAATATGATGAACACTTACCACGCTGCATTTTGGTCCTCCTCTCCTTCCACCAACGAAAGCCGTTACAAGATCTTAGTGGGCTATAATCAACCTTGTCTCAGGGTAGTAAGTTGTTGGTCTGTTGATATCCCTCTAGTGGTGTAGGGGCTGTGCTTTGGCAAAGTGGGTGGGGTTATATCCTGCCTGGTTGGCTCTGTCCGGGGGTATCGTCGGACAGGGCCACAGAGTCCCCTGAACCCCCAGTCACAGCCTCCAGTATCTATGCTGCAATAGTCTATGTGTCGGGAGGCTAGGGTCAGTCTGTCCTATCTGGTGTAATTATCCTGTCTTATCTGGTGTCTTGTGTTAACTTAAGTATGCTCCATCTAATTCTCCCATCCCTCTCTCTCTCATCCCAGAGGACCTGAGCCCTAGGACTATGCCTCAGGACTACCTGGCCTGATGACTCCTGGCTTTCTTCCTATGTTCCTGTCTTTCTAGGGAGTTTTTCCAAATGACCGTGCTTGTACATCTACATTGCTTGCTGTTTGGGGTTTTAGGCTAGGTTTCCGTATAAGCACTTTGTGACATCTGCTAATGTAAAAAAGGCTTTATAAATATATTTGATTGATTATATTGTATCTTGTTCGATGTGGTTATGTCCAACTGAGTTTCCTTCTATTTTACCCAGTTGTTAGTCACATTATTGTGGCAAGAGAATATTATTTTGTCTTCTTTACCTGAATAGCATTCTAGATGTTTGTAACTCTGCTATGATTTGAGTTTTGACAAATTGCCAATGGAGGTGCATATGCAATCAAATAAGCAAGATAATATCAGTGTACTACTTATAAGACCTAAAGAAGATAGTAAAATATTAATAACAAACGGTTAAAATATAGAAGAGATAGGCAATGTTGAATGGCTGACTCCATTTTCATCATCGGAGAAAAACTATTTGACTGAGGTGGTGTCAAGAACGTCAAACAATATAAATTCATATTTAACTTTTTGTTATTAATTGCTGTGAAAAAGCTAATTTAGACGACCAAGGTAAAGTTAGTTTTATATTCACACATTTAGACATTCGCCAAAATCCATTAAAAATTGTAAAAATCAATAACTAATTAATTGATTGTCGAAGAAACATACAAATATATATGATTTATTCTATAAATGTCTATCATAGTTTTACAACCTTTGTTTTGATTTAAAAAATCCAGTTTTGATTTGATGGAAGAAAATACAATCTTTAAAAATGCAATTTAAAGCTGTATAAAACAATGACTAATTCACCCTTTGTCACAGAATCATCAAACTAGATATGATTTATTCTATAAATGTCTAGCATACTTTTACAACCTTTGTTTTGAATATAAAAATCCAGTTTTGATTTAATGGAAATACATCAAATCTATAAGATGCAATTAAAAGCGGTTTAAATCAATAACTAATTCACCGTTTGCCACAGAAACATCAAATTAGGTATGATTTATTCTATAAATGTCTAACATACTTTTAAAATCTTTGTTTTGCGTAGAAATTCCAGTTTTGACTTGATAGAAATACATAACATCTATAAAATGCAATTTGAAGCTACACTACATACAGTTGAAGTCAGAAGTTTACATACACTTAGGTTGGAGTCATTAAAACTCGTTTTTCAACCACTCCACAAATTTCTTGTTAACAAACTATAGTTTTGGCAAGTCGGTTAGGACATCTACTTTGTGCATGACATAAGTAAATTTTCCAACAATTATTTATAGACAGATTATTTCACTTATAATTCACTGTATCACAATTCCAGTGAGTCAGAAGTTTACATACACTAAGTTGACTGTGCCTTTAGACAGCTTGGAAAATTCCAGAAAATGATGTCATGGCTTTAGAAGCTTCCGATAGGCTATTTGACATTATTTGAGTCAATTGGAGGTGCACCTGTGGATGTGTTTCAAGGCTTACCTTCAAACTCAGTGCCTCTTTGCTTGACATCATGGGAAAATCAAAAGAAATCAGCCAAGACCTCAGAAAAAAAATTGTAGACCTCCACAAGTCTGGTTCATCCTTGGGAGCAATTTCCAAACGCCTGAAGGTACCATGTTCATCTATACAAACAATAGTACGCAAGTATAAACGCCATGGGACCAGCCATCATACCGCTCAGGAAGGAGATGCGTTCTGTCTCCTAGAGATGAACGTACTTTGGTGCGAAAAGTGCAAATCAATCCCAGAACAACAGCAAAGGACCTTGTGAAGATGCTGGAGGAAACAGGTACCAAGGTATCTATATCCACAGTAAAACTACTCTTATATCGATATGACCTGAAAGGCCGCTCAGCAAGTAAGCTCCAAAACTGCCATTAAAAAGCCAGACTACGGTTTGCAACTGCACATGGGGACCAAGATCGTACATTTTGGAGAAATGTCCTCTGGTCTGATGAAACAAAAATGGAACTGTTTGGCCATAATGACCATCGTTATGTTTGGAGCAAAAAGGGGGAGGCTTGCAAGCCGAAGAACACCATCCCAAACGTGAAGCACGGGAGTGGCAGCATCATGTTGTAGGGGTGCTTTGCTGCAGGAGGGACTGGTGCACTTCACAAAATAGATGGCATCATGAGGATGGGAAATTATGTGGATATATTGAAGCAAAATCTCAAGACATCAGTCAGGAAGTTAAAGCTTGGTCGCAAATGGGTCTTCCAAATGGACACTGACCCCAAGCATACTTCCAAAGTTGTGGCAAAATAGCTTAAGGACAACAAAGTCAAAGTATTGGAGTGGCCATCACAAAGCCCTGACCTCAATCCTATCGAAAATTTGTGGCAGAACTGAAAAAGCGTGTGCGAGCAAGGAGGCCTACAAATCAGACTCAGTTGCACCAGCTCTGTCAGGAGGAATGTGCCAAAATTCACCCAACTTTTTGTGGGAAGCTCGTGGAAGGTTCCCTGAAAAGTTTGACCCAAGTTAAACAATTTAAAGGCAATGCTACCAAATACTAATTTAGTGTATGTTAACTTCTGACCCACTGGGAATGTGATGAAATAAATAAAAGCTGAAATAAATCATTCTCTCTGCTATTATTCTGACATTTCACATTCTTAAAATAAAGTGTTGATCCTAACTGACCTAAGAGAGGAAATTCTTACTAGGATTACATGTCAGGAATTTTGAAAAACTGAGTTGAAATGTATTTGGCTAAGTTGTATGTAAACTTCCGACTTCAACTGTATTTAAATTAATAACGTTTTCACTGATTATGACAGAATCATCAAACTAGGTATGCTTTATTCTATACATGTCTCTTATACTTTTACAACTTTGTTTTGAGAAAAAATTAGAGTTTTGACTTGATAGAAATACATAAAATCTATGAAATGTCATTTAAAACGGTCTAAATCAATAACTAATTCACCGTTTGTCACATAAACATAAAACTAGGTATGATTTTTTCTATAACTTTCTTGCATAGTTTTACAACCTTTGTTTTGAGGAAAAAATCCAGTTTTGATTTTATAGAAATACATAAATTCTATCAAATGCCATTTAAAGTGGTATAAATCAATAACTAATTCACCATTTGTCACATAAACATCAAACTAGGTATGATTTATTCTATAAATGTCTAGCATACTTTTACAACCTTTGTTTTGAATAAAACAATCCAGTTTTGATTTGATGGAAATACATAAAATCTCAAATATTGCATTTAGAGATGAAGAAATCAATAACTAATTCAGTGATTGTCTCAGAAAGAAGTGAAAATATGCAGTTACTTGCAATCACTTTAAAGAAATTTTAATTTCAAGTGCAATTTGTTCTATATGAAGTTAGACAATGTTTACATAAAGTTGTACAATGTTTACAATCTTAAATTGTATGCCAAATCAATGTTTGCATTTTTAGTAAAACAGCTCCACATTTTAAAGTAGTTACAAGGCACAACAGTAATTTATTTATATGTCTCTCTCAGCAAAGAGGCGCCTTCCAATCATTTTCTATTTTGGCTTTGTTGAAATCCTTTGTAATTCCCAGACAAGCTGAATGGTACCATCTCTGGCACACAGAGCATTCGATCTGCAGTATTAAAACATAAAACAGGGTTATAAATTGTGAATTACAGTTCTGGAATAGCCAAATTATGTTATGTGCTTTTGCAATTAGGAACATTTTGAAATAGAATTGGATTTTTGTTCAATTGCTAAATTGACTTTAAATGACATGCATTTGACCACAACCCTGACCCTAACTGAGGTGTTAATCATCGTTGAGTATTCAGGCAATAAAAATCATATAGTAATAAAGGCATACATTTGCAAAAAACGTATGCGTTGATAAAAATGGTATCACACATCAATTTTGTAATATCAAACATTACAATAATGGCAGTCTGAAATCCAAATAAGTTTACTCGTCACTTGTGCCAGATTCAATGTGTGTACCTATTACAGTGAATTGCTGTCATAGTATTGTAACGACCCTGGGTTTATAAGCGCGGAAATCGACTCTGCCGCTCGAGCATGCTTTTGCGGCACAGTCGATAGCGCGCCGGACCTCGGGCTAGGAGGTCGAGGGTTCGAGACCTGCTCCCTGCTGTTTCATTACATTGGTGTCAGAAGTGGGATCGGACCTCGCATCCACGACAGTGCGTGTGCTTGGCCGGTGAGCGCGTTCCTGTAAGACGTAAAGTCGCAAGCTAGCGCGAGGACGCGCTCTTTGAAAGGAGGGAGTAGTGTAACGACCCTGGGTTTATAAGCGCGGAAATCGACTCTGCCGCTTGAGCATGCTTTTGCGGCACAGTCGATAGCGCGCCGGACCTCGGGCTAGGAGGTCGAGGGTTCGAGACCTGCTCCCTGCTGTTTCATTACAGTATGTATCTAGTATCTCTCATAGTAGAATAATAAAATAGAGTCATGATAATAGAACATTAGTGCAATAATACAAGGATAACCCCGATAAAAAAGTTTTGCGCCCTCTAGACGGACTACATGCCCTCTATCAAATCAAAACTGAAATTTTCCTCAAAACAAAGGTTGTAAAAGTATGCTAGACATTTATAGAATAAATCATACCTAGTTTGATGTTTCTGTGACAATCACTGAATTAGTTATTGATTTATACCGCTTTAAATGACATTTTATAGATTTTATGTATTTCCATCAAGTCAAAACTGGAATTTCTACTCAAAACAAAGGTTGTAAAAGTATGCTAGACATTTATAGAATACATCATATCTAGTTCGATGATTCTGTGACAAACGGTGAATTAGTTATTGATTTTTACATTTTTAAATGGCTTTTGGCGAATGTCTGTTGAATGTCCGAATGTGTGAATATAAAACCAACACTTTACCTCGGTATTTAGACGCGCGTGCATATCATAAAGGTTTCGATATTCACCGGCAATCTTTGCCGCATTGCTTCCGCCTTCACTCCAGCTGATCGGCCTTGATTACCTGGTGTGGTCCGTCGGACTTTCCGCGACCGTTAATTATAAATTATCAATTAAAAACTGTATGGTTGACAGCGGCCGCTAGTTTCGGGAAAACACTCCATGTTCGTTGACATTTTCATCCGGATATTTTTTATTAAATTTTTTACTGTGGATGTTATTTCTTTAGTTCGTGTCTTGGAATCTCTTTACAGTACCATAACTAGGCCGCAACCCAATCCCCGGTGTCACCTACGTGCATTTAACGTTAACTAGCCATCGACTGGAGACAACCATGGGGGACACAGGCAGTGAACGAAGCAAGCCGCCACCACGCTGTTCCTGTGGATTTTGGGGGTAAGAGTTAACTAGCTAGTTATGAATAATACATATAGCTATGTAGTTAGCTCTAGCTTGGTACAGCTAATGAAATGTACAATAGCCCCTGGTCTTTCATAGCTTGAAGCCTGTCGTGTGTCGCTAGCTAACGTTAGTTAGGTACAGAGGACCAGAAGCAGAATGTGGGGGGGTGTTGTTTCAACTAGCTAAAGTTATCAAATTTAGCAACTAGTTAGATGTTAACTAGTTAGCTGGCTAATTTCATGGAAATTGTCATTTTCTTTCTACAATATTGTCTGCCGTACATTAGTAACTACTAACTCCATGTAATGCTATTAAGCTATCTAACCCGACTGGTTAGTTAATGTTAGCATCAGCTTGACAGCTAATGTTAAAGCTAACCGGAGCGATCTAACAAACGTATCAATATTTGCTTTTGGTGCTGCTGCCGGTTGCTGCTCTGACGCTTGTTTGACAGCTAAGCCAATGTGTAACTATACTTACAAGCCAAATTCAAACCAAACTATAGCTACGTTTCGAGAGAATGTCAGCGGTATGTTGCAAGCTTGTATAATATGAAGTTAAGTTAGCTAGTAGACCTAATTATATATGTATGGGTCATATTTCCGAGGTCACACCAAATATTCACAATACACCTCGATAGGGGGACTGCTGTATATGCTAACTGTTAGTGTTCTACTACAGAATTCTCATTAGGGTTATTGTTTTATTAACCTTGAGAGCTCAGTCTTTATCCAAAATGTCGACCAGAGTAGACCTATAGTTAGTATACGACAATGTTTTTATGAACTCGTATGTATAACTGTTGGTGACCATTGTATCTACCTCATTTTCTAACGCTTTTGAAACAGAAGCCAAACTGGAAAACCTATGGATGCAACTTCCTCCACACCACTAGAAATCCTTGCATTAACATATTTTTGTTAGCCTATACATCCTGACAAAATGCACCATATTAATGGCCCGCTAAGGTGCCTGGACCTTGTAGGCTAAACTACAGAGAAAGGACCCATAACTGATCCAAATGTTTGCCTAATCAGGCATGCTAGAAAATTAAGCATTCAAAACGCCAGGCCTTTGAGCGGTTATTGAAATGACAATGGCTATTCACTGCAGTTTACAGCCTAGGCCTTAGGCTATAGTTTTGTACCCACTTGAAAACAATAATAAGATTATTCATTACATTGTGTTGTGGCCTAGATAGGATAAATGTGTTGTCCCTAAAAAACGGAATCAATAGGGTAGCTTTTCGAGCTTGATCACTGCTAGACACTCTTTCGAGACAGGTATAAGGCCCTCTCCCATCTTCCTTTCGGTAAACATGACCACACCTCCATTTTGCTTCTCCCTCCTACTACCAGACTCGAGGGAAGTTCCGGTGGTCAGTTCTGTACAGCATTGGTCCGACCAATCAGAATCCATGCTCCAAGAATGTTTTGATCACGTGAACTGGAATATGTTCCGGGTAGCCTCTGTGGATAACATCAATGAATACGCCCACTCAGTCACTGGCTTCATCAAACAATGCATAGATGTGATTCTGATAGTCTTTCAAAACTTACCTGAGTCAAAAAATATGGCTTGATGGCATCCTGTAGGGAAACTGAAGGAGAAAGATGCTGCCTATTAACATGCTTAAGGGACTGGGGACAATGTTATGGTTAAATAGTACAAATGCGACCTATGTAGATCGCTCAAGATGGCGAAATACATATATAGGGAGAAAGTGGATTAGCAATTCTGCAGGTCAGACACAAGGCATATTTGGCTGGGGCTCCTAATGATCACAGATTACAAAAAGAAAGCCAGCCACGTCGCTGACACCAATGCAGCCCTATCGGAGGAGCTGAACACCTTTTCTCACGCTTCAAGCACAATGACGACTTTGAGCGGTCGAGGAGAGCCCTTGAGGACAACGAGGGCTATGTGCTTATGGTCTCCACGGAGGACATGTGTAAGTCATTCAAATATGTTAACCCTTTGAAGGCTGCGGCCCAGAAGGCAGCCTGCCCTGGGACTGAACTTCTCTCTATGCAACTGGGTCCTGGACTTCCTGACGAGCTGCCCCCAGGTGGTGAATTTAGACATTACCACTGATTTTCAACACAGGGGCACCTCAAGGGTGCATCCTCATTCCTCTCCTGTACTTCCATGACTGTGTTGCTTCACACAGTTCCAAGTTTGCTGATGACACGACTGTAGTAGGCCAGATAACCAACAACGATGAGACGGCCTACAGGGAGGAGGTGGGCACTCTGACGACGTACACATCTCTGAGTAGCTGAAATGGTCAAACCACCATTGTGAAGGCACGACAGCTACTCTTCAACCACAGGATGTGAGGGCCCTCGCAGTGTTCTACAGGAGCACCATCGAGAGCATACTGTCGGCTTACATCACGTCCTGGTATGGCAACTACACCGCCTCTGACCGCAATGCGCTACAGAGGGTGGTGCGCTCAGCCAAACGCACCATTGGGTGCACACTGCCTGCCCCCCAGGACACCTACAACACAAGGTGTTGCAGGAAGGCCAAAAATATAATCAGGGACCCCAGTCACTTGAGCCATGGCCTGTTTTCCCCTTTTCCATCAGCTGGACGCAGGCAGTATAGAAGCATCATGGCAAGTTGTCAGACTGGCCAATAGCTTCTACCCCCAGACCATCAGGCTGCTGAATAGCCACCACTAGTCAGATTAACTGCTCCCCCTATGGACATTGTACATGTGACTATTAAACTTTCATCTCTAAAAAAAAATTGCCTTTCTCTTCCAGCTGTTCTCATGCGCAATAGGCTATACACAAGCCTCTCGGCAATAGGCCATTCCTCTACTCGTGATATCCCAGGAAAAGCTATAGGACATTTTATTTAGATTTTTTTTATTTTTATACTAGGCTTAATAGCCTAGTAGGCCAAATTAACTGTCGGGAAAGTTGAGTGGTGGTTTGTGAACACTTTTGTCCAGTTATGATAAAATTGTTGCACTGATGCATTGCAAATAGTTGCACAGGACAGTCCGAGTGAGATGAGCATGGTGAAAAAGAAGACCCAACGGAATTGACAACAATTAGAAAAATGGAAATCACTTGCAAACCACTTGAACAATGAGGCACATGCTGTAACAGATGGGCAGGCTAAATTACATTTTATTGAATTGCTACTTTTTAATGTGATTTACTATGTAATTGTTCATTAGGCCTACATGTACATTGAAGTAGACATTTTTTTGCAGTTTTCACTATGGAAAAACCCTTAAATCACTGAATGTTGTTACCATCTTATTAATAGACTGTGCAGTAGGTTACTTTGTTACGTTTTCAATGGTCTCTCGCTGGGTGTTGCTGAATAGCTTGTTCAGATTTTACATTTTATTTAAACGGGGTCACATTGAGATTCCAATTATTTTACTAGAGCCATGTATACATGACAATAAAAACATAATAAAACATACACGTGTATAAAACAATATAATTCAGCACACAAAAACACATTAAATAAAAGCAATCACATTCAACTACATAGAGGTCCTTAAGCAATAATTTTAACTGCCTGAGTGGCACCAGCACATGTAACTGCAGTGAACTCTGCATATTGTTCTACAAATTGGGGGCAAAAATTCTAAATGCAGATTTTCCCAAATCTGTGGAGACTGAAGGGATCTCTAGTGTGTTTGTGAAAAGGGATTAACATTATGCTAGCCTACTCGTTAGGCTACTGTTTCTCAATATCGGTCCTGAGCATTTACATGAGCTTGCCAACCACGAGGCCTTTGTTCAGCTAAATTTAGCCTAGTCTGGAACATCAGTCATTTTTATTGGTGAAGTGGGTTGTACAGGCTAGGCCGACTCCAAAACGTGCTCCGTAAAAAAAAAAAAAAAAAGTATTGATACATTCCTTTCTCCCTTTGCTCTGTGTGACAGCTATTGACTATTGCAGTGTCAGAACAATAATTATTTTACATTTTAAGCAGTTTGACATCTGTTGTGCGGAACAAGGAACAGCCCTACATTGGCTATCATTTTTGCCTTATGAAGGGAAAGAAACGCTTGTATTTTGAGTTGAGAACCTGTGTCAGCAAGGCTTGCAGACGTTGTTTGTCGCGCAGACTGTGTCATTGATTTCAAAAGCAGATGACTCAGAATTCCCCAACACAAGCATGTGAAGCGAAAGGATATTGGGTTAATCCATACATGTTTGCACATGGAAGAAGTAGTCAAAGTGACTTTGCAAACTGTTTATTCTGTTTTACACACAATTCACACACAGACAATTCAATTTGTATGAAATCAACCAAAAAGGAAGACAAAGCTATAGAGATCAAGTTAAAGGCACAGTGCAGTTAAACATGTTTTTCCTTTTTATTTTTATTTTATTTTTATGTCCACACGGAGGTCGAAATAACACATTGTGAATTTTTTAATAATGCCCTTGTGGAAGAGATGTTTGACGAAACAAACAAAATAAATGGGAATTTCAGCCCGTCATATCATCACCCAGCGGTCTGATTTGTAATAGTTCATCTTTCATTTGCATATCTGCTGCTGGTCTTGCCCTATCAAACTGGTACTCCTCATTGACGTTCACAGGAGAGGTGTCTAGTTATCCACGGCCAAAAGCAAGAGATTGTGCAGTAGCTGGCTGCAAAGCAGCAATTGTTTCTTTGCACTTTCTGCAAACAATGACTTTGTTTGATATGGCATATGCACACTTCAAGGTAGGAAGCTAGCTACACTTACACTAGCCAGTGGATTTGCAGCTTTCATCCCCCTCCAAGGTTCTGTCCCATACATCTTGCATCCGACAGGTGGCAGCCAGCAGCTACCTTTTCAAGATGTAAGTCTAAATAGTTATTCTTCTAGCTAGATATAATTTATTAAAAGTTAAGCAGGGCATGACATAACTTTTTTTTGCCACTTGTCCTTTGGACAAGTAGGGATATATATATACTGCTCAAAAAAATAAAGGGAACACTTAAACAACACAATGTAACTCCAAGTCAATCACACTTCTGTGAAATCAAACTGTCCACTTACACTTGACAATAAATTTCACATGCTGTTGTGCAAATGGAATAGACAAAAGGTGGAAATTATAGGCAATTAGCAAGACACCCCCAATAAAGGAGTGATTCTGCAGGTGGTGACCACAGACCACTTCTCAGTTCCTATGCTTCCTGGCTGATGTTTTGGTCACTTTTGAATGCTGGCGGTGCTCTCACTCTAGTGGTAGCATGCGACGGAGTCTACAACCCACACAAGTGGCTCAGGTAGTGCAGCTCATCCAGGATGGCACATCAATGCGAGCTGTGGCAAGAAGGTTTGCTGTGTCTGTCAGCGTAGTGTCCAGAGCATGGAGGCGCTACCAGGAGACAGGCCAGTACATCAGGAGATGTGGAGGAGGCCGTAGGAGGGCAACAACCCAGCAGCAGGACCGCTACCTCCGCCTTTGAGTAGGAGGAGCACTGCCAGAGCCCTGCAAAATGACCTCCAGCAGGCCACAAATGTGCATGTGTCTGCTCAAACGGTCAGAAACAGACTCCATGAGGGTGGTATGAGGGCCCGACATCCACAGGTGGGGGTTGTGCTTACAGCCCAACACCGTGCAGGACGCTTGGCATTAACGGGGGCTGAGGTACAGAGATGTTTGAGACAAGGGGCCTGTTTTTCTTTTTTTTTCTCTCCAAAAACATCTGTAGAGTCAATGATTTGAGCTATAAACCATTAAAAGCCATCTATGAACAGCCACGATTTATTATGCACATGTAACATGTTTTGCTCTGACACTCACAAGCTACACAAGTTGTTAGAAGGTAAGGGGTTCTTCTACATGGAAGATCATTGGAAATCCCAGGACATAGTGTCTATAATACCTTTTCAATTTCACATAGTTGCCGTCACAAACTCAACACAGCTGTCACTGAATAATTTAATATTAATTTCCTAGTGAGAAACATTTCTGTACTTACAGCAACTCCAAGATGGCGCAGCAGATAGATGTTTTTGTCCCATGTAAATATTCAGTCTTTTGTTTTTTTTGTATACATTTCATTGTTTCTATCTTTTTTTCCATTTTTGAATTAAATATACTTTCCTGCAATCCGCCTCACCCAATGTGGTACGGATCTGCTTTTTTTTTGGACCTTATAACTGGATCCTCCATCAGCAGCTAGCCATCAGTAGCTAGCTAGCCTAATTAGCTACTAGCTATTTAGTTATTGTTAGCCACTGCTAGCGGTCTTTACCTTTAGCTCAGACACCAGCCGCTTTAGCCCCAATAGCCCGGATAATACCTGTCAGTCGGCACAGCGTGATATCAGCCCTGATCATATAGGACTGCTTTTTCCCCCACGACATCACTTGATTCCTGCCGCAAGCTCTGGACCATTACACCGGATCTTCGCAGCTAGCTGCTACCGAGTGGCTATTGTGGCTAATGCCCTTGTCCAGAAGCATGCACCAGTTAGCCTCGAGCTAGGCCCATCTCCCGGCTAGCAAATGAAGTACACCAACTACAATACCTCTCTTGCCAAATGGCCTGGAAACTTTGTCGACACGGAGCCCCGCTGATCCATCACGACTGGTCTGCTGACGTAATTCGGCCGGTGTGCTCTCAACCGACCTCTGCGTCGTGAATGTTGGAAATGATCCATCTGCTTGCCCCGGCCTGCTAGCTTCCTGAACGCCATGTCTCCTGCTCGCCTAGCGTAGTAATCAACTACCGAACGGCTCCCTGTTTCATCTATTGCTGCTCATTGGACTCTATGATCACTCAGCTACACAGCTGATGTCTGCTGGACTGTATATTAACACGGTACTTCATTTTGTTTATCTGTCGGCCCCAGGCTCAACTCAGGCCCTGTGTGTAGCTAACTGACCCCCTCTGCCCATTCATTGCTATTTACCCGTTGTCGTTGTCTTAGCTGTTGTCTTAGCTGTTTACCCGTTGTTTTCTTAGCTCTCCCAATCAACACTAGTGATTGCTTTATCAAATCTAAATCAAATCAAGTTTATTTTATATAGCCCTTCGTACATCAGCTAATATCTCGAAGTGCTGTACAGAAACCCAGCCTAAAACCCCAAACAGCAAGCAATGCAGGTGTAGAAGCACGGCGGCTAGGAAAAACTCCCTAGAAAGGCCAAAACCTAGGAAGAAACCTAGAGAGGAACCAGGCTGAGGGGTGGCCAGTCCTCTTCTGGCTGTGCCGGGTGGAGATTATAACAGAACATGGCCAAGATGTTCAAATGTTCATAAATGACCAGCATGGTCAAATAAGAATCAGGAGTAAATGTCAGTTGGCTTTTCATAGCCGATCATTAAGAGTATCTCTACCGCTCCTGCGGTCTCTAGAGAGTTAAACTCTTTATGCCTCATGTCAATATGCTTTGTATACTGTTGTTTAGGGCATCTCTCATTGTTTTATATTACTGTGGAGCCCCTTGTCCTGCTCAACATGCCTCAGATAGCCCCCTTGTCCCCACCCCCCCACACATGCGGAGACCACACCTAGCTTAACTGGCGCCTCCAGAGACGCAACCTCTCTCATAGTCACTCAATGCCTAGGTTTACCCCCACTGTACTCATACCCTTGTCTGTACAATATGCCCTGAATCTATCCTACCACGCCCAGAAATCTGCTCCTTTTTTTTCTCTGTTCCCAACGCACTAGACGACCAGCTCTTATAGCCTTTAGCCGTACCCTCATTCTACTTCTCCTCTGTTCCTCTGGTGATGTAGAGGTTAACCCAGGCCCTGCAGCCCCCAACATTACTCCCATTCCCCAGGCGCTCTCAATTTGTTGACTTCTGCAACCGTAAATTCCTTAGGTTCATGCATGTTAACATCAGAAGCCTCCTCCCTTTGCTTTATTCACTGCTTTAGCACACACCACAAACCCTGATGTCCTTACTGTGTCTGAATCCTGGTTTAGGAAGGCCACCAAAAATTCTGAAATTTCCATCCACAATTACAACATTTTCCGTCAAGACAGAACTGCTAAATGGAGGGGAATTGCAATCTACTGTGGAGAAAGCCTGCAGAGTTCTGTCATACTATCCAGGTCTATGCCCAAACAGTTTGAGCTTCTACTTTTAAAGATCCTTCTCTCCAGAAATAAGTCCCTCACTGTTGCTGCTTGTTATAGACCCCCCTCAGCCCTCCCAGCTGTGCCCTGGACACCATTTGTGAATTGATTGTCACCCCCCCCATTTATCGTCAGATTTCGTTCTGCTAAGTGACCTAAAATTGGAATATGCTTAACACCGCGGCCGTCCTACAATCTAAGCTAGATGCCCTCAATCTCACACAAATTATCAAAGAACCTACCAGGTACAACCCCCAAATCCGTGAACATGGACACCCTCATAGATATCATCTTGACCAACTTGTCCTCCAAATACACCTCTGCTGTCTTCAACCAGGAGCTCAGCGATCACTGCCTCATTCCCTGCGTCCGTTATGGGTCCGCGGTCAAACGACCACCCCTCATCACTGTCAAACGCTCCCTAAAACACTTCTGCGAGCAGGCCTTTCTAATTAACCTGGCCCGGGTATTCTGGAAGGATATTGACCTCATCCCGTCAGTAGAGGATGCCTGGTTGTGCTTTCCTCGCATCTTAAATAAGCATACACCTTTCAAAAAATTTAGAACTAAAAACAGATATAGCCCTTGGTTCACTCAAGACTTGACTACCCTTGACCAGCACAGAAACACCCTGTTGCGTACTGCACTAGCATCGAATAGTCCCCGCGATATGCAATTTTTCAGGGAAGTTTGGAACCAATACACAGTCAGTTAGGAAAGCGAAGGCTAGCTTTCTCAAACAGAAATTTGTGTCCTGCAGCACTAATTTCTAAAAGTTTTGGGACACTAAAGTCCATGGAGAATAAGAGTACATCCTCCCAGCTGCCCACTGCACCGAGACTAGGAAGCACTGTCACCATTGATAGATCCACTATAATCAAATTTGAATAAGCATTTCTCTATGGCTGGCCATGCTTTCCACCTAGCTACCCTGGCCAACAGCTCTCTACACCCCCCCCCCCCCCCCCCCCCCACCACCACTGCAGCAACTGGCCCAAGCCCCCCCCCCTGCTTCTCGTTCACCCAAATCCAGACATCTGATGTTCTGAAAGAGCTTCAAAATCTGGATCCCTACAAATCAGTTGGGCTAGACAATCTGTACCCTCTCTTCCTAAAATGATCTGCCGCCATTGTAGCAACCCCTTTTACTAATCTGTTCAAACTCTTTCATATCGTCTGATATTCCTAAAGATTGGGGGAGACACTCTAGACCCAAACTGTTACAGACCTATATCCATCCTGCCCTGCCTTTCTAAAGTCTTCGAAAGCCAAGTGAACAAACGGATCACTGACCATTTTGAATCTCACCGTACCTTCTCCACTATGCAATCTGGTTTCCGAGCTGGTCACGGGTGCACCTCAGCCACGCTCAAGGTCCTAAACGATATCATAACCGCCATCGATAAAAGACAGTACTGTGCAGCCGTCTTCATCGACCTGGCCAAGGCTTTCGACTCTGTCAATCACCGTATTTTTATTGGCAGACTCAACAGCCATGGTTTCTCTGACTGCCTCGCCTGGTTCACCAAATACTTCTCAGATGGAGTTCAGTGTGTCAAATCGGAGGGCCTGTTGTCTGGACCTCTGGCAGTCTCTATGGGGGTGCCACAGCGTTCAATTCTCGGGACGGCTCTTTTCTCTGTATATATCAATGGTGTCGCTCTTGCTGCGGGTGATTCTTTGATCCACCTTTACGCAGACGACACCATTCTGTATACATCTGGCCCTTCTTTGGACACTGTGTTAACAAACCTCCAAATGAGTTTCACCGCCATACAACACTCCTTCCGTGGCCTCCAACTGCTCTTAATTATGGCTGCAGTCCCGTTAACGGGATCGATATGACAACAGCCAGTCGAAGTGCAGGGCGCCAAATTCAAAAACCAGAAATCTCATAATTAAAATTCCTCAGACATTCATGTGTCATATCATTTTAAAGGTAATCTTGTTGTTAATCCCACAAGTGTCCGATTTCAAATAGGCTTTTCAGCGAAAGCACTACAAACGATTGTTAGGTCACCACAAAACCACAATAACCACAGCCATTTTTTCCAGCTAAAGATAGCTTTCACAAAAACCAGAATAGAGATAAAATTAATCACTAACCTTCGATTATTTTCATCAGATGACACTCATAGGACTTAATGTTACACAATACATGCATGTTTTGTTTGATTAAATTCATATTTATATAAAAAAATCGGAGTTTACATTGAGGCGACAAGATTCACTAAATGCAAAAACATCAAGTGACTTTGCATAGCCCATCGTTTCAACAGAAATACTCATCATAAATATAGATGATAATACAAGTTATACACATTGAATTATAGATATACCTGTCCTTTAATGCAACCGCTATGTCAGATTTCCCAAAAAACTTTACGGAAAAAGAAATAAACGCTATAATCTGAGACGGCGCTCAAAAGTAGCATACCACAGCTGCAAAGATGGCTTCACCATAAACACAAAAATGCATGATAAATATTCCATTACCTTTGATGATCTAGATCAGAAAGCACACCAGGAATCCCAGGTCCACAATAAATGTTTATTTTTGTTCGAAAAAATCCGTTATTTATGTCCAAATACCTTCTTTTGTTATCGCGTTTGGTTTACATATCCAAACGCTAATTCTGGTCAGCGTTATATCGGACAAACTTCAATGTGATATTACCGGTCGAAGAAACATTTCAAAAACCCCTAGGCAGTGCAACATCAATAATAGCTCAAGTGGATTTCTTTAGGGACTCTGGTGAATACACACAGGCTCAGATTTCTGACTTCCTGTTTTGATTTCAACTCAGGATTTTGCCTGGCAATATGAGTTCTGTTAATCTCACAGACATAATTCAAACAGTTTTAGAAACTTTAGAGTGTTTTCTATCCAATAATACTATGCAAATATTAGGAACTATGACTGAGGAGCAGGCCGTTTGATATGGGCACCTTTCATCCAAGCTACTCAATACTGCCCCTTCAGCCATAAGAAGTTAAATGCTAGTGAAAAGAAATGCATGCTCTTGAATCAATTGCTGCCCGCACCCACCCTCCCGACTAGCATCACTACTATGGACTGTTCTGACTGAATATGTGGACACCTACAAATACCTAGGTGTCTGGCTAGACTGTAAACTCTCCTTCCAGACTCACACTAAGCATCTCCAATCCAAAATTAAATCTAGAATTGGCTTCCTATTTCGCAACAAAGCCTGCTTCACTCGTGCTGCCAAACATACCCTCGTAAAACTGACTATCCTACCGATCCTTGACTTCGGCGATGTCATTTACAATCCCACTGGCTCCAGGTCATCTATATGTCTTCGCTAGGTAAAGCTCCGCCTTATCTCAGCTCACTGGTCAACATAGCAACACCCACCTGTAGCACGCGCCTCAGCAGGTATATTTCACTGGTCATCCCCAAAGCCAACACCACCTTTTGGCTGCTTTTCCTTCCTGTTCTCTGCTGCCAATGACTGGAACAAATTGCAAAAATCACTGAAGTTGGAGACTTACATCTCCTTCACTTACTTTAATTGTCAGCTGTCAGAGCAGCTTACTGATCACGACAGCTGGACATAGCCCATCCAACTACCTACCCCATTCCCATTTTTTTTTGTTGCTCTTTTGCACACCAGTATTTCTACTTGCACATCCTCATCTGCACATCTATCACTCCAGTGTAAATTGCTAAATTGTAAGTACTTCACCACTATTGGTCTATTTATTGCCTTTCCTCCTTACTTCATTTGCACACACTGTATACATATTTTTCTATTGTGTTATTGACTGTAGGATTGTTTATCCCATGTGTAACTGTTATTTGTGTCGCACTGCTTTGCTTTATCTTGGCCAGGACGCAGTTGTAAATGAGAACTTGTTCTCAACTGGCCTACCTGGTTAAATAAAGGTGAAAAAAATAATATTGAAATATATCAGGATTTTGCTATGGTGGACCTTATTTTTTGGATGTTTTGTGTACTGGTTGTCATGAAAAGTAAAATACTGTGAGGCTAAATATAAGTTCTGGACATGTAGATCTTTCTGAGATCTCGGTACTGATAGGGTTAAGGCTATTCTGGAGGATGGTTGGCCACCCTTAAAATATTATAATTACAACCAAATACTTTTGTATATATCTTCGGTTCATAAGAGTCTGGGACGAAAGATCCAAAATTCATACAACCACTGCATCATTTTGTTTTAAAAAGCTATAAGGCTGATGGAACAGATCATACCGTTTAGCTTAATGTTGAAGTTTCATATTATAAGCTCAAAAATGTGAAAATGGCTGTAGGCTATTCGAGAATGTCCCAAAATGCATTTAGCGGGAAAACACCATTCTCAAAAGGGCAGGTTTCATGTGACCGAGATAAATATCCTTTTAGAAGTTAGAAAAATGGGAGGTCTAAAGATGCATCAACTAGCATGTGTTACTAATATGACTAGGATTATGCCTTTGGCTGCTGGTCAATAAAGAACGTTGATTTGAATACCAGTAGAACATGAGAGAAATGCTGGTTTCAATTGCATATTAAGTGTTAATAAAATAATTCCCTTAACATTTCTATGGTTGTAGTTTGTCTAGGCTTCTTTAAAACAAGATAAGACATGCATCATAAAATGTGCATGTTTTCAACGATTACTTTTATATTTTCAAAATGCTGAACTCCTCCGCTCAGTTTCAAGGTTGGTGCAGTGCGCAACAGCCACTGACCTTCACTCTATGAATGGTCTTGTTACAATTTGGTCTGAACAAACTGTGCCTCCAGTATGTAGACAGAATCAAGCCTTTAGACGTTAATGTTAATTATCCGTCATTGTACTTGTCAAACATGACTGGCGTTTAGCCTATATTTATGTAAATAAGTGTTTGGCTACGTTATCCCTCGTGTCATCTTCGGTTTGGACATAAAGCTGTAGCCAATATTCATATCACCTCCACTTAATTTTTTTGTTGTTGATGTATATGGAAAAATATTTAAATTATTCCAATGTTGGCCTCTGATTTTGATCGGAGTAATTGTTAGATTTTGTGTTTTTGGACATTTATTTTTTATAATAAGGGAAATGTATCTATATTCTTGTCCGACATTTATTTATTTATCCAGGACAAGTGTTATTGTCGAGCCTTGTAAAGGTCATGACGATGATCTTGTGGTGCTGCTGCTAGCTAACTACAAACCTCGACCGCAACCAGCATAGCTAGCTACCGTTGGCTACTGAGCTGATTATTATATTTCCAGCGCTAGGTACTTGTAGCTAGCTAATGTTACTTCAAAAGTAATGTCAGAATCGTAAAGGGGGAAATGCTGGCCTGGGCAGACGTTTCCTCCCACAATGTAAACAATGTTCCCCGCATAGCCAGCTACACGTTTTCCCCCTATGTAGGATGCTAGGTAGCTAGCCAATTTCAACGGCAGTTAGCTAGGATACTAATGTGACATTTAGCTATATTTGCGATTCTCACATTGCTTTATTATGTACATGTCAAGTCAATATCCTGCGGTCGACGCTAGTTAGCTACCTTGCTAACTGGATCCCCATGGAAAGTGTAGGCTGGAAGATTTACAGTTTACATTGTGGGAGGCAACCCGACTGCCTCAACGCATTTCCCAAAGTGTTCGTCTGATTTTGAAAAGGGGGTAGCGAGAAGAACCAGTCATAGAATGCAGTCTTTTTTTTTCTCTCCTGCAAATGTGGCTCTAACTTTTGAACGGTTGGAACTAAGCTATTATGACCCCATTCCTGAAAGATTGTCAGCAACACGCGCTGCTCACAAGCTGTGCAGGACTCGTTAGAACACAGTGGACAGGACTAGGAATAATCAGACTGGGGGGAAAAGGCACCATGTCATTGAAAGCAATGATGTTGTTTTCTACACAGAAGATCATACACAATCATTGCCTGGTGATCTTATCACTTCCCAATACCTTTTATGAGTCATTTCACTTCAAACCATACTTCCTTAAGATTGAAATACAAGCTCACCATGACAGTTGTGAAGTGGGCACGACAGAACCTGTTCCCCCTCAGGAGACTGAAAAGATTTGGCATGAATCCACAGATCCTCAAAAGGTTCTACAGCTGCACCATTGAGAGCATCCTGACTGGTTGCATCACTGCCTGGTATGGCAACTGCTCGGCCTCTGACTGCAAGGCTCTACAGAGGGTAGCGCGAACGGCCCAGTACGTCACTGGGGCCAAGCTTCCTGTCATCCAGGACCTCTATACCAGGCGGTGTCAGAGAAAGGCCCTAAAAATTGTCAAAGACCCCAGCCACCCTAGTTATAGACTGTTCTCTCTGCTACCGCACGGCAAGCGGTACCAGAGCGCCAAGTCTAGGCCCAAGAGGCTTCTAAACAGCTTCTAACCCCAAGCCATAAGACACATGAACATCTAGTCAAATGGCTACCCAGACTATTTGCATTGCCCCCCCCCCCCCCCCCCCCTCTCTCCACACCACTGCCACTCTCTGTTGTCATCTGTGCACAGTCACTTTAATTAACTCTACCTACATGTACAGACTACCTCAACTAACCGGTGCCTCCACACATTGACTCGGTACCGGCACCCCCCCTGTATATATTGTTATTACGTGTTACTTTTATGTCTTATCCGTATTTTTGGAAACTGCACTGTTGGTTAGTAGCTCGTAAGTAAGCATTTCACTGTTCGGCGCATGTGACTAATAAAATGTTATTTGACTGATAAGTAATGGACTGTCATAGCCCCGAATAAAGTATAGTTTGGCTGTTGATTGTGTTAACACTTAGCAATAACAATTTTTATGTCACCACATAAATCAAAAGGTAAGGTGTGAGAGAGCAGTGAATATTCAGTTTCAATCTAGTAAAGTATGGATATGAAAGTGTTTGAGATGTATTGCAGCTCATGGTTTGTTTCTGTCCATTTTCTTTCTGCAGACCTCCCAAACCCATCCAGTATGGTTCTCTTGGCATCCTGGAACTTCTGGTGGATGCAAAGGACTACGCAGGCTGCAGCACTACTCTGTTCCTATGGCACAGATAGACCTAGCACCAACTAACAAAGCTCATATAGGCCAGATACCTGTAATTAATAGCATGTCTTCTATTTGTCATACAGTCAATCACAAGTAGACCCTGTCCATTGACAATTCCCACTAAGTGTTAAAGGGCATTGTTTAGCCATTACATGTACTGAAAATGTATATACACCCAAGATTGTTCTGCTATGGGGGAAAAAAGGGATATTACTTTTTTCAGTGTAGTGGTTGAACCATGCCCTATAAGTTATTTTAGTAGGAATTGTCAATGGGTTGGTGCTATCTGTGATTTGAATGTATGACTTTGTGTAGGGGCAGTTGTCACCAACCTTCCTGGAGATATATATTCTCCGGTAAATTTTCTTCCCAACCATCACAAGAGATTCTGTCAAGCAAGTTCTTGTTGAGAAGCTACGTGACATTTTGTGTGCAATACTAACTCCTCCACCTTTCCTGTCATGGGATGAGATTATAGTTGTGTGTAGTGATGTTGGTGTTTGAGAAAGCAGGTGATGACAATGTAAATAAAAACAACTTTTTGTACTTTAACCAATCGGTGACTATTCTGTTGCCGCTCTACACCTGCTAATTCATTTGTTTAGCTACACCCTCTTTACTTTCACCATGATTTGTTTTCCTCACATGATCCACTTCCAGAGCTTGAGCACATGTGAACTATTAACTTGAAAAGACACTATATATACAAAAGTATATGTGGACACCCCTTCAAATGAATGAATTTTGGCTATTTCAGCCATACCTGTTGCTGACAGGTTTATCAATTCGAGGTCACAGCCATGCAATCGCCATAGAGAAATATTGTCAGTAGAATGGCCTTACTGAAGAACTCGGTGACTTTCAACTTGGCAGTCTTGCTAGAGCTGCCCCAGTCAACTGTAAGTACTGTTATTGTGAAGTTGAAATGTCTAGGAGCAACAATGGCGCAGCAGTGAAGTAGTAGGCTACACAAGCTCACAGAAGGGGACTGCAGAGCGCTGTAGCGTGTAAAAATAGTCTCCTCGGTTGCAACACTCACTACTGAGTTCCTAACTGCCCCTGGAAGCAACGTCAGCACAAGAAATGTTCGTCGGGAGCTTCATGAAATGGGTTTCCGTGGCCGAGCAGCCGCACACAGATCACCATGAGCAATGCCAAGCGTTGGCTGGAGTGGTGTAAAGCTAGCTGCCATTGGACTCTGCAGCGGTGGAAACGCATTCTGCAGTGTCCATGAATTACACTACAGTCAGACGGACAAATCTAGGTTTGGCGGACGCCAGGAGAACACTACTTGCACAAAGTACTTGACTGGCCTGCACAGAGCCCTGACCTCAACTCCATCGAACACATTTTGGATGCCCGACTTCACTAATACTTTTGTGGCTGAATGGAAGCAAGTCCCCGCAGCAATGTTCCAACATCTAGTGGAAAGCCTTCCCAGAAGAGTGTAGGCTGTTGTAGCAGCAAAAGGGGATCAAGTCCTTATTAATGCCCATGATTTTGGAAGGAGATGTTTAACGAGCAGGTGTCCACGTACTTTTGGTCATGTAGTGAACTTGCATGCCATGATTTACACTTTCATTATAACCTATTATTTTTTATTATGTTACCAAAGAAATGTATGAAGAATGACAACCTTTCATTGCTGTCTGGCTTTTTAAAAAACTTTCTACAACAGAAAACATTTCAATGTGTAATTTAAACAAGTTCTCTCCATTATCACGAAGTCAATTTGGTAAAAAATGATTACCTTTTTTGATACTGAAGATTATACCATATAGTCTGCCCTGTATATAATCATGGCATTCTGTAATGAATAGATGGCAGGCAGGGTATAGGCCAGGATGGTCCACTGTGAAAAAAGGCTTATGTACCTGCGTCTTCTGGTGATCTGCATCTACTCCTGACCTTTTGAAAACGCTACACCAATGATATTGCAAATTAAGATTAATTATGTATGCCTTTTTGTTTTGTTGACAAAACAAACTAGCCTACACACCTGTGGAAATTCGCTGACTTCAGTGTCCAGCTCAAACTGACAGGTTGAGTACCATGTGCCTTTGTTTTTTAGTGGTAGTGGGCTCTAGACGATTCTGTAAATTGTATTTCAGCAGCCCAAGGAGGCTCAGGAAATAAATAGTAAAAAATATATTTGGGTTTTATTTTATATATGAAACAGTGATTTATTAGACAAGTGATAATAAAAAATAAAGACCGCATGGGTCTTTAAATATATCTGCAGTTCAAACGAGAGTAAAACGGTCACCCCGCAAACAGCCAAGGGATGGGGTGGAGCAATGTAACCACTATCACATTCATAGACCAAGTTTAACCTTGTTTTGAGGTCACTTAATATTTGTTTTATACAAGTACACCGTTTAAAAACAATGTGGTCAGAACAGGCATACTGTAAACTTAAACTGTGTCTCAAATAGCTGCCTGTCCCTTTTTTAATAGCCAGGCAATGGCACACATTTCAGTAGACACCTTTTTTCAAATAAATGCCGGGTCTAAAGGAATTGTTAACGAGGTTGCCATGAATTGTTTACGAGTTTAAATGTTTGATTTGTTACATTAAATAATTCAATAATGACTTGAAAAAATGCCACTTGTCTGTTTTTATCTCTAGTAAGAAACTGCTAACCATTGGCTGCTAACAGCTGTGAGCTGCTAGCTAACTGGCAAGTACATTAGATCAGGTCACTTTATTGGTCAATTGCACACAAGGTCCAACTGACATTTGACTTCTGCTTTTAGCCCAACCCCTCCAAAAGATTGTTGTCCTTGATCTTTTTGGCCTTCCTGTGACATCGGGTGGTATATGTGTCCTGGAGGGCAGGTAGTTTTGCACCCGGTTATGCGTTGTGCAGACCTCACTACCCTCTGGAGAGCCTTACGGTTATGGGCGGAGCAGTTGCCGTACCAGGCGGTGATACAGCCCGACAGGGTTTCTTCAGCCTCCTGAGGTTGAAGAGGCGCTGTTGTGTTCTTCACCACGATGTCTGTGTGGATGGACCATTCCAAGTTGTCATTGATGTGCACACCGAGGCACTTGAAGCTTTTCACCCACTCCATTTAGCTTGTCTGGTAGGCTCGCGTTGCTTGGCAGCTTGCGGCTGGGTTTCCCTTTGTAATCCGTTGAGTGGGCTGAACCACACAGCCCACCTACTTTCATCATTGAGTTTTTTGCTCTCATGCTTTGCTTTTGGATTGTGTAGCCTACCCGACACTACCTAAATCTAAGATAGTCCTTTTTGTTTGTTCTACTAGACCTCACGCCTGGTAGAGTTGATCTTGTGTCGTACTTTAGATTTGAGAAGGCTACGAATAGGCTACGTCACTGGGCTGGGTGAGTCTATTTGCTGGGATAACAGTTCTCTGCTCGTCACCGTCAAGCGCTCTCCACTCCAGGCATACTAGCTAGGCGTGATGATCAACAGACTCATATCAGACTCTCACCCTAATTATTTTGGGTGCCTCCGTGACCTTGTCCCCGTTTCTAAATGAGGGGGTCCATAACCAACTAAGTGAACCGATATAGGTGCTGTTTTGGAAGGGGCGCGCAGCTAACGACAATCACTGAGTTGACGGCAACGTAGTGATTTGGCAATCACGGGTAATCGTCATAATTATAGGCCAATCAGGAAGGACGGATGGTGTGTGTCCGTGCATGCGTGTGTGGAAGGGGGTTAAGGAATAATGCTTATTAAGACATTAGGGAAACAAGAAGAGAGGACACCCTGAGTTTTAAGTAGGCAGCGAGGGCTAATGGCAAACCATGGTGAACGAGAGACAGAGCTCTCTGATTGGGGTAGACTGGCAGGCCGGGGGTGAGACTTGAGTGACATGGGAGAGCGTGGTGGAGGGGGTGGTGGTGGTGGTGGAGGGATGCAAAATGGAGGAGGATGAGAGGTGGAGAAGTATAAAGAGGACGAAGTGGTGAGCGACGAGGAAGCTTTATTGAGCGATGGTGACAGACTAGGCATTGTTCGCAGGAGGGCTGACCCCATTTAGTTGACTGATTGTTTGGTCGATAGGCTGTTGGTCCAGCAGTGGCAAATGTATAAAGAAAATGTTATGGCACACGAGACACCTGTCTGATTCACACCTGTCTTGAGTGGCCTAATCCATTGCAGAGGCCGCAGGGATGGCACATCAGTATTACATTTACTGTTAAATACCATAATTTCTAATCGACAATGTTTGTTTGTTTACGGTAATTTCTGTAAATGCATTAAATGTATTATTGTTATTATTACAGTTTTGTCATTGTAGGAGTGGACAGGTTGTTTGCAGAGCGCACAACCTAGGCTACACTTGTGAGAAAGTTTGGGTAGATTTAATTCTATTTTCGAGTTGTCAATTTCTGAATTGTCTTTTGTTTGGAGCGCTCCTGTAAATCTTGATTAAGGACACACACCTGATTAGGCCTAGGCTACCTGGCCTGCACGCAAATACAGGCTTATAAATGTGCCCATTTGGGGATCTGATTCTATTTCTGATTGTCTTAACTCACGAGCACTGTGGAGGTTCTCAGTGATTTTTTTTTTCTTTGCGTCAAAGAGAAAATAAACTAAGTCTAAGTTTTTGCATCCATTGAAAATGACAGTAGTTCCTCAATGTAGCCTATTTGAAAAAATATTTCTAGCTCTCTCCCTTTTGATAACCACTCAGCATGAAAGGTGGCAAAAAATGCTCTGAACAGGTGTAAGTGTCATAAAGGCCTACCTGATTACTTCTTATCCTTTGTGCAAATAGACTACAGCTGTGTCTGTCTGTCTGGAGCTCACTGGCATGGGAAACTGAGGGCCCAGAACATTTTATACAATGTTGCAAGTTTGTTAGCACCGCTTCAGGCAGGACCAAGTTAATCGTTGATACAGTTTCAAGTTTCTTGCAGACAGGCCATGCGTAGCCTATGCGGTTTCTAGCATATTTCTTTTTATCAGGGTATTTTCTACCTGCGGGCTGCAATTTTTTTTATTTGTTGGCATTATGTATGCTATTTTTACATATTGGCAATGGCAATATAAATTACTTCTAGATTTGTATACTTTTTATTAACCATGTGAAATAGATTTAGAGATATGCAGACTTTATTGTAAATGAAACTGTTCCACAAAAATGTGCATATGAAAATCATACTGGCATGCAGATCAGTAGAAATGGTAGGATAACTTGGCATTCCAAATGGAAAAGGTTGCCGATCGGGAACTTCAGGAGCGAAGGCCAGCAGCAGCGGGAAGCAACAGGTTTTTTTCTTCTGGTTAGGCTATATTGATCTTTGGCTTTCTCTTTAGTATTTTGTGTGTCCATTTTTAATCACAGTGCTTAAAGCATTAGACAAGCTCAGTAACCTACGTATAGTTGATTTTATTCAAACGTCTATATAATATGGAAAAAACACAACTTACATTTTTTTTTGGTCAGGGACAGCCCTCGTTCTCAGAGAAATTGACCGTGTTCAAATCTGTGATTCAATGTGGATAAATTGTGACTGACTGATCTACAAATAATATTGTCGTTATTTACGATTCAAGGTGATTCTTAGATCTGTCAGTTGCTGCAATGTCGAACAAGCCCATTGTTTGATAGTGGGGTATTGCTGACCAGGAACTGCTGACACCATTTTTATGTAGTTGGTTCTAGGAAAATAGGAAGGAAATGGCTGTTACCATGTGTTTTTTTTCTTCTTCAGTTATCAGTTGCAGAGCCTTAAAAGACATGAGTAGGGAGCTATAGGCTTTGCCAGATAGCACCAGCTACACTGGCTAGGTTTCCATCCAGTTTGCAACAGATTTCTATGCCAATATTCAAAAATCTGCATATTTTCACACCAGAGATGTTTCTATCTGACTTTTTGCGGATAAACGGCTGTGCGTGATGACGTAATGCACATAACTTTTTACCGTTAAATTCCCATGTACCGAATTAAAATTATAAGTTAAATGGGTTTCCATCGCATTTTCAACTTTACATATGGTTTTGTCACAAAAACTGTTGTATAGCAATTGGTCTTGGCACATGTGCTCTAGCCAACGGCTTGTAGATACAGTGTAGGTAGGCTACCTACATGAGATTATTATGAATTAGTGATATTATTTGTTTTTGTCAAACTGCAGCCAAGCATCGATCATCATGTCGCCAGAATAAGACCCTCTGTTTATTGAAAAGTAGCATCAAATCAAATTTTATTTGTCACATACACATGGTTAGCAGATGTTAATGCGAGTGTAGCGAAATGCTTGTGCTTCTAGTTCCGACAATGCAGTAATAACCAACAAGTAATCTAACCTAACAATTCCACAACTACTACCTTATACACACACAAGTGTAAAGGGATAAAGAATATGTACATAAAGATATATGAATGAGTGATGGTACAGAACGGCATAGGCAAGATGCAGTAGATGGTATAGAGTACAGTATATACATATGAGATGAGCAATGTAGGGTATATAAACATAAAGTGGCATAGTTTAAAGTGGCTAGTGATACATGTATTACATAAAGATGGCAAGATGCAGTAGATGATATAGAGTACAGTGTATATACATATACATATGAGATGAGAAATGTAGGGTATGTAAACATTATATTAAGTGGCATTGTTTAAAGTGGCTAGTGATACATTTTTACATACATTTCCATCAATTCCCATTATTAAAGTGTCTCATCACCTTACAAATTCACCACCCTGTGAAGTTCATTATAATTTATTTCATCTGTCACCTAATAAACTGCATGCTTTCCCAAGTCGTAGTGGGTGAACCAAACAACATATCATCGCGTGACTCCAAGTTTACTTCGATATGATGGTTATATCAATATTTGTGGCTTTTCCACCGCATAATCAATTTTACAGACCCAAAAAGATACCACCATGTCGAACAAACAAATTATCTGTCAGCTTTTTATAACCTGGTCCAACATTTCATGTTTCCATCATCCCGGTCATGTCTTTTTTCCTGCGTCAGGTAATTAATCTGCATGAAATGGTTGGATGGAAACATGGTTACTGAGGAAGCTTAATGACCCACACACACATCAAACATACACATTCTCTCTCTCTCACTAATCTAACACACACAAACACATGCACTAATCTAACACAGATAAACAGGTGTACACACTCTCATTAATCTAACACACACACACACACTAATTTACTAACCTAACACAAACATGGGATGCCAGTGATGCATTCAACCCACACCTGTAGGTCTATGAACATATTATTTGATGAGAACATCATTAGCAAGCCTCTCAAAGGGCTATGGAGTGCACAGACTGAACTCATGTTTTAAATGCCACAACATCAGGTTGAATGTGTGTGATGCCTTTTACAGCCATTGCCAGTTTCTTAGTTAGAGACACTCTCGTATACTTTTTAGTCAGTAGTTCTGAAAGTAACTCTCACAAGCCAAAAGTGGTCCCCTTTTTTTGTGTAAGAAATCATCCAATGTGTAGGCCTACCACGTCATCCATTTTGTGTGATAAATTACACATTTTGCAGTGTATGATATACACATTTATCATTGTGTGATATATTTTAACATTTCTATGATATTCGAATTTTGAAATGTGCGTAATATGTTAACAATCCAATTTGTGCAATATGTTATGCATTTGTTGTGCTTAAGATCCCGGAGTGAATATTCAACTAAGCATAAAGGCCCTTGCATGGATTCCCTGAAAAGAGTGTTAGGCTCACCCATGGCAAAGGAAGATCCTTAAGCTAGGTTTAAATGGATTTTCAGGGGTCAAATACCCTTAGCCTAGGCTAGTCAACAAATGTTTTGGACCAGACCGGAGTTTGAGCATTTGATTGCGCCTGCCTGGAGTGCAGGGTTTGCTTTTTTTTTTAGGACTGAGCTATTGCCTTGACTCTATTGCTAGCTCAATCAAGCACAGCTTAAGTATTTGAATGTATTTGATAGATTGTGCCTATTTTAATCCAGGTATGGTTTGTGGTTAAACACATTTCCTGACCATAGCAACACCTCTGAGCCGGACTTTGAATTTGAGAGAAAAAAAGAGAGAAGAAAAGAAGGCTCTTGCTCCTTTTCCCTGTCTTTTTTGCTTCCACTCTCATTTTAACCCATCACTCAATGCCAATCAAGCCGGCAGCACTCCGGGGGTATAACAAGGCAGGAGACCGGGATTAATTTGACATCTCCCGTTAAATGTCATCTGCAATTAAGGCTTATGAGGGCTGGCATCGGCAAAGAGCGCCAATCAAGATTCCGCCAGCCGGGCGGCCCACGTTAGTTAACCTTCTTCAGGCAAATCAAAGATGGGTGGTGGGAGAATAAAGTGTGTGTGTGTGCATGCCAAAGTAGCCTATTGGTGCAGAGTATGTTCTCCAATGGCAATTCCAACAGGTAGCTTTTCCGCTACTGTTACTCAGGCGGTTCACCCCACTCTGTTTCCCCCAGGTGTAAAAACAATGTACTATAGGGAAAACACACAAAATAAACTGAGGTGCTTAACTTCTTATGGCTAGGGGGCAGCATTTTCACGTTTGGATGAAAAGCGTGCCCAGAGTAAACTGCCTGTTACTCAGTCCCAGTTACTAATATATGCATATTATTAGTAGATTTGGATAGAAAACACTCTGACGTTTCTAAAACTGTTTGAATGATGTCTGTGAGTATAACAGAACTCCATATGGCAGGTGAAAACCTGAGAAGAATCCAACCAGGAAGTGGGAAATCTGAGGTTTGTAGTTTTTCAACTCTTGGCCTATCAAATACACAGTGTCTATGGGGTCATTTTGCACTTCCTAAGGCTTCCACTAGATGTCAACAGTCTTTAGAACCTTGTTTGATGCTTCTACTGTGAAGTGGGGGCGAATGAGAGGGGATTGAGTAAGGTCTCTCCCAGAAAGCCACGAGCTGACCATGCATGTTCATGTGAGAGTTAGCTTGAGTTCCATTGCAGTTCTGAAGACAAAGGAATTCTCCGGTTGGAACATTATTGAAGATTTATGTTAAAAACATCCTAAAGATTGATTCTATGCTTCGTTTGACATGTTTCTACGAACTGTAATATGACTTTTCGTCTGAACTTTTGCCTGGACCTGCCCGCGTGTCGTGAGTTTAGATTGTGTACTGAACGCGCGAACCAGAAGGAGTTATTTGGACATAAATGATGGACTTTATGGAAAAAATCTAACATTTATTATGGAACTGGGATTCCTGGGAGTGCATTCTGATGAAGATCATCAAAGGTAAGTTAATATTTATAATGCTATTTCTGACTTATGTTGACTCCAACATGGCGGATATCTTTTTTGGGTTGTGTTGGTCTCTGAGCGCCGTACTCAGATTATTGCATGGTTTGCTTTTTCCGTAAAGTTTTTTTGAAATCTGACAAAGCGGTTGCATTAAGGAGAAGTATATCTTTAAATATGTGAATAACACTTGTATCTTTTATCAATGTTTATTATGAGTAGTTCTGTAAATTGATGTGGTTCTCTGCAAATTCACGGGATGTTTTGGAGGCAAAGCCAAATGTAAACTGAGGTTTTTGGATATAAATATGAACTTGATCAGTCACGACTTCTGCCGAAGTCGTTGCCTCTCCTTGTTCGGGCGGTGTTCGGCGGTCGACGTCACCGGCCTTCTAGCCATCATCGATCCATTTTTCATTTTCCATTGGTTTTGTCTTGTCTTCCCACACACCTGTTTTCAATCCCATTCATTACCTATTGTGTATTTAACCCTCTGTTTCCCCTCATGTGTTTGTCAGAGATTGTTTTATGTCAAGTATTGTTTTCTTGTTGTATAGGTGTGCGACGGGTCCTCGTACCCATGTTTATTTGATATATGTATATTTTCGTGCTTGGAGCATATTGAGTGGACATTTAGTAAAAGTCTACATTTACACTCCGTCTTACTCTCCTGCGTCTGACTTCCATGCCACCTATACACACTATTATGACAGAATCTCTGACCTCATTATGAAGTCAGCAGGAGGAGGCACTTCGCTCATGGAGGTAGAGGAACGCGTTATGGAACAAGCGGAGGAGATTGACAGTCTGAGCGCTGCCATGGATCGCATTGTCCAGAATATGGACCGCTGGGAGAGACAGGGAGCTTTTCCAGCACCTCCACCACCACAACCTGGATTTCCTTTGAACGCTTTTTCTCCTCCTGAACAGAACAGGATCCATTTATCCCTACCCACGGGATACAATGGAGATACTGCCAGCTGCCAGGGTTTTCTCCTAAAACTGAACTTGTATCTGGCCATGGTCTCTCCAGTACCATCAGACCGTGAGAAGAGTTCCGCCCTCGTCTCATGCCTCACCGGGAAAGCCCTGGAGTGGGCCAACGCTGTGTGTGGAGAGGATGCGGCGTTGGACCATTTTGAGGAGTTCATCCGCCATTTCGGGAAGGTATTCGACCACCCATCCGAAGGCAGAGCAGCGGGTGAGCTCCTCTATCATCTGAGGCAGGGGACGAGGAGTGCACAGGAGTTTGCTTTGGAGTTTAGGACTTTAGCTGCCGGCGCTGGATGGAGCGACAGGGCCCTGATCGACCACTACCGTTGTAGTCTACGCGAGGACGTCCGTCGGGAGCTGGCCTGTAGAGACACCACCCTCAACTTCGACCAGCTGGTGGACATGTCCATCAGGCTGGACAACATGCTGGCTACTCGTGGACGTCTAGATCGGGGTCTGGTTGTTCCATCCTCCCGCACCCTCTCTCCCGAACCTATGGAATTGGGAGGGATGGTGCGCAGGGAGACCGGAGGGGGTTCCCGCTCGAGCACCATCTATGATCGCAGAGATCACACTGCTGGTCGGTGCCGGGTTGGTTCCTCTGGGAATAGAGAAGGCAGGCAGGGCACTCTGGCATCACCCCAGGTGAGTAGGCACCATTCTCATCCAGAGCCCTCTGCTGCACTTATGTTTGTCTCCGTCACTTTTCCGGATTTTCCCCTGCATTCCCAGGATAAGGTGCTAGTAGATTCAGGCGCGGCTGGGAATTTCATTAATAAAAATTTAGCTCATAGTTTAGGGATTCCTATTGTTTCTGTGGATATGCCTTTCCCTATTCATGCATTAGATAGTCGACCAATAGGGTCAGGGTTTATCAGGGAGGTCACCGCACCTTTGTCTATGATAACGCAGGAGGGTCACAAGGAGAAGATTAGTCTTTTCCTTATTGATTCTCCTGCGTATTCTGTGGTGCTAGGCATACCCTGGTTAACTTATCATAACCCCACTGTTTCTTGGCCACAGAGGGCTCTCACGGGGTGGTCGCGAGAGTGCTCAGGTAGGTGTTTAGGGGTTTCCGTTGGTGCTACTACGGTGGAAAGTTCAGACCAGGTCTCCACCGTGCGCATTCCCCCAGAATATGCCGATTTGGCTCAATTACCACCCCATCGACGGGGGGATTGTGCGATAGATCTCCTGGTAGACGCTGCATATCCCAGGAGTCACGTGTATCCCCTGTCGCAAGCGGAGACAGTGGCTATGGATACATATATCTCTGAATCCCTGCGTCAGGGGTTCATTCAGCCATCCATTTCACCCGCCTCTTCGAGTTTCTTTTTTGTGAAGAAGAAGGATGGCGGTTTACGCCCGTGCATTGATTATCGAGATCTCAATAAAATCACGGTGAAATATAGTTACCCGCTACCTCTGATCAATACAGTTATGGAGTCAATGCGCGGGGCACGCTTCTTCACAAAATTGGATCTCAGGAGTGCGTACAATCTGGTGCGTATTCGGAAGGGTGATGAGTGGAAGACGGCATTTAGCACCACCTCAGGTCATTATGAGTACCTGGTCATGCCATATGGGTTGATGAATGCTCCATCAGTCTTCCAATCATTTGTAGATGAGATCTTCAGGGACCTGCACGGGCAGGGTGTAGTGGTGTATATCGATGATATTTTGATATACTCCGCTGCACGCGCCGAGCATGTGTCCCTGGTGCGCAGGGTGCTTGGTCGCCTGTTGGAGCATGATTTATATGTCAAGGCTGAGAAATGCTTGTTCTTCCAACAATCCATCTCCTTCCTAAGGCATCAGATTTCCACTTCAGGAGTGGAAATGGAGAGCGACCGCATTACAGCCGTGCGTAATTGGCCGACTCCAACCACGGTAAAGGAGGTGCAGCGTTTTTTAGGGTTTGCCAATTACTACCGGAGATTTATCCGGGGTTTTGGTCAGGTTGCAGCTCCCATTACCTCACTGCTAAAGGGGGGACCGGTGCGCTTGCAGTGGTCGGCCGAGGCGAATAGGGCTTTTGGAAAACTGAAGACTCTGTTTACCTCGGCGCCTGTGTTGGCTCATCCGGATCCCTCTTTGCCATTCATAGTAGAGGTGGACGCATCCGAAGCTGGGATAGGAGCAGTGCTCTCTCAGCGTTCGGGTGTGCCACTGAAGCTTCGCCCCTGTGCTTTCTTTTCGAAGAAGCTCAGCCCGGCGGAGCGAAACTATGATGTGGGGGACCGAGAGCTGTTAGCTGTCGTAAAAGCCTTGAAGGTGTGGAGGCATTGGCTTGAGGGGGCTAATCACCCTTTTCTCATCTGGACTGACCACCGCAATCTGGAGTACATCTGGCAGGCGAAGAGACTGAATCCTCGCCAGGCAAGGTGGGCCATGTTTTTCACTCGTTTTGTGTTTACGCTTACTTACAGACCAGGCTCCCAGAACGTCAAGGCAGACGCATTGTCTCGGCTGTATGACACAGAGGAGCGGCCCATGGATCCCACTCCCATACTCCCAGCGTCGTGTTTGGTGGCGCCAGTAGTGTGGGAGCTGGACGCGGACATTGAGCGGGCGTCACGTGCAGAGCCCTCTCCTCCTGAGTGTCCAGCTGGTCGTCTGTACGTTCCGTCTGCTGTCCGCGACCGATTGATCTATTGGGCTCACACGTCACCCTCCTCTGGTCATCCTGGGATAGGTCGGACGATGCGCTGTCTTGATGGGAGGTACTGGTGGCCCACTTTAGCTAAGGACGTGAGGATTTATGTTTCCTCCTGTTCGGTGTGCGCCCAGTGCAAGGCTCCTAGACACCTGCCTAGAGGTAAGCTTCTACCTTTACCCGTTCCTCAACGGCCGTGGTCGCACCTGTCAGTGGATTTTTTGACTGATCTTCCACCTTCACAGGGTTACACCACGATCCTGGTCGTTGTGGATCGGTTCTCGAAGTCCTGTCGTCTCCTCCCTTTGCCCGGTCTCCCTACGGCCTTACAAACTGCAGAGGCCCTGTTTACACATGTTTTCCGGCACTATGGGGTGCCTGAGGATATAGTGTCTGATCGGGGTCCCCAGTTCACGTCAAGGGTCTGGAAGGCGTTCATGGAACGTCTGGGGATCTCGGTTAGTCTTACCTCAGGTTTTCACCCCGAGAGTAATGGGCAGGTGGAGAGAGTTAACCAGGATGTGGGCAGGTTTCTGCGGTCCTATTGCCAGGACCGGCCGGGGGAGTGGGCGAAGTTCGTGCCCTGGGCAGAGATGGCCCAGAACTCGCTACGTCACTCCTCCACTAACCTTACTCCTTTTCAATGTGTATTAGGGTATCAGCCGGTTCTGGCTCCTTGGCATCAGAGTCAGACCGAAGCTCCTGCGGTGGACAATTGGTTTCGGCACGCTGAGGAAACCTGGGAGGCAGCCCACGTCCACCTTCAGCGTGCCATAAGGCGCCAGAAAATTGGCGCAGACCGTCGCCGCAGTGAGGCCCCGGTGTTCGCACCAGGGGACAGGGTCTGGCTCTCGACCCGAAACCTGCCCCTCCGCCTGCTCTGCCGGAAGCTGGGTCCGCGGTTTGTGGGGCCGTTTAAAGTCCTGAGGAGAGTGAACGAGGTATGTTATAGGTTACAACTGCCCACTAATTACCGTATTAACCCCTCGTTCCATGTGTCTCTCCTCAGGCCGGTGGTGGCTGGCCCGCTCCAGGAGGCTGAAGTGCGTGAAGTTCCTCCGCCTCCTCTAGACATCGAGGGGGTCCCGGCGTACTCTGTTCGATCCATTTTGGATTCGAGACGTCGGGCGAGGGGCCTTCAGTACCTCGTGGACTGGGAGGGGTACGGGCCGGAGGAGAGATGCTGGGTTCCGGTGGAGGACGTTTTAGATCCTTCCATGTTAAAAGAATTCCACCGCCTCCATCCGGATCGCCCTGCACCTCGCCCTCCGGGTCGTCCCCGAGGCCGGTGTCGACGCGCTGCTGGAGCCGCGCGTCAGGGGGGGGGGTAATGTCACGACTTCTGCCGAAGTCGTTGCCTCTCCTTGTTCGGGCGGTGTTCGGCGGTCGACGTCACCGGCCTTCTAGCCATCATCGATCCATTTTTCATTTTCCATTGGTTTTGTCTTGTCTTCCCACACACCTGTTTTCAATCCCATTCATTACCTATTGTGTATTTAACCCTCTGTTTCCCCTCATGTGTTTGTCAGAGATTGTTTTATGTCAAGTATTGTTTTCTTGTTGTATAGGTGTGCGACGGGTCCTCGTACCCATGTTTATTTGATATATGTATATTTTCGTGCTTGGAGCATATTGAGTGGACATTTAGTAAAAGTCTACATTTACACTCCGTCTTACTCTCCTGCCTCTGACTTCCATGCCACCTATACACACTATTATGACATGATCGAACAAGACATACATGTATTGTGTAACATGTTGTCCCGGGAGTGTCATCTGATGAAGAATATCAAAGGTTAGTGATTTAATTTGATCTCTATTTCTGCTTTTTGTGACTCCTCTCTTTGGCTGGAAAATGGCTGTGTTTTTCTGTGACTAGGTGCTGACCTAACATAATCGCATGGTATGCTTTTGTCGTAAAGCCTTTTTGAAATCGGACACTGTTGGGATTAACGAGAATTTTACCTTTTGAAATGGTGTCTAAGGGCCTCCCGGGTTGTGCAGTGGTCTGCATCGCAATGCTAGCTGTGCCACCTGAGACTGGGAGGCAGCTGGCAGCTGAGACAGCTGGCTGCGACCGGGAGGTCCATGAGGCGACGCACAATTGGCCTAGCGTCGTCCGGGTTAGGGAGGGTTTGGCCGGAAGGGATATCCTTGTCTCATGGCGAACTAGCAACTCCTGTGGCGGACCGGGCGCAGTGCGCACTGACCAGGTCGCTAGGTGCACGGTGTTTCCTCCGACACATTGGTGCGGCTGGCTTCCGGGTTGGATGCGCGCTGTGTTAAGAAGCAGTGCGGCTTGGTTGGGTTGTGTTTCGGAGGACGCATGACTCTCGACCTTCGTCTCTCCCGAGCCCGTACGGGAGTTGTAGCGATGAGACAAGATAGTAACTATTAAAAAGAATTGGATACTATGAAATTGGGGCAAAAAAAGGTGGCCAAATTTATTTAATATAAAAAAAAAAGGTGTCTAGTACTTGTATTTTTGAGAAATTTGATTTATGAGATTTCTGTTGATTGAATTTGGCTTCCTGCAATTTCATTGGCTGTTGGCGAGGCGGAACCCCAGTCCTAGACAGGTTAAATTGATTTGAGTTGTTTTGGAGCCTGGAGTTGCAGACTACTATGCTGAATCTCAAACTGAACACTTGGCCGATGAGCCCTTTATTGAGTGGCCACTTTCTGATCTGTATTGATTGTGATCACTCGGCCAAAAGAGAATTGAGACGATGCGCACTTCCATCCTAACTGCCACTTTGTCAATATTCCAATATTCTAAACCCATTCTCAAGCATAGTCTACCACAACCTATCTTCTAGCATAATTCACTATGAAGATTCATGGGTAGCACTTGCGGCGAGGGCGGCGAGTTGACACAGGATGCCCACTCGGTAGAGAGGCTACCTGAAGGGCTCAATGGAGCCCTCTATCACTCGACAATTAGCCTTTGAGATTGACTAGTGAACACGCATATCGCATGATCGAGTGGTCAAAGTGTTCGGTTTAAGATTCAGCCCTAGCATGTTTTATTAAAAGCTTCCAAGGGCTCTGAGGAGCTCATCCTTCCAGAATGAAGAAATGTGAGGGAAGGGAAGGGGCTTAAGATTTAAGAGAATGTCAACACACACAGTTATATCCCGACACCTGTTTTGTTGAGCATAAGTTGAAACAAATGCACACATACGGCCTGAGGCTGTGCTTATCAGAGTGGTCATGTTATGCCAACCTATTCATCCACAGCCTTTCCTTTTAAAAACGTCTGCGCTTTTTATCTAGCTGGATAGTTTGTGGTAGACTAAGGTACGGTATCAGCCTCTACAACTAGGATACATCAATTCCATAAAACAAAACACACAGCCGCTGTCACACCCTCTCAACAATCCCTACCTTTCTTGCCTAACGGTCAATGTTGATTAGTTTCCCTCCGCGTGGCATCTGGTCCAATGTATAGACCTGACAGTCAAGCAAGGTCTTCCTCACCGCAGCAGGTTTTTCATGAGCCAACACAGAGCTACAATGCCTTGGGTGCCATGTTCAAGAACCTTACCTAGGTAAGGTGCATTTTACTCCAGGCGCAGAGTAAATTGCTCCCCATGGAAGAGAAACATTGAGGCTTGATTGAACTCAACCGCCAACAGGTCAATGGCCAATGTGAGCGGAGAGAATACTTTGCTCTGCATGTAAAAACAATGGGCTGTTGCAGTTGGACAATAAATGGGCTATGGGACCCGATTCAATGTAGGTTAAACCCTAGCCCCTCTAGTAATAAGATCTATATGTGATAAACCCTCAACGTTCCAGAATGGGGTAAAAGTTCCAGCAATATTGGTCAGGAAGTAATCCAAACTATTCTACACTGACCAACAATATAAACACACGATGCAACTACTTTTCAGACAGGCAAACTACTGCTTCTTAACACACTGCTTACTCAACCCGGAAGCCAGCCGCACCAATGTGTCGGAGGAAACACCATTCAGCTGACGCCCGAAGTCAATTTGCAGGTGCCCGGCCCGTCACAAAGAGTTGCTAGAGCACGTTGAGACAAAGAAAGCCCCCCGATCAAACCCTCCCTTAACCCAGAAGGCGCTGAGCCAATTGTGCACCGCCCTATGGCGCGCCCGGTCACGGCTGGCTGGGACACATCCCGGGATCGAACCCCAGGCTTTAGTGGCACCTCAGCTGCTCCACTCGGGAGGCCCATGAGTAAGACCTTTTAAACAGCTTAACATTCGCAAGACTACAGGGCCAGACCGAATAGCAGGACATATACTCAGCTGGCAAGTGTCTTCAACCTATCCCTGACCCCATCTGTAATACCAACTTGTTTCAAGCAGGCTGCCATAGTCCCTGTGCCCAAGAACGCCAAGGTAACCTGCCTAAATGATTATTGCCTCACATCATGAAATGCTTTTTAAGGCTTGTTATGGCTCACATCAACACCATTATCCTAGAAACCCTAGATCCACTCCAATTCACAAACCGCCCCAACAGATCCACAGATGATGCAATCTCTATTGCACTCCACACTGCCATCACCCACCTGGACGAAAGGAATACCTATGTAAGAATTCTGTTCATTGACGACAGCTCACGGGCCACCCCCAGGCGGTGAAGGTAGGCAACAACACATCTGCCATGCTGACCAAAAACACAGGGGCCCCTCGGGTGTGTGTGCTTAGTCCCCTCCTGTACTCACTGTTCACCCACAACTGTGTGGCATGACTGCATGGCTGACGACACGACGATGGTAAGACTGATCACCAAAGACGATGAGGTAGCTTATAGGGAGGTGGTCAGACCTGGCAATGTGGTGCCAAGATAACAGCCTCTCCCTCAATGCCAGCAAGACAAAGGAGCTGATCATGGACTCCAGGAAACCACATCGATGGGGCTGTAATGGAGCTGATCAAGACCATCAAGTGTCCACATCACTAAGAGTTTAACATGGTCCACACAAACCCAAACAATTGTGAAAAGGGTACGACAGCATGTCTTTCTCCTCAGGAGGCTGAAAAGATGTGGCATGGGCCCTCAGATCTTCAAAGTTCTACAGCTGCACCATTGAGTATGTTTACATGCACAGTAATAATTCGATTTTAAACTCATTATGGCAGTAGGCAGATTATGCAATAGTGATGTAAACTCCTTACTCTGCTTATCTTAATTGGCGTGAGGTCAAATTCGAAGTAGGCAAATGCTGATTAAAACACCTGGTTTTCTGAGCAACCGTTCAAGTTTAGGATATGTAAACACTTTAATCTGCGTTCCAGCGGTGTATTTGATCTATGCATGTGCTAGCACCAGCCGAGCCAGCCTCCCTCTTTAGCTGGCGAAGTGTCGTAGATTAAAGTTATGAAGTTGGCAGAGGTAAGGGACATACAGGTCCACTGTGAAGGATGATGGATTGGATACAATGAAGGAATTGACTTATTTTATTTAGGCTATTTGTCACATTATGTTGTTTTAGGGTGTCCATTTTTATATACTGAATGTGGCACGATTTATTTGGTCTTATCTAGCCATTTTTTTTTTTGCATCGGTTAGGTGGTTGTGTTACATGTGGAGAAATAAGTTGCTTCGAACTGAAGACTTTACATTTTTAAACTGCAGACAAAGGAAACCGCACTGCCCAATGTTAAAACTGGCCCACAAGCTGTCGCTCTTGTGGACATTTTCATTGTAGGCAATATTGATGCAAAATTACAGCCAGGTTAACCAGCCTGATCGCTGCGTTCACCATTCTGTTTCACTTGACGTATAAGTCCAATACCGGTCCAATCAGCATCCTCTCAGGTGGGTTTAGGACAAAATCCTATGTGGCTAAACACTGTGCTTTGAATTAGGCCATCCTCTGGTTGGTTAAAGGCCATCCAATCCCAGGCAAGTTCGTTTTAAAGAATTCTCTTTGTCACAGACATAGTATCAAACTGTTTCCAAAAGGAGGACTGCCAGACTGATGAAGTAAAATAAAATATTGAACGAAGCGATCAGGCTTGCCGAAGTACACCTGTCCTGTGAATAATAATGTGATGGGCTGACCTCCTTTTCTAACCTGTAATTGTCTCTTCTCTTTAGGTTCAGCAAAACCATGAACCTTTGCTCCAAATGTTTTACGGGTAGGTGCGTCCACTCAACTCCCCTCACACACCCTTTCCCCTCGATTTAAGGGAGTTTAAAGCAGACGGCTTTGAGTCATGCAGCAATACCAAAGATTTGTGTGTGTTGTGGGAGAGACTGTGTGAATTGCAGTGAATTGCAGTGTGTGTGTTAGCAATTGCAGTGTGTGTAAGTATGCAAATGTGTAGTTTGTGTGTGTGTGTGTGTGCATGGGCGTCTGAGTGCATGTAAGAGGGTATAGTGCCTGAGTGAGTGTGCGTGTATGTGTGCCTGTACCCCACGTGTGTGTGTGTGTGCCAGTGCCATCATGACTGAACGTATATCTGTTTGTTCACGTCCCTGCTGCTGTGTTGTCACAAGCTGGTGTCCCGCTCTGCTGCTGTGGCCTGCATGGAGTGGCTTTAGAGATGCTGTGTAAACGGGGATTGTGTGAAGATGAGGGAGGAGAAACCCTCTCTCCTCCACCATTACGCTCCACGGGCCTACTGCTGGATAGTGGATCCATACTGTCCTGCCGTGTGTGGCTAAGCTTGAACTCTCGACCACTCTCTCAAACACATACACAACAAGCAGACGCACACACACATGGGGAGATACAGAGGCATACATTGCATTCGGAAAGTATTCAAACCCCTTGACTTTTTCCACATTTTGTTACGTTACAGCCTTATACTAAAATGGATAAAATAAAAAATCCTTATCTACGCACAATACTCCATAATGTCAAAGTGAATACAGGTCTTTAGAAATGTTTGCAAACCTGAAATACCTTATTTACATAAGTGTTCAAACACTTTGCTATGAGACTCAGGTGGATCCTGTTTCCATTGATCATCCTTGATGTTTCTACAACTTGATTTGAGTCCACCTGTGGTAAATTCAATTGATTGGACATGTTTTGGAAAGGCACACACCTGTCTATATAAGGTCCCACAGTTGACAGTGCATGTCAGAGCTAAAGCCAGGCCATGAGGTCGAAGGAATTGTCCGTGAGTTCTCCGAGACAGGATTGTGTCGAGGCAAATATCTAGTGAATGGTACCAAATAAATTCTGCCGCATTGAAGGTTCCTAAGAACACAGTGGCCTCCACCATTCCTAAGTGGAAGAAGTTTGGAACCACCAAGACTCTTCCTAGAGCTGGCCGCCCGGCCAAACTGAGCAATCGGGGTAGAAGAGCCTTGGTCAGGCCTTGGTCAAGAAACCCGATGGTCACTCTGACAGAGCTCCAGAGTTCCTCTGTGGAGATGGGAGAACCTTCCAGAAGGACAACCATCTCTCAGACCATGACAAACAAGGTTATCTGGTCTGACGAAACCAAGATTGAACTCTTTGGCCTGAATGCCAAGTGTTACGTCTAGAGGAAGCATGGTGAAGCATGGTGGTGGCAGCATCATGCAGTGGGGATGTTTTTCAGCGGCAGGGACTGGGAGACTAGTCAGGATCGAGGCAAAGATGAACAGAGCAAAGTACAGAGAGATCCTTGATGAGAAGAGCACTCTGCTCCAGAGCACTCAGGACCTCAGACTGGGGCGAAGATTCACATTCCAACGGGACAATTAACTAAGCAACAAATGGCTGTGCAGCGACGCTCCCCATCCAACCTGACAGAGCTTGAGAGGATCTGCAGAAAAGAATGGGAGAAACTCCCCAAATACAAGTGTGCCAAGCTTGTAGCGTCATTCCCAAAACGACTCGAGGCTGTAATCACTGCCAAAGGTGCTTCAACAAAGTACTGAGTAAAGGGTCTGAATACCTAATGTAAATGTGATATTAAAATTTTTCAATTTATTAATTTGCAAACATAAAAAAAAGCTTGCTTTGTCATTATGGGTGTATTGTGTGTAGATTGATGGGGGGGAAACAATTTAACTAATTTTAGATTAAGGCTGTAACAATTTTTTGGGGGGGGAAATTAAAGGGGTCTGAATACTTTCCTGAATGCACTGTATTTATATACACACACGCTTAAGTAAGCATATACAGTACGCACACATATACTCTCTCACATACACGCGCACACACACTTCAATCTCCCCCTTCACAATGAAATGTCTAGAGGGTAGGAGTTATTTTGGAATCCAGCATCTCTCTCACACATACAAACACACACCCACGCTAGTCACTCTCTTGTATAACCGCAGACATTGAGAAGAAGCAGCCAGGCGAGGACTGTGCCCCAGAGCCTGCCCTCAGCTCAAGCAACAGCCAGTCAGTCATCTTCTATAGCGAATCAAGCAGCAGCAGTAGCCAATCCCTTTCGTCAGCGCCTGTCAGCTCAGAGGACCCGTTGCCCGGAGACACAGAAGCCACGCCTCTACCTGAACAAGATGGTAAGGACAGAAGCCTATGTCCTGCAGTTTGGAATGTTGATTTTTTTTATACATATGTGATCGACCGCCTCGATTCGGTCTTATGTGAAAATGTTTATTTTTTATTTTTACATTGGATAAAAGTAGAGACTCCAAGCTAGAAAATGGTATATCATACTCTGCAGTTGAGGAACAATGGGGAAGTAATTCTGATTTGGAAGTTGATAAACTTTTGAGAAAATTACCCTTGAATGTTTTGGTACACCTACTGGAGATGTCTTTGTATACCCATTCAGCATCATTCACACCTTCTTATATGGAATGCCGTTTTGGTCTTTGCGTGTCAAAAAAGATACGCGTAAAATAACACAGTTTAATTGTAGAATGTTGTTGGACCGCAACTTCTGGTATTAGCTAGGTAGCCACTTGTTAGCCTATTGAAATTGAACTTCAGGTCATGAAAAGAAATAGCTAGCCAGCTACTAAACCCTGTTTTCCAAAGCTGACATTATAAGCAGCCAGCTAGCTGCATGAGACTCGACTGGACCAGGTTATGTGTTGTGAAGCTAGCCACAATAAGGATTAGGCACAATTTTGGAATTTGGTGTTTGCTTTCAAAATAAACGTGATACAAAAGGTTACAATTGGTGGAATCATGCCATATTTAGACTAGATAATGTCAAACAAGGTTGGAATGTGAAGCAATGAAATGGGGTATCAGTCTACTCAGTGACACCCACAGAACACAACTGTGAAGAGTTTACGCAAATATTAGCGTTGTAGCTCTTATCGCGGGACTGACTGAAATTCCCTCCCCAGTCAGCCTATTGTGTGTATTGACAGTCATGTTGCACTGTACAGCTTTACCTAAGGATTGGGGATCAAAATGGTATCAGTCTACCTAATATATTTTTCCCCAACGTCCTCAGAGTTATCAGACTCCAAAACATCCACGCAGTATTGTTTTTCCTTTGGAATAGTGTTCAATACACATATGTTGACAATAAATGTGGCTCAATTCACAGTTCTTTCAGAGTCCCACAATAAGAGCTACGACGCTAATGTTCTCTGGGTGTCACTGAGTAGACTGATACCCCATGTCATTGATCCACAATCCATAGGTAAGGCTGTACAGTGAAATAAGTATGCCCCCAATGCAATTCTAAAGTCTAATACATCCAGTGTGATTTCAGCAGTTTGTCAAATTAACAAATGCTTGTCTTTTGTTGATTTTTATATAACATTCCAACCTTGTTTAGCATGATCTATTCAATTATGCCAAAATTATACTATTTGTATTCATTTGCATCACTGTCAATGACATACTTTTATTTTGAAGGCTAACCGCAAAGTTCACTATTGTGGCTAATCATTATTGTGGGTAGCTTCACATAGATGGGTCCGACTACCATTGATCAAATAAGAACTGTCTTATAAATTAGGGTTATTTTAGATGACACCTAGCTAGATAGTTAGCTAGCTAGCTAACTATAGGTACTGAAACAGATTGTCGTTTTGCTATGTTTTTGGGGAAGAACATCGTTTGCATTCATGAGCTAGCTAGCTTTTTTTTATGACCAGCACTGTAGGTGTGCGAGACAACTTTACCAGCATAATAGCATACATAGCGATGAATCGTTGAGACATATGAAATACGAGTGGAAGTGTAATCAATGTGTAATAACTACGTAAAAAATGTATCAACGCGTTAAATTATTATGTGACGTGCAGTCATATTCAGGTCCTGATTGGTCAACAAGCTTATTTGACACGTCAAATAGTGTTATTTCACACTGATCTTTTTTTACATGCAAAGACCCAAATGGGGCTCCGTACTCTTAAGCCTTAGCCTCACATGTGAATCCTTAAAGATATGGATGGGGCTATGTGGCAAACACACCCTATATCAAATAAAATTGAAGTTTATTTGTCAGATGCACAACGTGTAAATGGTACAGTGAAATGGTTACTTGCATATTAGCAATATCTAAAACAGAGTGTCCCGATAAACATATTTTATCATTATTTGATGACACTTGACACACTTGTCTAAGTTGATGGGTAATGTGAAGGAAATGCTGTAACCAACCCCCAGCCAAATCTAGATAAGTGGATGGGTCACTATTGTAAAGACGTGTACACATGTTCATGAAATGGCCATGATCACCCAGACACACTTGGCTAATTTGATGGGTCATGTAATAATCCCGCCGAAGTGGAGTCTTGTTTAGACATGTAGCTAGCTAACTAAACAATGAACCGGCATAATCCCAACTCATACTACTACCAATACAAACATTGTCATTGCTGTAGTATGAATCTGCAGGTAGCTAAACCTAACAAACTAGCTTCAATGTTAGCTAGCTAACCTTAGGCTATAACTAACAATGTAAATTGAGTCCTGATTCGTATCATATTACTTCACAGATCATACACTTAACGTTAGCTAGCGAGCCAGCAACCTTTGCTAGTTATCTAACAGTACGCTTTAAATTACAAAATTAGAAACTTATCTGCAAATGTAGCTAGATTCCTACCCGTATACATGGATGAACGCTTTTGTGGCAGATTGGAACCATTTAACTCCATTTTTGTTTGTAGTTGTTTAGCCAGCGTTGTGTCAAGTCACTCTGGTTCACACTGACTGTGGCGCGTGCAGAAATTAGCCCATCACTTTTTCCAACTGATCTGTTGATAGCACCTGCTGAATTCAGTGCATTAATGTGGTTTAGAAAAGTAGCAAAACTTGTGTAGTTCTTGATGGCTAATGTTATATCTTTCAACAATAGTGCGATAGAAAGTACTGTCAAGACGTACTGAACAGCTTACGTTATTGACAAAAGCATGCTACATGGGAGACCAATCCAAACTCATCTCCCGGCATGTCCAGGCCACCCATTATCTCAGCCAATCATGGCTAGTGGGAAGGTTCCTGACTTTTTCTGTGGCTAAACAAACTAGGCTGGTAATTGACCAATTGTATTCATGTTTATGGATGGAATACAAGTTTGTTATTAAAGCACATGAAAGTTAATGTTCCAGAAGGCATTTCAGCCCAAAAACCGCATTTTGATAAAAAATAAATGTTTATGTTCAAATGCCGCTCCTGTGAAATAGTGAAGTGCGACATACACTTAGTTTCCTGAAACGAGTCATATACACAGTACATTTAAAAAACATAACCGGGATTGCACGATAAAGTCAGAGACGTTGTGGTTCCTAGACCACCAGTTAATACAAATTGTGCGTGTCTTTTTGTGTTTCCATGAGACAGACACACACAGTCTGCTTTCTTTAACAAACACACACACTTACTCCTTTAGTCCAGGAGCCTGCTATTGCCAACGACACATCTGCTATTTTCTGCAACAATGGTGGAGCTGCCCAGACCAGGCTATATCTGTCCTGGCATACATAGGAGAGAGAGGTGAGAGAAAGGAAGGCAGTTGGAGTACTGGTAGGTTATGTATACAAAGAGGTGGTTACAGTCCCCTTTAAGTTAGCGATCTGTCATGACTGGGACCCATTTAAATTAACAGATTTTTTTTTTCTGTAGTGATTTAGTGTAAGATACTTGACTTGTCAGTCACATATCGACTCTTGGTTTTTAAAACTGCGTTGTTTCACTTCTAAATAGGTGACTCTATCCAAACTTAAAATGTCTAGATGTAAGGATTGCCATTTTAGGGCCACAAAACAACATTAGTTTATTAAAAAATAATATATATATATATATATATACACACACAGTCAGAAAATAACTAGATTGCATCATGCCTTGACCCTCCATGTCTGTCAGTCTGCTCTTTGTAGTTGATGGATTCCACCAACCAAAAGTTTTTTTCCTTCTTTTTTCCCCTTTCTCTTCCAGAAGTCTCCAGCACAGACACAGCCCAAGGCATACTAGTATCCACCCCCACAAAACGGCCCTGCAACTCAGGTAGCTACGCATCGACGGACCTAACACTAGGTTTCCGTGTCAGGCGCCGTGTTCCCACTACGGGCCTGTCAACTCCACTTAACGGAGCCGGAATGGAGTGAGACTGGTGTCGGAGGGAATTGGAATCAACCACTGTTAATTGATCCAAAATGGCAGAGTTAATTGATCCGATAGGTAGACTGTAAATTGAAAGCAATAAGGAGTGATATGGGGAAAGTAGACTACCTCACATTTGTTAGGTAGTTTTCATTAAGTATATTCCCCATGCAATGAAACTGCACCTGCAATTCAGTGAGCAAGTAAGTGAAGTGACCATAGTTTAGGCTCTCCAGTGTTATGTAATATGTCTGCAATATTTGGCCTTTCTATCTTATTAAGGTTGACATTAAGGAGTGGACACACATGCACGCACACACACATTTGTCAGCGAGACTTAAACGACTAAGGGACTCCTCTTCCCCTGCTGGAGATCACATGTTTCTACCCTCCATTGAGGGCCCTCGCCGCTAAAATGAAGAGCCATTAAAAAGACAAAGACAGGAGATATAAAGGGAGTTCTGCATTCCAAATTGCACCCTATTCCTTACATGGTGCACCCAGAGAGATTCCATAGGATAACGGGCGCGGAGGAATCGATCATGAATGCCAAAGATTCGCCGGTCAACTTGGCATAGTTCTCAGAAATGTATCGAGCCAAGATCTTTGTTCCACAGCCGAACCAGGGAGGAAAAAACGTCTCTGGGATGGAGGAGAAAAATCCTGACCTAAAACTGACTACTGGGTTGATGCTTGACTAATTTCCTCAATGGCCATTTTAACTAAAGTATTGTATATGGGTATCATTGTTGTCTGTTATTTGGTTGTAGAATGTGATGGGGGAAATGCTTTAATTATGCAGCATTTCTCAAACATCTCCTTGGGGACCATCAGCCGTTCCTTGTATTTGATGTATTACAGAGGTAGCACACCTGATTCAACTTATCATCAAGCCCTTGGCTGCATTTCAAACTCATAAAAGCCACACTCGTCCACTTACCCTCGTCTTATGCCCTTGGGGGAATCCCCGTCACCATCTTGGAAGTTGGTCCAAACGATTAGCCAAACAAGGGAAGTTCTCAATGTAAGCACCTCAGCCCTTTTTTTTGATCGAGTTTGCAAGTGTACAGTTATGTTCACTTCGAGGCCTGAAATGCTCCATAATTCAATTTGCGATGATTGTACATCCGCTAAGAAAAGTCTGCCGAAGCTTAAAATGTCAATATGGGAAAGTCAACATAAGTAAAAACGAATGTAAAAAGGTTCGAAATTGTGCTACTAATGCACATGATGGCACAAACGCGTCTCAAACCAAATTTTATCTGTCACACGCACCGAATACAACATGAGTAGGTGTTTCACCTTAAAGTGAAATGCTTACTTACAAGCTCTTAACCAACAATGCAGTTTGAAGAAAATCCCTGAAAAAGTAAGAGATAAGAATAACAAATAATTAAAGAGCAGCAGTAAATAACAATAGCAGGGCTATATACAGGGGGTACCGGTACAGAGTCAATGTGCAGGGGGCACCGGTGTCGAGGTAATTATGTACGAGGTTAGAGTTATTAAAGTGGCTATGCATAGGTAACAGAGAGTAGCTGCAGCGTAGGATGGGGCAATGCAAATAGTCTGGGTAGCCATTTGATTAGCTGTTCAGGAGTCTTATGGCTTGAGGGTAGAAGCTGTTTAGAAGCCTCTTGTACCTACACTTAACAGTCCGGTACTGCTTGCCGTGCAGTAGCAGAGAGAACAGTCTATGACTAGGGTGGCTGGAGTCTTTGACAATTTTTAGGGCCTTTCTCTGACGCCGCCTGGTATAGAGGTCCTGGATGGCAGGAAGCTTGGCCCCGGTGATGTACTGGGCCGTACGTACAACCCTCTGTAGTGCCTTGCGGTCGGAGGCCAAGCAGTTGCCATACCAGGCAGTAATGCAACACGTCAGGATGCTTTCGATGGTGCAGCTGTAAAACCTTTTGAGGATCTGAGGATCCATGCCAAATCTTTTCAGTTTCCTGAGGGGGAATAGGTTTTGTCGTGCCCTCTTTACGACTGTCTTGGTGTGCTTGGACCATGTCAGTGTATTGGTGATGTGGACGCCAAGGAACTTGAACCTCTCAACCTGCTTCACTACAGCACCGTCGATCAGAATGGGGGCGTGGTCGGTCCTCCTCTTCCTGTAGTCCACAATCATCTCCTTTTGTCTTGGTCACATTGAGGGAGATGTTGTCCTTGCACCACACGGTCAGGTCTCTGACCTACTCCCTATAGGCTGTCTCATCGTTGTCGGTGATCAGGCCTACCACTGTTATGTCATCAGCAAACTTAATGATGGTGTTGTAGTCTTGCCTGGCCATGCAGTCATGAGTGAACAGGAAGTACAGGAGGGGACTGAGCACGCACCCCTGAGGGGCCCCCTTGTTGAGGATCAGTGTGGCGGATGTGTTGTTACCTACTCTTACCACCTGTGGGCGGCCCGTCAGGAAGTACAGAATCCAGTTGCAGAGGAAGGTGTTTAGTCCCTGGGTCCTTAGCTTATTGAGGAGCTTTGAGGGCACTGTGGTGTTGAAAGCTGAGCTGTAGTCAATGAATAGCATTCTCACATAGGTGTTCCTTTTGTCCAGTTGGGAAAGGGCAGTGTGGAGTGCAGTAGAGATTGCATCATCTGTGGATCTGTTGGTACGGTATGCAAATTGAAGTGAGTCTAGGGTAATGGTGTTGATGTGAGCCATGACCAGCCTTTCAAAGTATTTCATGGCTACATACGTGAGTGTTACGGGTCGGTAGTCATTTAGGCAGGTTATGTTAGTGTTCTTGGGCACAGGGACTATGGTGGTCTGCTTGAAACGTGTTGGCATTACAGACTCAGACAGGGAGAGGTTAAATGTCAGTGAAGACCCTTGCCAGTTGGTCAGCGCATGCTCGGAGTACACGTCCTGGTAATTCGTTTGGCCCAGCAGCCTTGTGAATGTTGACCTGTTTGAAGGTCTTACTCACATCGGCTGCGGAGAGCATGATCACACAGTTGTCCGGAACAGCTGATGCTCTCATGCATGTTTGTGTTACTTGCCTCAATGCGAGCATAGACATTATTTATCTCGTCTGGTAGGCTAGTGCCACTGGGCAGCTCTCGGCTTTGCTTCCCTTTTTTAGTCTGTAATAGTTTACAAGCCCTGCCACATCCGACGAGCGTCGGGCCGGTGTAGTACGTTTCGATCTTAGTCCTGTATTGCCGCTTTGCCTGTTTGATGGTTTGTCGGAGGGCATAGCGGGATTTCTTATAAACTTCCGGGTTAGAGTCCCGCTCCTTGAAAGTGGCAGCTCTACCCTTTAGCTCAGTGCAAATGTTGCCTGTAATCCATGGCTTCTTGTTGGGGTATGTACAGTTGGAAGTCGGAAGTTTACATACACTTAGGTTGGAGTCATTAAAACTCATTTTTCAACCACTGCACAAATGTCTTGTTAACAAACTATAGTTTTGGCAAGTCGGTTAGGACATCTACTTTGCATGACACAAGTAATTTTTTCAACAATTGTTTACAGACAGATTATTTCAGTAATAATTCACTCTATCACAATTCCAGTGGGTCAGAAGTGTACATACACTAAGTTGACTGTGGCTTTAAACAGCTTGGAAAATTCCAGAAAATGATGTCATGGCTTTAGAAGCTTCTGATAGGCTAATTGACATAATTTGAGTCCATTGGAGTTTTACCTGTGGATGTATTTCAAGGTCTACCTTCAAGCTCAGTACCGCTTTGCTTAACATCATGTGACAATCAAAAGAAATCATCCAAGACCTCAGAAAATAAATTGTAGACCTCCAAGTCTAGGTTTATCTGTGGATGTATTTCAAGGCCTACCTTCAAACTCAGTGCCTCTTTGCTTGACATCATGGGAAAAATCAAAAGAAATCAGCCAAGACCTCAGAAAATAAATTGTAGAACTCCACAAGTCTGGTTCATCTTTGGGAGCAATTTCCAAACCCCTGAAGGTACCACGTTCATCTGTACAAGCAATAGCACGCAAGTATATGGCGTATTTTTTTTTGAGCAACGGCTTCTTCCTTGCTGAGCGGCCTTTCAGGTTATGTCGATATAGGAGTCGTTTTACTGTGGATATAGATACTTTTGTACCCGTTTCCTCCAGCATCTTCACAAGGTCCTTTGCTGTTGTTCTGGGATTGATTTGCACTTTTCGCACCAAAGTACGTTCATCTCTAGGAGACAGAACGCATCTTCTTCCTGAGCGGTATGATGGCTGCGTGGTCCCATGGTATTTATACTTGCGTACTATTGTTTGTACAGATGAACATGGTGCCTCATCTCAGTGATATTTGCACTGAGATGCAGTGCGTCACTACAGTCCCTGGTTCGAATCCAGGCTGTATAACATCTGGCCGTTTTTGGGAGTCCCGTACGGCGTCTCACAATTGGCCCAGTGTCGTCCGGGGTAGGCCGTCATTGTAAATAAGAATTTGTTCTTAACTGACTTGCCTAGTTAAATAAAGGTTACACATACACATGGGACACTTATACACATGCAAGCAAATACAGAGGCTCATACATGCTTACACTCACTCGTGCTCATACAAGTGCAGGTATGCTAACATTCCTGTGTTGACACACAGTACAGTGCATTCGGAAAGTATTCAGACCCCTTGACTTTTTCCACATTTTGATAGGTTACAGCCTTATTCTAAAATGGATTAAATAAAGCATGTTTCTCATCAATCTACACACAATACTCCATAATGACAATGCAAAAACACGTTTTTAGAAATGTTTGCAAATGTATTAAAAATAAAAAAATATACCTTATTTACCTAAGTATTCAGAACCTTTGCTATACAACTCAAATTTGAGCTCAGACATTCTGTTTCCATTGATCATCCTTGAGATGTTTCTACAACTTGATTGGAGTCCACCTGTGGTACATTCAATTGATTGGACATGATTTGGAAAGGCACACCACTATACAGTGGGGCAAAAAAGTATTTAGTCAGCCACCAATTGTGCAAGTTCTCCCACTTAAAAAGATGAGAGGCCTGTAATTTTCATCATAGGTACACTTCAACTATGACAGACAAAATGAGAAGAAAAAAATCCAGAAAATCACATTGTAGGTTTTTTAATGAATTTATTTGCAAATTATGGTGGAAAATAAGTACACTGCTCAAAAAAATAAAGGGAACACTAAAATAACACATCCTAGATCTGAATGAATGAAATATTCTTATTAAATACTTTTTTCTTTACATAGTTGAATGTGCTGACAACAAAATCACACAAAAATTATCAATGGAAATCAAATTTATCAACCCATGGAGGTCTGGATTTGGAGTCACACTCAAAATTAAAGTGGAAAACTACACTACAGGCTGATCCAACTTTGATGTAATGTCCTTAAAACAAGTCAAAATCAGTAGTGTGTGTGGCCTCCACGTGCCTGTATGACCTCCCTACAACGCCTGGGCATGCTCCTGATGAGGTGGCGGATGGTCTCCTGAGGGATCTCCTCCCAGACCTATGACTAAAGCATCCGCCAACTCCTGGACAGTCTGTGGTGCAACGTGGCGTTGGTGGATGGAGCGAGACATGATGTTTTGATGTGCTCAATTGGATTCAGGTCTGGGGAACGGGCGGGCCAGTCCATAGCATCAATGCCTTCCTCTTGCAGGAACTACTGACACACTCCAGCCACATGAGGTCTAGCATTGTCTTGCATTAGGAGGAACCCAGGGCCAACCGCACCAGCATATGGTCTCACAAGGGGTCTGAGGATCTCATCTCGGTACCTAATGGCAGTCAGGCTACCTCTGGCGAGCACATGGAGGGCTGTGCGGCCCCACAAAGAAATGCCACCCCACACCATGACTGACCCACCGCCAAACCGGTCATGCTGGAGGATGTTGCAGAACGTTCTCCACGGCGTCTCCAGACTCTGTCACGTCTGTCACATGTGCTCAGTGTGAACCTGCTTTCATCTGTGAAGAGCACAGGGCGCCAGTGGCGAATTTGCCAATCTTGGTGTTCTCTGGCAAATGCCAAACGTCCTGCACGGTGTTGGGCTGTAAGCACAACCCCCACCTGTGGACGTCGGGCCCTCATACCACCCTCATGGAGTCTGTTTCTGACCGTTTGAGCAGACACATGCACATTTGTGGCCTGCTGGAGGTCATTTTGCAGGGCTCTGGCAAGGCTCCTCCTGCTCCTCCTTGCACAAAGGCGGAGGTAGCGGTCCTGCTGCTGGGTTGTTGCCCTCCTACGGCCTCCTCCACGTCTCCTGATGTACTGGCCTGTCTCCTGGTAGCGCCTCCATGCTCTGGACACTACGCTGACAGACACAGCAAACCTTGCCACAGCTCACATTGATGTGCCATCCTGGATGAGCTGCACTACCTGAGCCACTTGTGTGGGTTGTAGACTCCGTCTCATGCTACCACTAGAGTGAACGCACTGCCAGCATTCAAAAGTGACCAAAACATCAGCCAGGAAGCATAGGAACTGAGAAGTGGTCTGTGGTCACCACCTGCAGAACCACTCCTTTATTGGGGGTGTCTTGCTAATTGCCTATAATTTCCACCTGTTGTCTATTCCATTTGCACAACAGCATGTGAAATTTATTGTCAATCAGTGTTGCTTCCTAAGTGGACAGTTTGATTTCACAGAAGTGTGATTGACTTGGAGTTACATTGTGTTGTTTAAGTGTTCCCTTTATTTTTTTGAGCAGTGTATATACATATATATATATATATATATATATATATATATATATATATATATACATATATATATCTGATAACAATCATATCATATTAGTAAGCCTATCATTTCAGCCACAAAGCAGTAGTTGTAGGCTACTTAATGTGTCATTACTGAAGCCAACGCATGTGCTTGCGTAGCACTGCTATTTATAATGACAACGAGTCATTCTAATGATGGCTTAATGACACGTCTCGCTGTTGGTGACTGAATGCTTCGCCGCCAAATTGATGGCACCTTCTGTTTAGAGCTAGCAGCATTTTCACAGCAAAATTAACTATCACTCGAGAAAGCGTTTTCCCTGCCATTTGTCATTTAGAAGTACCTCACTTGATGATCCGTTTATCTATTGGCTGTGCTTTGTTTTTGGCTGTGAACATTTTTGTGTACAATAGCAATAGCTTTGTCCCTTTTATCTTATATTAACCATGCTCTATTGCATGTGTCCATATGTACACAACAGTCACACCACTTCAGGGACACACATCAGTTACTTTAGTCACCAAACCTCTTTCTCCTCATACTCCCACCAAGCACCGCTCTTCCCTATCCCACTCCCCTTTTGCGTCCATCAGCCACTCCCACTTCCACCGTTACCTTCGGCTCCATGCTAGCCCAGCTGTAGCACCACCCCACCCCACCCCACACACTACCACATCTTTCTTTATTCATTCCTGTGCATGGCTTAATAATTGCCTCCGCCACTCTTCAATTAAAGGGCGCTGCTGTCGCTCTGAGACTTTAATCAGTGTTCGTCGCCGTCAGGAACATTATGCATATTAACGAATACATTAAGACTCCCAACGTAACTAACGAGTCGCTCTCTCTCTCTGTATTATTGAGACTCCTTTCAGCTACCAGGGCTTTGTGGAGGCCCGACACAATGGAGACTCAGTGGGGAGGATCGCTGGTGGTAGTGTCTTCACTGGCAATGATACTCAGGCAGATTAGCTCCTAAGGGCTGATTTGAGATCAGGGATCTTTGACTGACAATGATACTGAGGCTGGAGTGTAGTGAAGGTGGGTGTTGTACCTCCTAATGACTGACTCGAGGTCAGTCCTAGCTCCTAAGAATTGATTTGTGATTACATGTTTCAGGCGTAGAGTATTGAAGACAGGCGTTGTAGCTTCTAAGGACTGATTTGAGATTCGGTGTTTGATGTACTCATTGGCGTTCTCGTGAGCACAGACTTGAGAACAGAGTATAATAGCATTAGAATACTGAAGAACTGAGAACAGAGTATAGAGAATAAAGTATTCTAATGCTATTATACTCTGTTCTCAAGTCTGTCATTGAGGTTCCCATTGTGTCGGCCCTCCACAAAGCCCTGGTAGCTGCATTAGCTGCAATTGCATTAGCTGGGGTTGAAGCTTTACAACGTGGAGATGCATTTGCTTGTCTCTGTTCTATTGAATTGGATCTGGATGTATTGACGTATTACAGAAAATGTTGCCACTATACTGTAGTAGCTAGCTAACTTGGGATCGTGGTCTGTGCCCAATTTAACTTTTGAAAGAATTTGAAAAAGTACACTCTCCTGCACCCCTTCTCCATCTCCTCTCTATCTATTCACATCTTCATTTAATCTTCTTTGTCCCCCTTTCCTGCCCGTCACCGTCAAAATATGGAGCCTAACAACAAGGGTGCTCCCAAACAGGACAAAATGAGGCCTAAAAAAACTGGGGGAGGGCCAGAAAAGTAAGGGAGTTTAACTATTGGTGCAACGACACATCTGTCAACCAATTGAAAAAGGAAAACGTTACTCCTGCCTCATTTTCTCCCCACTCCACCACTCCCCTATGTCGCATTAAGGTTTGGAAATGTCCAAAAGACTTATGCTTCCCAGCCGAAACAGTTCGGTAGAGTTTGTACATATATTATGATGACGTTTTGTGATGTTTTTGTTACTTTTGTACTTCAGTGAGGGTTTTTTCGCCTGTTCGGGCACACATTTCTTTCTGGAGGCAAGCTGAAGTTTATGCCCCTTCATCGGTGATTGGTCAACAGTATGGATTCTTCAATAAAGTCTTTCAATGAGACGACTCGTTTTCATGCACATGTTTCATTGAGAAATATTTCACCAAACATCTTACTTAGATGTAACATAGATCTATTCGGCAAAACGGCAAAATGAATGACAGATTTCTTGTTAGATTAATTGGGACTATTTTGAGTATACTGGCTACAGCTTCTCAAAATGGACAAGCATTTCTATTGATAATGCTTTTGTCTCGTTTTTCAAGCAAAGGTCTTTTAAGGGAGTATACGATCACACTCGTTCCGTTCGGCGAAGAGCATAGTCAGCACCTCTACAACATTTTTGGGTGTGTGTCAACTCATGCTATATATAAAAAGTAAAAAAACATCTCACTTTCTCATCAACAGGCTATGTGTTCTGCATGCTCCACCGGCTGCCCGAGCAGCACAACTGCCTCTTCGACCACCTGGGGCGCGGGCGTGAAGAAGCCGTCCTCAAGATGGTCAAGCTGGATCGCAAGGTGGGCCGCTCATGCCAGCGCATCGGTGAGGAGTGCTCCTGAACCCCCCCCCCCATCCCCAACCCTGATGATGAAAGCAAGGAAGAGGAAAGAGACTGCGTCCTAAATCATTCATCTTTATCCAGAAATGTACAGACCCCGTCATGGATTTCTTAAAAGTATAGGATTGGTGTTAAAGCATTGGCTGCGTTGTTAAATCGATGTGAGAAAGTGTGTAAGTGGAGACTTCGGGGAAAAGGTGGCAAATGGGGACGGAGACAAATGCTCACTTTATACTCACTTTTCTCCCCAGTGCCCCTTTTTGTTGTGACAATGCTCAAATAACCTCAAACCTCAAATAAGCAGACAAAGCACTTCTAGTTTTCGCGCCCCGACAAGTGACTGCTAAAGTCACCTATCTGTCACTTCCCGGTCTGCCAACCTCATAATAAAGACCAGAGCCCCCTCATTTCATCACTATTATCACAGAGTGGGATGAAGTTAACCCCTAAACACTGATCTAAGGTCAGTTTTTAGTTCAGGTCAATCCAGTGATTAAGGGTATGATGCAAGGGAGGTTAAGTTGATCTTAGATCTGTACCTAAGGGGGCACCTACCACCCCAAGACATCTCTTGAATCCCTCTCCCTCCACTGTTTTGTGATTTTTGAGCGTATCACACCCACCACTGCTTCTCAGCCTTAACCCCTCCCATCTCCAGATCAGGGACATCCCTGTTCAGAAAAAACTATAGCCCTCTGCTGCTTATTGCTACTGTCCCTATCATCATCACCACCACCTCAGGTTGTGGGAGAATCCAATGAGAGGGGTTTACAGGGGGGAGAGGCAGGGGGGGTTGGACTATTGCAACTCCCTTCCCTTTACCCCCTCCCTTTCTGACCTGCCTGCTGCTGTTGACACAGCAGCCATTTTCTGTAAATTGGGAGAGAGAACTTTCTTTCTAGACAACAGGCACCGATCGTCCCCTAGTTAGGGGGGATTAAAAATTGAGCAGTCTGTCTGTCAGCGATTTAATCCATCTCCCCGAGTGAGTTTTAGTCACTATGGAGACGGAAAACACACCCCTTGAGATTTCCTTTGGCCATGATGTTCATGCTACTACGGGTGCTGGCCAAGGATAAACTTCTAAGATGGACACAAAAGCAAAGACCTGTCACAAGACCTCTATATGTGCCTCTATCGAAATCTGGTTCACCCTGCACACATGCGCACATACATACACAAACACTCTTTTACATACAGTTCAGCCCACGTGCGCAGAGCACAAGGACAGTTAAGCAAAATCAAGTGGTACACATTGGAGTGTGCTGAATTTGTGGAGAACCTTTGACAAAGTTATTCAGTGAGACGCTCATGGTTGTTCAGGTTTCGCTCGATATAACTCATAATATCTTAGCCGTGGACTTCATTTCCCATCAGCCCCCGCTGTTTGAAATGTTTCTGCGACGCCTCTGTCTCTCGATGCCATCCCCGACCCCTCAGTGGGATTCTAACGCCCTCTTTCTTTCACAGATTCTCGTCTTCCTGCCCTTGCCCGTCGCACACCACTGTCTTTCTCCCTCTCTCCTTTCACTCTCTCCATTCCGTTTCCAGACAGCATGTCTTGCTCTCACCCACCTTACTCTCCATTAATCCTTCCCTCTTTCATTCTCATTTCTCCACAGTATTGATTTTCTCACTTGCGCTCTCTCTCTCTCTCACACGCACACACACACACACACACACACACACACACACACACACACACACACACACACACACACACACACACACACACACACACACACACCTCTTTCTTTCTTGCCAAAGAGCGAACACTGAGTGAGAGGTTGGGGCCTGGCCATAGGTGGGGCTGTGGGGCTGCAAGCTGAGCGCGGAGGAAAAATTGAATAGAAATTGAATCGTCGTAAAATAATATTGTGTATCTTAAAGAAAAATCTTTATTTAACCCTCTGTTTTTTTCAATGTTATTTTACTTACACATTAGCGTAGTGCTGCATTTTTTGTTTTACATTCTAAGAAAAAATGGATAAGAGAATTCTGTAGCCTTCATTTTCTTTTGTTCCCTTTTGTTGCTGAAAAATAAAGTAATAAACTGGATGAGAGGAGGTGTAGTGTGGTCAATGTCTCATGTCTGCTGGAGAGATGGATGGAGGGAGGAGCATGAACAAACACTGGGTCGTGTTCAGCAGGGCACAACTTTTCGGTAGAAGTATGCAACTCCGAACAAACATGCCTATGTCGTCAGCGCTTGTATGAATGTGCGTACATCCTATTTCAACGGCGAGTGTGTATGGTGTCTGTGTGAAGTCTGCACACATTCACACATTTAACAGGTAGTTTGCTACTTAGTGTTTTACGGTTGCTGGCACTGTGCGTGCCGTTGGCTCTGTGCCATGATAGCTGTAGCAGAGTTTTATGGTGATGTAAATAGCTGTTTATTGGCGACAGTATACCCCCTTGCAGCTGCTCTGAATTACTAAAATAATTTGTTAAGTGTGTGTGTGTGCATCTGTCTGTATCCGTTTGTGTGTGTGTGCATTTACGTGAGCTTGCGTGTGTGGTGCCCACATGCTTTTGTGTATGGAGATTTTTACAAACAGGCAAGGTGGGTATTTGATGCCAGCGATGCGTCTATCTTGTGGGCCTCATATCCACTAATTAGTGTTTTCGAAAAAATAAAAACCTATGTATGATCAAAAGGTGGCTTCAAAAGAACGCCAACATTGGCCAGCAGCCAATATCACATGGGCAGAATTTGTAGTACTCCACTATCCCCAATTTGGATAAGAGATGCTTAGCCTACCGTTATGCTCAGTTGTCTGCACACAGCCTAGTTACCTTTCTGCCCTATTCCCTATCTCGTTTTAAGGTTGGTATCCGTTCTATTTTAAATTAAGCGATTCAAGAAATCTAAAAATCCAGATCATTCATTTGATCTTATCCATTATCGTCAGAGCTGATTTTCTGTTCATTCTTACATCTTAGCACTTATTACCACTGTGTGTGTGTGAGAGAGAGTAGCCTGTGAGTTTGTGTGTTGGTTATTAGGAAATGGGATCTGTAGCTGCTAGTGGCTCAATAGTGGTAAAGGGGGATTTGAAGATAAAATGCTGTTAAGGGTAAAGACATCCATTTGCAGCACAACAAACAAGGAGTCCTGTCATTTAGCTGGGTCTTGGCCGGCCATGCACATGTAATCCATACACACAATTTAACCTCCAATTTTGTTTAATAGAAGGTCTAATGGAAGGTAATTGAACACAAATGTTTTTGGAATGCGCAATTTAAGGCAGTGAATCTACAAAATTGTAGCGTTTGAGAGCGAGTGTGTGTGTGTGTACACACAGGTGGCCTTAGCTGTGTTTCATAGGTTTTAAATTAAGCTGGGGCCCACACTGACTGTTTAATGTAAAATGTATGTTAGCCACTGATTCAACAGCTTCATTGAAATTAAACACTGATATGAACAAGGTATTTTTAATTGTCAGATAATAATCATAGCAGTTAATTTACGGGGGATAATTTCGGTTAGGGGGGCCCTTCAATGCATTTTAAAACGAGGCCCCAAATCGCTAGGTCTGCACGAACGTGTTCCCTTAAGATTCGAGGTGGACATAGTAGTTGGAGTCTGATTCATTTACTAATGCAATAGAAGGGCTGATATCCGGGCAGCGAGTGAAACCCAAGCATATTAGACTTATATTAGATTCCAGAACAATTATCACAAAAGCATGGGTTCAGTTACATCTTAAACACATTATTACCCACTGAGCACATTTCAGAACTAATGTCTGTGATAAACAGTCAATCAGCAAAGTGTATGATAAGTCAGCTATTGTTATATTAATCTTTTATGGCAATTTCGGGGTGGTTTCCTGAACACAGATTCAACCTAATCCTGGACTAAAAAGAATTTTCAATGGAGATTCTCCATTGATTTGACATTTTCTTCCAGTATTAGGCTTAATCTGTGCCAGGAAACTTCCCCTTTAAGTAGAGTGGGTGAATACAGTTTGTCTGATCCCTGCGGGAATTGAAACCACGCTCTCAGGACTATTATTAAAATCTGTGTAAACTATAGCCAACCGGTTTAAGTTTCATTAGATGCTTTTTGCTTAGTTCATTCTGTGAGGATGGCGGCGATACTAGACGAGCATTGATATCTGAGACGGCATTAAAAGGCCCCTTAGCAGTGCACTAAGTATTGAAAGTGTGTTTGTGTCCAAAATGGCACCCTATTACCTACATTTTCCACTACTTTTGACCACGATGTAGAGAATAGGGTGCCATTGGGACACAGCCAGCAAGTGTTTCATGGATAGGCCAGTTTTTCCGGACACAGATTTTTTAAAATTTGTTATTGGTCCAGAATTGGTCATATTAATCCAGGAAACTGGTTCTAGTATGGAAGCCCAATATCCCATTTTTGGCACAGTAGCCTATAAACAGACATTTTCAAACCCACATCAACGTCTATACACTAAATTGTCGACCATACAATTTCACCGATAGGAAATATCTGCTATTCCAGTTAAAGCCCAAAAACTCCATATCAAATTTACTTTAACTATTTTCCTCCCACACAGGTTACATAGAAGCCGCTCTCCCACATGTAGACCCGTTGATATTTAGTCACATTTAAGAGAAAATCGATGGCGACGGCCGAAGAATCCCAGTGCACCTATTAATATCAGTTTTTCTTGTGACCTTTCCATGCCGCTGACAGTACAGTTTCTGGACTGCCCTCAATAAACCACTAAAATGAATGAATCTTTAATGAAGCATTAGCGATGAATACGGGATTGGGTTCCTGCAGAGTCTGGGAAACGGGCAGGCATGGGCGACAGAGGTGGTAAGGTTTCAGCCCGTCGTGACTGGAAAGGGTAGGCCTGTCACTGGGCAAAGACGGGTGGAATCTACATTGTTTCCATGTTATTTCAACCAACATTTTCAGTGTGATTGCATTGTTTCAACAAAAGACTAATTCGATTTTCGAAAAGTAATTGAAGTTCAAATATTTTGACTTGTTTCAACCCAACTGTTGACCAAATCAAATTTTATTTGGCACATACACATGGTTAGCAGATGTTAATGCGAGTGTAGCGAAATGCTTGTGCTTCTAGTTCCGACAGTGCAGTAATATCTAACAAGTAATCTAACAATTTCACAACAACTACCGAATACACAGAAATGTAAAAGGATGGAATAAGAAGATGTACATGTAAAAATCTGGATAAACGATGGCCGAGCGACATAGGCAATAGATGGTATAAAGTACATAACCCATCTCATATGTACATACTGTAAGATATGTAAACATTAATACGTGACCAGTGATCCATTTATTAAAGTGGCTAATGACTTGAGTCTGTATGTAGGCAGCAGCTTCTCTGTGTTAGTGATGGCTGTTCAACAGTCTTTGAGAAATAAGCTGTGTCTCAGTCTCTTGGTCCCAGCTTTGATGCACATGTACTGACCTCGCCTGCTGGATGGTAGCGGGATGAACAGACAGTGGCTCGGGTGGTTGTTGTTCTTGATCTTTTTGGTCTTCCTGTGACATCAGGTGCTGTAGGTGTCCTGGATGGCAGGTAGTTTGCCCCCGGTGATGTGTTGTGCAGACCGCACTACCCTCTGGAGAGCCTTGCGGTTGAGGCTGGTGCAGTTGCCTTACCAGGTGGTGATGGAGCCCGACAGGATGCTCTCAATTGTGCATCTGTAGAAGTTTGTGAGGGTTTTAGATGACAAGCCAAAGTTCTTCAGCCTCCTGAGGTTCTTCACCACACTGTCTGTGTGGGTGGACCATTTCAGTTTGTCTGTGATGTGTACGCCGAGGACTTTCCACCTTCTCCACTACTGTCCCGTCAATGTGGACAGGGGGGTGGTCCCTCTGCTGTTTCCTGAAGTCCACGATCCCTGTAGGCTGTCTCGTCATTGTTGGTAATCAAGCCCACTACTGTTATGTCGTCAAACAGATGCCAGAGGGGTATAAAAAAAATGAGGATCAATGAGTTGGCTTGAAATGGGCATGGTCCAATTGACTCAAAAACGAAAAACACATACGTTTAGCTTTCTTAATGAACCAGGAAATCAATAGTTAGTTCAGTTTTTTATCAAAGTTTGCTGCCTAACTCATTGATCCTGCTTTGTAGTATACCCCTCAGGATATCGATTAAATCCGACTAGCTTCTACTTGGGCTGTCAACCGTTAAACCTGCGACTGGTGTGTTGTTGGTAAGTAGCCACATTTTGTTTATAGCTAGCTAGTTACATGTCATTATTTGATAGGCTATGCCGCTATGATAACTAGCTAGATGCATAGCCTCTACCTAATGTGTAACGTGAGAGGGAGATTAACATCGCTGTCATTGCAGCTGAAGACATGTTTGATCCTTGCTAGCTAACATAATCAAGCATACCTGATGACATGTGTGTTGCTTGTTGTAAGCTACTGTAGCTATCAATAAACTTGAACTGGCTAGCTACTGCACTTGTTTATTGTGAATGGCAAAGACACACCCAAGAAACACCCACATCCACCCCACCCCCAAGACAACTCTTGTTGGCCTTCTGTCATGGCTGCTAGCATTTCTAAATGAGCATTGATTAAAAACCAGGCCAAATCAGGAAGTGCAGTTGACCTTTAAAATGGCTGCATTTCCTGGAGCCCGGAAAGGACAGGGACAGAACTGCTGCTGTCTCAAAGTCCCTGCATCAACCATAGTCTAAGAATTTCCAGTTTGCATTTGACAATCCTATTTCAGTCTGTGCATTTGAAAGGGTTCATTGTGAGTATTCTGAGTACAACTTGTCTTGTGGTTGTGTGGGGGACTTGGAGACAGTCAGAAAAAGTATTTATTGTGTTTTACTGTATATACACTGCTCAAAAAATAAAGGGAACACTTAAACAACACAATGTAACTCCAAGTCAATCACACTTCTGTGAAATCAAACTGTCCACTTAGGAAGCAACACTGATTGACAATACATTTCACATGCTGTTGTGCAAATGGAATAGACAAAAGGTGGAAATGATAGGCAATTAGTAAGACACCCCCAAAAAAGGAATGGTTCTGCAGGTGGTGACCACAGACCACTTCTCAGTTCCTATGCTTCCTGGCTGATGTTTTGGTCACTTTTGAATGCTGGCGGTGCTTTCACTCTAGTGGTAGCATGAGACGGAGTCTACAACCCACACAAGTGGCTCAGGTAGTGCAGCTCATCCAGGATGGCACATCAATGCGAGCTGTGGCAAGAAGGTTTGCTGTGTCTGTCAGCGTAGTGTCCAGAGCATGGAGGCGCTACCAGGAGACAGGCCAGTACATCAGGAGACGTGGAGGAGGCCGTAGGAGGGCAACAACCCAGCAGCAGGACCGCTACCTCCGCCTTTGTGCAAGGAGGTGCACTGCCAGAGCCCTGCAAAATGACCTCCAGCAGGCCACAAATGTGCAGGTATTGGTTAAGGTTAAGGTATTGGAGTGGCTATCACAAAGCCCTGACCTCAATCCTATAGAAAATTTGTGGGCAGAACTGAAAAAGCGTGTGCGAGCAAGGAGGCCTACAAACCTGACTCGGTTACGCCAGATCTGTCAGGAGGAATGGGCCATAATTCACCCAACTTATTTTGGGAAGCTTGTGGAAGGCTACCCGAAACATTTGACCCAAGTTAAGCAATTTAAAGGCAATGCTACCAAATACTAATTGAGTGTCACGTCCTGACCACAGAGAGCCCTTATTTTCTATGGTAGAGTAGGTGAGGGCGTGACTGGGGGTTAGTCTAATTTATTATTTCTATGTGGGGTTCTAGTTTTGTTTTTCTATGTTGGTGATTTTGTATGATTCCCAAATAGAGGCAGCTTGTAATTGTTGTCTCTAATTGGGGATCATATTTAAGTAGCATTTTTTCCACCTGTGTTTTATGGGATATTGTTTTGAGATAGTGTATGTTACACCTCTTAGTTACGGTTCGCTGTTTGTTTCGTTCTTTCTTCTTTCTTTCTGCGTTTCTAATAAATAATATGTGGAAACCATATCGCGCTGCAGCTTGGTTCGATATTTATTCCAGCGAACGTGACATTGAGTGTATGTAAACTTCTGATCCACTGGGAATGTGATGAAAGAAATAAAAGCTGAAATAAATCATTCTCTCTACTATTATTCTGACATTTCACATTCTTAAAATAAAGTGGTGATCCAACCTGACCTAAAAAGGGAATTTTTACTAGGATTAAATGTCAGGAATTGTGAAAAACTGAGATTAAATGTACTTGGCTAAGGTGTATGTAAACTTCCGACTTCAACTGTATATACTGTATTTTATACCATCTATTGCATCTTGCCTATGCCGCTCGGTCATCGTTCATCCATATATTCTTATTCTTAATCCCTTTCTCCCGATTTGTGTGTATAAGGTAGTTGTTGTGGAATTGTTACATCACTTGTTAGATAATACTGCACTGTCGGAACTAGAGCACAAGTATTTCGCTATACTAGCCTTAAATTCTGTTAACCATGTGTATTTGACTAATACAATTTGATTTGATTTGACCCAACACCTCCAGGCTGTGTAAGGGCTATTTGGCCAAGAAGGAGAGTGATGGAGTGCTGCATCAGACGACCTGGCCTCAACAATTACCTGACCTCAACCCAATTGAGATGGTTTGGGATGAGTTGGACCGCAGTGTGAAGTAAAAGCAGCCAACAAGTGCTAAGCATATGTGGGAACTCCTTAAAGATTGCTGGAAAAGCATTCCAGTTGAAGCTGGTTGAGAGACTGCCAAGAGTTTGCAACGCTGTCATTAAGGCAAAGGGTGGCTACTCTGAAGAATCACAAATATAAAATGTATTTTGATTTGTCTAACACTTTTTTGGTTACTACATGATTCCATATGTGTTATTTCATAGTTTTGATGTCTTCACTATTTATTCTACATTGTAGAAAATAGTAAAAATAAAGAAAAGCCCTTGAATTAGTAGGTGTGTCCACATTTATGACTGATACTGTGTATGATATCCCTGTGTTGCGTGCATTCCATTTTGGTACCCAGTTCAGGTCTCCATTGACCCTAACCTAGAAAATGTAAAGACAAATGTGATGCTTTAGTGTTGCATTATCTTACCTCTTTGTTAGTCACGACAAGATAAGCCTATATACATGAAATACAGCTCCCATCCATTGACAAGTCTAGGAGAAAATCTTAATGATACGTATCTATTCTCTCTTTGAAAGAAAAACTTGTGTCTCCTATATATTTGTAAGCTACAGTACATGTCGATTCACAATTCCCTATGGGTATACAAATACAAATTCTGGTAGGAACCAAAATGAAAGAAACTCTGTGTATGTCATCTCCAATACACCCGCCCGCCCTGCTTCTTTTCCCCATGTCTTTCAGCTCCACATTTGTCGACTGCACCACAACCACTGCAGGGGTAATATTTCTCTGAACAACATTTACTTATTAATTTGTAGTTCTTGCAGGCGACGCACTGCTGTAAGGCCTCCTTTATTTTGCTGTCTGGGTGGCTGCCATTATTGATTTTCCTGTCTCTCAGTCTCTTAGCACGAGCCAAAGCAGTTTGTTTCCTTTCAGCGGTTCTCGCCTCTCCTTCTTTTTCTCTTGATGGTAGAAAGTTAGGTCATCTGGGAGGGTGTCCAGAGCTCTGAGGGTCTTGTTGAATAGAACAGTTTGGAGTGAGAGCAGGTTAGCCAGAGAATGTCATGCAGGCTGAGTAGCCAGTCCCAGCGAGCTTGAGAAGATAGTTAATCCAAATTACTCTTTGAAAAAAATGTGTCTATGGGACAGAAGAGACTGCTTTGGGACACATTGTAATGATTGGAGTTAATGGAACGGAGTCGAACATGTGATTTCCATATGTTTAATACCGTTCAATATATTCCATTCTAGCCATTACAAGGAGCCTGTCCTCTTATAGCTCAGCCCACCAGCCTCTAATAAAGTATACTGTACTGTGCTAATGCCGATACAAAAAAAGCGTAAAAGAGAACAACGTACAATACGGCAAACTTAGAAAACGAGGCATTTTTGGCAAGTACATGGGGGCAACCATTTTTTATATATTTTTTTACAGCTTTTCTGCTATATATACATACATTTTGCATTCACATTTTACATACACATTTGACCTACATGGTACTTTTATATAACGCAGTCACATAACAATACATCACCAAACATAAGATCTTTAATCCCACCCCTCAGCCACTCTCAGCCCATCCCACCTATCACCATAGACCACCCTCGTTTGGTTTCCATGTGCAATATATTTTTCAATTGTGCTGTGATGTTTTACTTTTTTTTTAACCTTTCTAATCGTATAGTATCCACAGATTGTGAGCTAAAGATGAAAACCTTTCCTACGAGTATTATTAAATTATTTATTGACTGACTATGGCATTCCAAATCGCCCAACACTGCTATTTGTAGGGTTAATTTTAAGTGCATGTTGTGATTTTTTTAACCATTCCTGAACCTGTGACCAGAAACAAGCTAACATCTTAATGCATGTCTGCTATTCTACCAACAATCACGTCTCTTCTACAAAATATGTATCTGTTTACATTTTGTAACGTTTCCAGCCTTCTAAACAGACCCCAAAAGGGACGACTGGGGGTTAAAGGTGCTTCAGTCAGGCGGGAGTCAGGGCAGATATACATATGTTTGTCTTGTTTGCCTCTCCCTCCCCGTGTGATTTTACACTCGTAAATATTGCCACGGATGGGGCTAGTTAATGGAAACCCGGGGTCCCAGCCTACAAATGCATCCATACGCACCAGCCCATTATCCATTATCCTGCTGTGAAAACCTGTGAACATTAATGACCCGCCCGCACCTGATTTCCCCTCCTGTGTGTGTGTGTGGTGTGTGTGTGTGTGTGTGTGTGTGTAGTCACTATCTCGCCTCTCTCCTGTGGGAGCTGCTCCTGGGTAAATGGAAAAACCCACCCAAACTAGGCCCCAATCACACACGCACAAATGCATGCACACACACACACACCCCCGCCTCTCCACTCAATTTCTTGTAACCCCCTCAGGCCAACACACCACAGCCTTCTAACACACCTCTCTCCCTTTATGATCCACAGAATTGGTCTCACAAGTCCCCCAAGAAGGAGGGGTGGGGGATGGTGTCTGTGTGGAAACCAGTGCTCGTCTGTCAGAAAGCGGTGACAACACAATCTCTCAGCCCACCCCGGATTCCATTACCCGGTACAGTGATAAAATTCCTGTAATGACACCCCAGCTCTATGGCATCTACCAAAAGGTGCAGATAGAAAACATAAATTCCTGTTTGCCGGAGCGTAAGCGCCTAATTTCTGTAATCTCACATTACATACAGCGGGTGCTAACAAATAGCATGGTCAGGGTGGGAGGGGGCGCACCCCATCTGGAATGATCCACGGTATCGGGCACCTTGATCCGGTTTGAAAGCACACAATAGTCATGTGACCTTCACCATTCAAGGCATGGCATGGTAGTGAAGGTTTGCCTGACGTATGATAGCTTTTGGTAGAAGATGCCTTTGGCACAGATCTAAGATCCCTTCCCGAATTCTAACCTGGAACATTGGTTGGGGGGTAACTTAATGTAACAGACGTAAAAGAAATGCCTAAGTGGAGTTCCCACATCCAGCTTTCAGGGGATACTGTATTGGTTAAATACTGTATCACTGAAAACCGGAAACATATAGCTATGCCATCTCTTAAAACGATCCCTCAAGTTCGCCAGTCCAAGAAGGTTGTGTGATGATCTGTCACCTGAAGGTCTGTTGTCTGACTTTGCTTCTTTTGTCTATCATTCAAATCTGATATTGTCCTGAGAATTATTTGACAATCTGGTTTTGCTTTGGCAGTTCTCTGTCTTTTACTGTAAATGTGGTAGGACTCCACCTTGTCCGTGGAGCAGCTGCACATGAAAGAGCTGTAAGCTTATATCCACAGGAAACGTACGCTCATGCCTTTCCTCTTTGGATTGATAAGTTTGTCTTTAGACAAAAAAAATACATGTGTATAAAAGCCGAGCGTCCGGAGGATCACCTAAACTGGCACTCCTCGTTCTGTTCGGACGAGTCATAGACAAACAAGTGGAGTGGTTGGTTCAAAAAGACACACTGGTAAGAGGAATTGAAGACAGCAGCAGCTCTGTCCCTCTATGGTGCTGAGTGTACACCCTTTTTAAATCAACATACCAGTAAAAGGACCATTTCTCACATAGGAAGAATTCCATTTCACAAATACCCAGTACCTGCCAATACCTGCACTCATACCATGGGTCCCCTCTCACAGAAGTGGTGATAAAAGCCTAGGGCAAACCTGGGCAAGAGCGACTTGCTGGTGCCTGTGCAGGTCTGGCCAGTACTCACTTGCACCATGCCTCAAAACAACTAGCTTAGATAATTAGCTATGCAAAACTAGCTGATTTCGCCATCAAGATGAGTAGAGAATGCTGGAAATGTAAAAGTGACGCCTCCACAATGTACCTCACTTCAGGCCTAGTCTCCTCAATCCTACCTCAAAACACGCCCCTTTCCAAACAGGAAAGCCACAGATTCCATGGACTGCAGTGGCAACAGTCCTAAATGTCTCCCCCAATCTGATCAGACATAATCACACAGGGACAGATGGACAAGCAGTTAAACAACACAACCCATGAGTTCAAAAAATATCACATGGCAGTACTACGCCTGGCAACTCAACCATTCAACCCTGATTGGTGGAGTGCTGCAGAGATGGTTGCCCTTCTGGAAGGTTCTCCCTTTGCAACAGAGGAACTCTGGAGCTCTGTCAGAAGGGTCTTGGTCACCTCCCTGACCAAGACCCTTCTCCCCCGATTGCTTAGTTTGGCCAGGCGGCCAGCTCTAGGAAGAGTCTTGGTGATTCCAAGCTACTCTAACTTCTGTGATGCATACAAAGCCCTCCCCGTCCTCCATTCGGCAAATTTGATCATGACTCTATTTTATTGCTCCCTTGCTATAGGCAAAAACTAAAACAGGAAACGCCCTTGCTCAGGTCCAACCAACGCTGGTCTGACAAATCGGATTCTACGCTTCAAGATTGCTTCGATCACGTGGACTGGGATATGTTCCACATAGCCTCGGACAATAATATTGATGTAAAAGCTGACTCGGTGAGCGAGTTTATTAACAAGTGCATCGGAGATGTGGTACCCACTGTGACTATTAAAACGTTTCCTAACCAGAAACTGTGGATTGATGGCAGCATTCGCGCTGAACTGAAAGCGCGAACCACCGCTTTTAACCGTGGCAAGGCGACTGGAAACATGACCGAATACAAACAGTGTAGCTATTCTCTCAAACAAGCAAAGCATCAGTATAGAGTCAAAGTAGAGTCGCAATTCAACGGCTCAAACACGAGACGTATGTGGCAGAGTCTACAGTCAATCACGGTTTACAAAACAAAAACAGCCCCACCGTGGACACCGACGCCTTGCTCACAGACAAATTAAACAACTTCTTTGCTCGCTTTGAGGACAATACAGTGCAACTGACACAGTCCGCTACCAAAGCCTGTGGGCTCTCCTTCTCAGTGGCCAACGTGAGTAAAACATTTAAACGTGTTAACCCTCACAAGGCCGCCGTACCAGATGGCATCCCAAGCCGCGTCTTCAGAGCATGCGCAGACCAGCTGGCTGGTGTGTTTATGGACATATTCAACCAATCCCTATCATAGTCTACTGTCCCAATATCACCACCACCTTACTGGCCACCCTAGACCCACTTCAGTTTGAATTCAAATCAGTTTCTGAATGAACTACTTTCAATTTGAATTGACCCCAACCCTGGCTTAAAGCTACACAACATGTTAGATAGGGACTACAATACATCACATGACAGAGTTAAAAATGTTATGGACAGAATTAGACAATACAGCGTAGAAACACATACATTAACAGCTCTGAGCGCCGTACTCAGATTATTGCATGGTTTGCTTTTTCCGTAAAGCTTTTTTGAAATCTGACAAAGCGGTTGCATTAAAGAGAAGTATATCTATAATTCTGTGCATAATACTTGTATCTTTTATCAAAGTTTATGAGTATTTCTGTAAATTGATGTGGCTCTGTGCAAATTCACGGGATGTTTTGGAGGCAAAGCCAAATGTAAACTGAGGTTTTCGGATATGAATATGAACTTGATCGAACAAAACATACATGTATTGTGTAACATGTTGTCCCGGGAGTATAATCTGATGAAGAATATCAAAGGTTAGTGATTGATGTTATCTCTATTTCTGCTTTTTGTGACTCCTCTCTTTGGTTGGAAAATGGCTGTATGCTTTCTGTGACTAGTTGCTGACCTAACATAATGATATGTTGTGCTTTCGCCGAAAAGCCTTTTTTGAAATCGGACACTGTGGTTGGATTAACAAGAAGTTTATCTTTAAAATGGTGTCTAATACTTGTATGTTTGAGAAATTTGAATTATGAGATTTCTGTTGATTTAATTTGGCTCCCTGCAATTTCATTGGCTGTTAGCGAGAGGTTCACAGACAGGTTAAGGTCTGAAGTTTACATACACTTAGGTTGGAGTCATTAAATCTGTTTTTTCAACCACTCCACAAATGTCTTGTTAACAAACTATAGTTTTGGCAAGTCGGTTAGGATATCTACTTTAAGTAATTTTTCCAACAATTGTTTACAGACAGATTATTTCACTTATAATTCACTGTATCACATTTCCAGTGGGTCAGAAGTTTACATACAATAAGTTGACCGTGCCTTTAAACAGCTTGGAAAATTCCAGAAAATAATGTCCTGGCTTTAGAGGCTTCTGATAGGCTAATTGACATAATTTGAGTCAATTGGAGGTGTACCTGTGCATGTATTTCAAGGCCTACCTTCAAACTCAGTGCCTCTTTGCTTGACATCATGGGAAAATAAAAATAAATCAGCCAAGACCTTGGACAAAAAAATTGTAGACCACAAGTCTGGTTCATCCTTGGGAGCAATTTCCAAACGCCTGAAGGTACCACGTTCATCTGTACAAACAATAGTACGCAAGTATAAACACCATGGGACCATGCAGCCGTCATACCGCTCTGGAAGGAGACGCGTTCTGTCTCCTAGAGATGAACGTACTTTAGTGCGAAAAGTGCAAATCAATCCCAGAACAACAGCAAAGGACCTTGTGAAGATGCTGGAGGAAACAGGTACCAAAGTATATTTATATATATATCCATAGTAAAACGAGTCCTATACGACATAACCTGGAAGGCCGCTCAGCAAGGAAGAAGCCACTGCTCCAAAACCGCCATAAAAAAGCAAGACTACGGTTTGCAACTGCACATAGGGACAAAGATCATTCTCTTTACTATTATTCTGATTCTATTTCGCTACACTCACAGTAACATCTGCTAACCATGTGTATGTGACCAATATAATGTGATTGAATTTGATTACATTTAAATTAAAATTTAGTTTGAGGTTGGTGGCACGTAGACGGCTAAACACAACTTCAAGTCGCTGCATAACCAGTTCCTTGGTGTGTGCAAAGACCAGCAAGTCATCAAGGTAACAAAGGAGATTTGAGAAATGTAGGTGTCTAAATATAATTAACATCATTCTAATGAAAGTGGCCAGACTATTACACATACCTTGTGGCATGCGACTGTACTCATGAAGTCCCATTGGTGTGGTAAAGGCTGTGTACTTCTTGTCGTCTTCATGAACTGGGATGTTATAACATCCTGAGATCAAGTCCATGGTGATAAAAAATGCACTGCCACCAAAGGCTGCGAAACAATCCGCTTAACGAGGAAGGGAATGGGCGTCCTTCACCGTTCGTGCATTCAGCCACCTGAAGTCAGTGCATAACCTCAGACTCCCATCTTTCTCCCATGCCATGACTAAAGGGGAGGCATACTCACCTACCGACTTGCGTATAAGACCTACATATTCCATATCTGTCAATACCTTCCTCAGCTTAACATAACCCCTGGCTTCTCCGCAGTCCAGATTATGTCTTGAGAAGTCTTCATATTTTGGCATTCACAAGCTTCTCCTTCCATTGGTAAGTCACTTGGCATCCATCAATGTTGATGTCTTGTCATCCTAGAACACAGTCTTTGTTTCAGGTTGTGGCAGCCATTGTCATCCTGCTTCAGTTCCATTGAAGTTTTCCCCACCTCAAGCATGTAGACACATCGGCTTCATGTTACGGTGTTAGAGTGAGATGTTTATCTGAACAGTTTACTACCTTTAAGGGGACCCAGCCATCTCCCCACATGGGCATAATAACTCTACCCACAAGTATGTTTCTGGGAATAACCATTGACCTGGTAGGCTCAACTATTACAGTGCTGCCTGGAGACAACACCACATTTTTAGGAAGTTTACCCCAAAATAAGTGTTCAGTCTTGGGGAAAAAGAGTCACAGTTTGAGTGAGCTTCACGGTCCCAATCTTGCCATCAACTTCCTGTCCCTTACAACTTTGTGACACCTCATCTGTAGAAACTGCTCACCCTCTGATGAGTGAGTCTGGCCTTCCATGTTGTTGACTACTTCCAGTATTCATCAGTGCCCTTGATCTCATGCAATAGATGCTTAATGGCATTCAATCCCAGGATAAGATCATTGCGCTGTCCAGGAACAACTAGGGTGTGCAATAAAATATCAGTCCTATAGATTTGCATCTCCAAGTCATAGAAACACTTTGGTGAGGCCTTCTCTCTCCCCCCCCCCCCAAACCCACTAATACTAACTCTTTTGGAGGCTGATAATGCTGAGGAAGGTAACCTGCTACCAAAAGTCTCTGCTCAGCATGTTCACTCTGTACAGGCCATATACCCAGTGTCAAGCATGCCCTTAAGCTGCACTTGTGTCCCCAGACACAGACGTGTAAAACAAATCTGAAAAAGCCTCAGCCTCTTGTGAACCTAACATAACCATTTTCTCTCCTTTTGGATTAGAGCACAAACTCTCACGTGTTTTCTCAAGATCATTAGATAATTTTTTGGGTGCAGACAGTGAAACACTCACATCTCCGCCCCCTCACCTGTGGGCGTGTCAGTTTAACAGTTGCTGCTGTGTTGGGCGTCTCTCACCGCCGGTATTGGCATAGCGTTCCCCCTGTTTTGGACAATTTGACATCCAAGGATCTGGGTAAAGGGCTGAAGGGCTGGGTGGGGAAAGATGGCGCCCTAGCCTGTGTCTGTGAAACCAATACAGGTGGTATGCTGTTCTCTAAGGCATACTTAAGCAGGTGAATGAGTCTCTCGATACTTGCACTCTGCCCGTCTTGGGTTTGATGTGAGAGAAGTGTCACTGCACGCATCCGTGTTGACCCGCCTTCAAACGGAGTTGTCTGGGGATGTTCTGTTACTTGCTTTGATGATACAGTGGTAGATTGACACATGGTGGCCTTTCTGCAGCATTCATGTTCATAGATTCTCTCCTGTACTTAACTCGCAGTCCATTTCTCAGCAGAATTGTATTGGAATACTGCTGCCAGTTTCGGGTCAGGGCAGTATGTTACAAGAATCATGAGGACATCTAAGTTGGAGCTGTCAATCATTTTTTTGGTACTTTTTATCCCCTTTTTCTCCCCAATTTCATGATATCCAATTGGTTGTCCCGTATGGACTCGGGAGAGGCGAAGGTCAAGAGCCATGCATCCTCCACATCGCGACCCTGCCAAGCCATACTGCTTCTTGACACACTGCTTGCTTAACCCGGAAGCCAGCCGCACCAATGTGTCGGAGGAAACACTGTACAACTGGCGACTGTGTCAGCGTGCGTGCGACCGGCCCGCCACAAGAATTCGCTAGAGCACGATGGGACAAGGACATCCCGGCCGGCCAAACCCTCCCCTAACCCGGACGCCGCTGGGCCAATTGTGCGCAGCCTCGTGGGTCTCCCGGTCACGGCCGACTGTGACATAGCCCAGGATCGAATCCGGGTCTGTAGTGACACCTCAATGCAGTGCCTTAGACCGCTGTGCGACTCGGGAGGCCCCCAGCTGTCAATCTTCTTACCTTGTCTCTGAAAGCCCTCGTCAGAGATATCTGCAGCCTTGTTTAATCGAACGTAATATTCCATGACAGCCTCTCCGGGTACAGATTTAGTATTGTAGAAATCAGCTAAAGGGACGCATTAGTAGGCCAACTTGCTGAAATTCTGTTTCAGAATGTGAAATACGATCTCTGGTTTCTCTTCAGGATCAACAGAAGAGCATTGTGTACATGCATCTTTACCATGACTTTTGCTTTGCCAGATAACCGACTAATCATCTCATCCGATTGGTTCCCCAACAGGACATCCCTTCCTCCTCAAGTATATTCTCTTCAACTCCTCTCATTCATGAATGGAGCATTTGTCTGAAAATTCTGCTCTACATGTAGGAGGTTCCTTCACATATGAGTGCATGATAAACTTCATTTTACTACATATCCTGCTGACTCTGAGTGATGGTTGCTTATCTTCTTTGCACTTACTGGTGGCTCGTGAGTGCTGGACCTCCCACTCTGTATTTCTTCCCTGTCCTTCTGGAAGGTTCTCCCATCTCCACAGAGGAACTCTAGAGCTCTGTCAGAGTGACCATCGGGTTCTTGGTCAGCTTCCTGACCAAGGCCCTTCTCCCCTGATTGCTCAGTTTGGCTGGGCGGCCAGCTCTAGCAAGAGTTTTGGTGGTTCCAAACCTTTTCCATTTAAGAACGAAGTTGTAGAAGCATCAAGGATAATCAATGGAAACTGGATGCCCCTGAGCTCAATTTCAAGTCTCATAGCAAAGAGTGTAAATACTTAAGTTTAATACATTTGCAAAATTTGGTAAAAACATGTTTTCACTTTGTCATCATGGAGTACTGTGTGTATATTGCTGAGGATTTTTTGTTATTTAATCCAATTTAGAATAAGGCTGTAATGTAAGAAAATGTGGAAAAAGTCAAGGGGTCTGAATACTTTCAGAAGGCACTTTATGTGTCATTGCCAATGAAAGGAAGTTAGGCTAGCGAGCAAGTATTTTAGCCAGGTAGGACAACAAACTAAAAGTGTGTACTGTATGACAGAGTGATTGACCGTTTACGCATCATGAAAGAAGAGGATGGCATTGGCGTTTCTCTTCAAGTAGAGTGAATTAACATGTTTTTTCTACTTGCTCACACACACACAGAAATCAGTACCATGGACAGCCACATCATATTTAGCTGACCTTGATTTGACTAAATAGTTTTTGGTCACTGTATTAGACTATTCATAACTGATTTAAATAATGTTGAAGTTGAAATGATGCCGGAATAGTGGAGGCAGATCCTGTTTTCTTTGTGACTTCCGGTAACTATCCGTGGTTCTAAATCAATAGTTGTTTAGTAGTTCGAAAATGTCGGGAAAATTACCTCGCTTGACCATGCTGAAAGTCATGTAACTGTTTCTTACATGCAACTGTTTCTTACATGCAATATGTCTTGTGGACTTCACCAGACAGATGTTGCTCTTCGGTTTTGTAATGAAACAAATGTGTGGTTTAATTTATTCTGCCACTGTGTCTTCTTATTTTCTCGGCCATAGGCCTATATACATCACGGTGTTAAGGCATATGAACTAACAGGTTATTGAGCAAACAACCCTATTATCACAACACAGATTGTAATATGGCTTTTTTGGGGATTTTACCCAAGCACCGCTACTGCTGGGCACAGACTTCAATTCAACGTCTATTCCACTTCGGTTCAACGTCATATCATTGAAATGGAAACAAGTTCATTCAACCATTGTGTGCCCAGTGGGAAATTTCATGTAGCCTATTTGGGATTTCACCACCGAAATTTTATCTGTTCAACAACACAGATACAGGTGAAGCTACACAGGTTGGAACAAATGCCTACAGACGTGTCCATGGAAATGTGGTGAGAAAGCAGATTACTCCATCATGCACTGGACGGACAACCATGTCCTGCAACGTCAGAATCAACTAAAATCAAATCATATTTTAGTAGTCACATGCTCCGAATACAACAGTGAAATGCTTACTTATGAGCCCCTAACCAACAATGCAGTTAAAAAAAAATAAGAGTAAGAATAATAAATAAAAGTAACAAGTAATTAAAGAGCAGCAGTAAAATAACAATAGCGAGACTATACACAGGGGGGTACCGGTACAGAGTCAATGTGCGGAGGCACCAGTTAGTTGAGATAATATGAACATGTAGGTAGAGTTATTAAAGTGACTAATCATAGATGATAACAACAGAGAGTAGCAGCAGCGTAGAAGAGGGGGGGCAATGCAAATAGTCTGGGTAGCCACTTGATTAGATGTTCAGGAGTCTTATGGCTTGGGGGTAGAAGCTGTTTAGAAGCCTCTTGGACCTAGACTTGGCACTCCGGTACCACTTGGCCATGCGGTAGCAGAGAGAACAGTTTATGAGCTGTGAGGGCACTATGGTGCTGAACGCTGACCTGTAGTAGGTGAATAGCATTCTCAGACAGGTGTTCCTTTTGTCCAGGTGGGAAAGGGCAGTGTGGAGTGCAATAGAGTGCATCATCTGTGGATCTGTTAGGGCAGTATGCAAATTGGAGTGGGTCTAGGGTTTCTGAGATAATGGTGTTGATGTGAGCCATGACCAGCCTTTCAAAGCACGTCATGGCTAGAGACGTGAGCGCTACAGGTCAGTAGTCATTTAGGCAGGTTACCTTAGTGTTCTTGGGCACAGGGACTATGGTGGTCTGCTTAAAACGTGTTGGTATTACAGACTCGGACAGGGAGAGGTTGAAAATGTAGTTGAAGTCACTTGCCAATTGGTCAGTGCATGCTTGCAGTACAAGTCCTGGTAATCCACCTTGTGAATGTTGACCTGTTTAAACGTCTTACTCACAGCAGCTGCGGAGAGCGTGATCACACAATCTTCTGGAGCAGCTGGTGCTCTCATGCATGTTTCAGTGTTATTTGCCTCGAAGCGAGCATAGAAATAGTTTAGCTCGTCTGGTGGGCTCGTTTCACTGGGCAGCTCTTGGCTGTGCTTCCCTTTGTAAGGGTGAAGTTCACAAAATACAAGGGAGCATGTGGACACAGGTGAAGATCAAGGCAGAGAGGGAAACAATAGAGACTGAAACTGGGTCCAGATTCTCTGAGTTATTTAAATAGCCATGGTTGTAATGGACCTTATGCATAATCTTTTACTGGGGACAGCAAAACAGGGTTTTACCATCTGGAAGAATATTGATGCACAGAATCCACAGAGCTAAAAACTCATCAGGATTTTGTCATTTGAATGCACAATTTTTTTTATTTATTAACATGCGTTTATTCCTTATTTGCTCTTAAAACTTTTTACGGCTAGGTGATCCTCGACAATATTCCGCTGAAAAGGCAGAGAGCGAAATTCAAAAATATTTTTTTGAAATATTTAACTTTCATACATTCACAAGTGCAATACACCAAATTAAAGCTTAACTTCTTGTTAATCTACCCATCTTCTCCGACTTCAAAAAGGCTTTACAGCGAAAGCACACCATATGATTATGTTAGGTCAGAGCCTAGTCAAAAAACACATACAGCCATTTTCCAGCCAAAGAGAGGAGTCACAAAAAGCAGAAATAGAGATAAAATGTATCACTAACCTTTGATGATCTTCATCAGATGGCACTCATAGGACTCCATGTTACACAATACATTTATGTTTTGTTCGATAAAGTTCATATTTATATCCAAAAATCTCAGTTTACATTGGCGCGCTATGGTCAGTAATGTTGCGCCTCGAAAACATCCGGCGGATTTTCAGAGAGCCACATCAATTATTTCAGCATAAATTTTGATAAAAGATACAACTGTTATGCACAGAATTAAAGATATACTTCTCCTTAATGCAACCGCTGTGTCAGATTAAAAAAAAAACTTTACGGAAAAAGCACACCATGCAATAATCTGAGTACGGCGCTCAGACACAAAAACAAGCCGTACAGATACCCGCCATGTTGTGGTGTAAACAGAAGTCAAAAATAGCATTATAAATATTCACTTACCTTTGATGATCTTCATCAGAATGCACTCCCAGGAATCCCAGTTCCACAATAAATGTTTGTTTTGTTCGATAAAGTCCATCATTTATGTCCAAATACCTCCTTTTTGTTAGCGCGTTCAGTTCGCAATCCAAACTCACGAGGCGCGGGTAAGTCCAGGCGAAAGATCAGATGAAAAGTCCAATAAGTTATATAACAGTTCGTAGAAACATGTCAAATGATGTATAGAATCAATCTTTAGGATGTTTTTAAAATAAATCTTCAATAATGTTTCAACCGGAGAATTCCTTTGTCTTTAGAAATGCAATGGAACACAGGTCGCTCTCACGGCCATGCACGTGACCAGCTCATGGCACTCTGCCAGACATCTGGTTGAAACAGCTCTCATTCTCTCCTCTTTCACAGTAGAAGCCTCAAACAAGGTTCTAAAGACTGTTGACATCTAGTGGAAGCCTTAGGAAGTTCAATATGACCCCATAGACACTGTATATTAGAAAGGCAATGAGTTGAAAAACTACAAACCTCAGATTTCCCACTTCCTGGTTGGATTTTTCTCAGGTTTTTGCCTGCCATATGAGTTCTGTTATACTCACAGACATCATTCAAACAGTTTTAGAAACTTCAGAGTGTTTTCTATCCAAATCGACTAATGATATGCATATATTAGCTTCTGGGCCTGAGTAGCAGGCAGTTTACTCTGGACACGCTTTTCATCCAAATGTGAAAACGCTGCCCCCAATCCCAAACAGACTTGTGCAGGATGCCAATTATGATTGCTGGACCCATTTTGCCTGTATCATCTTATGTACAAGATGTATCACAGTGGAGTGAGTTGGAGAGGCTAATTTCCACCTGCAACAGTTCTGTGAGAGCTTTCCAAGGTTGTATGGAAAACAGTATTGCACACAAAATATGCACATCCATAGCCACTTGAAGAAATGCGTTTTGGACTACGGTCCAGTATATGGTTTCTGGAGCTTCCCATTTGAGCGAGCAAATGGTTTCATAGATAAACAGAAGACCAACAATCACAGCATTTCAGTTCAGTTCATGAGAGGTTTTAACTGCCCAATAAGTCAAGAGCATGGTCTGACCAACTGACTGATGATATGAGAAACGTATTAGCAGGCAGTCATGAGAGAGATTAAATACATTTAGGTCCTGATGGTACCAAATACTTACACTACCGTTCAAAAGTTTGGGGTTACTTAGAAATGTCCTTGTTTTTGAAAGAAAAGCAAAAAAACTTGTCCATTAAAATAACATCAAATTGATCAGAAATACAGACTTTGTTAATGTTGTAAATGACTATTGTAGCTGGAAACGGCAGATTTTTATGAAATATCTACATAGGCGTACAGAGGCCCATTATCAGCAACCATCACTCCTGTGTTCCAATGGCATGTTGTGTTAGCTAATCCAAGTTTATAATTTTAAAAGGCTAATTGATCATTAGAAAAAATCAGGTAAGACCCAGATGCAGACAACGTCGAAATAACAATGGTTTAACAATCCAACAAGGGCATGCAATAGACAGGTCAAGGCAGGCAGGGGTCAGTAAACCAGAGGTGGGGCAATGGTATCAGACGGCAGTCAGGGTCAGGGTAGGCAAAGTGGTCAGGCAGGCGGGCTCAGAGTCAGGATAAGTGAGAAAAAGAGACTGCGACAAGCAGGAGCTGAGGCAAAAACGCTGGTTGACTTGACAAACAAGACGAACTGGCAACAGACAAACAGAGAACACAGGTATATATACACAGGGGATAATGGGGAAGATGGGCGACACCTGGAGGGGGGTGGAGACAATCACAAAGACAGATCAGGGTTTGACAGTACCCCCCCCCTCTAGGTGGCGCCCTACCTGGGCGCATACCTGGTTGACCAGGGTGCCGGCGGTGGAAGTCGGTGATGAGGGCTGTGTCCAGGATGTCTCTAACGGGGACCCAGCACCTCTCCTCCGGGCCATAACCCTCCCAGTCAACTAAGTACTGGAAACCCCTTCCCCATGGTCGAAACAGAAGACAAAGGGCTGTGAGACACGGGCTTAATCCTAGACACACTGGAAAGTAGGGTAAATATGGAGGGTACGGGGTAACAAAAGACAAACAGCAGTGGGGCTAATGACTCTAGGGATGGGGAACGGGCCAATGAAACGGGGGGAAAGTTTGCGGGAGACGCAGGTCCCGGGTGGAGAGCCATACCCTCTGCCCAAGCCGATAGCGTGGAGCAGGGGTCCAGTGGCGATTTGCTTGTTTTCCTGTACCTGGAAGGGGTCTTCAACAGAGTGGCCCAGGCTCTCTTCCAGGTACGGTGACAGCGGGGGATGAACATCTGGGCAGAGGGATTGTTGACTTCCTCCTCTTGCTCGGGGAAGAGTGGAGGCTGATATCCCAAGGACCACTCGAAGGGCGAGAAACAATGCCTTTTTTTGGGGACTTTTTCTAATCATAGTCGCACACCTGTAGTCTAGCCCGTAGGCCTATATGTTTTAATAAGGTTTGTATTACAATTAAGTAGTCAAATAACTTCTTAAAATTAAGCACATTAATCCCCTTTACAAGGGTGTAGAACCTAACTGGTATACATAAGCAGCGCGTGAGTTTCAAGTTGGGGAAGATAATTTTCACCATAAAAATGCATAAAAATGCAATAAAAGAGTTACATGCATAATTGCATTTGCGATCAGTTTTGATAATGCTGTTTTCTGCTAATGGAACCTTTTTGCTCATACTGTAGCTACCATGTGCGCATCGCTGCGCTTACAATGTGGAGAAATAGCCTAATAGTTTATCAACATTATAAGCTAAACATTTGGATCTGTTGCGGCAGCCACATGGCGTAAAAATGTATTTTAATGCTAGTGGTTGTATTAATTTGGGATCTAATGCATCCCACAACTGTCCTAGACTATGTTTGGAATATTTATTTCTCGCACAGAATAGAATAGGTCAACCTTTTTACTATGGGGGATAGTAGATTGACATAGGCTAGTGCTTTTGCTGTTCGTTAGGCCTACTCATCTTGTTGGCTGACGAAAAGTAAATTCTTTCAATATCTTCAATATGCGCCTCGGAATTGGATAGGGATTCGTGCAGTTGTGTCCCCGATGTGTCTGTCTTCACTTGTAACCTGTGAGAAAGACCTATTTACGTGATGGAGCATGTATCACTCAGGGAGAAGGGCATAACGCAAACGGAATGGATTTTTAAAAAGTGCATTAAGGCCACAAAGTGGGATGCCGCCGTGAAATTTTAGGCATTATCAAGTGCTTGTCAAATTGTGAATGAGTGACTGATGTAGTGTGTACAACCTACACAAAAAAGCTATGCAGAGCTCATGCCTTTCAAGCGACTTAGTCACATCATGCAGTCGCATTATGCAGCCTTACAACGTATTAAAATTCTAAATGTATAGCCCAACGTTTGTAGAACCACTAAAGTTACATTAACTCTAAATTTAAGCATATAGGAATACTTATTTCTTTGTTCACCGCTCAACACAGAATAGTGCGCACTCCCTCAAATCGTTTGGAGAAAATATCCTTTCTATTTTATTCATCTTTGTTAAATGCCACGGAGTTCTAAGCAAATCTTGTCTGCTGAAGGAACTAATGTAGCCCACAGCCATTTGCCATAGCCAGATCAGGACCTAACATAAGGACAACTCATAGTATGCTATTCTGTTATTCTGAAATAGACTACATTTTCTTCATATTATGCTTCTTTAGACCTGTCTAAAATAAATAATGGATATATTACATGGATTTATTATAATTTTTTAAATGTATATGTTCTAAAGGTTAGCATCAGTGGCTTGTAGGCTATGTGTGGACGCCAGGAGATGCTAAATATGTTTATGTTAATTAACGGTCAATTACTGTGAGACCGACAGTTATTTGCTTGACAATCTCCGGCTGACAAAATTTTGTGATGCTACAGCCCTACTCCTGACTGACTGCCCCCCTACCAGCAAATCTTAGAAAGCTCTCTCAAAGGTCTCTGGATGAAACCACTGTCTGTTGTTCTGACCCTATTTCTGGGCAAGTGAAAACACACATTCTAAGTTATTGCAGGGCAACAGTAGCATTCTGTTTCTTCCACCCCAACCCTCTCTCCTGTAACTTATTTCAAATGTATTTTAAAAACCTGTTTTTGCTATGTCATTATGGGGTATTGTGTGTAGATTGATGAGGAAAAAATACAATTTAATCAATACAATTTAGAATAAGGCTGTAAAGTAACAAAATGTGGAAAAGGTCAACGGGTCTGAATACTTTCCGAATGCATTGTATATGTGATTACTGATTAGTAAACAAAGCACAACCATGTAGAGAAGTATGCACAGAACGCAGCATTTACTACTCAGAACTAAATCAGCTTGCCATTGTGACATGGTAATTTGTCATATTGCTGGATAATGAATGGATTGGAAATTTAGAAATTCTGAACAATGTCCCTCCAGCTCTTGCGGCTTAAAACTACCACGAAAGCTCCAGCCTCCACATCCCCCTCATCAATGGTGAGATCATCAATGGTGGCAACTCCAATATGTAATTTTCCATAACAGTGGCAAGCTGACCTTTCGGAAGGGATGGCAGAGCCCTCTTTGTTAGTTCTAATTTGGGCTCCATAGTGGCATAAGCTTGAATGGGAAAAGCAACCTGGCACCTCTGTGAAGATTTAAGAGGAATATTGTTATGAATCTCAAGTCTTGTGCATAATCAGACACATCATACTCATAGTACACTCATGTTATATGTTCTGTAGTGTTCTCATTTCACTTGCAATCTCTGAAATAGTGGAGGCAGGGACAAGATACTTTGCTTACAGACAGGAAAAAGAGACATGTTTTCAGCACTATACCAGGGTCAACATCATCAACATATTCCTCCTCCTGTATTGTTTGATATAAACAGTCCCTGTCTGAGCCATGAACAAGATTAGTGGGTGCCTGTTCAACTGCATCTCTGACATAAACGGCTGCAATTTGTGTTACATCCCACTTCTTGTGATATCAGGACAAATGAGAGGAAAAGGATGACTTGACTTTAAAAGTCTTGGCTCATCCATGAAAAAAACACATTATGTCTCTTGCAAATGGCAATTCAAGTGAGAACTTTCAAATTATTTAATACATTACTCCCGAGAACACTTTAACTGCACAGATAAATTGCGATTGAAACCTGGACGTGCCTTTGTTTCATGGTGGTTTCTGAACGTCAACATTGAAAGAATTGTGGTAGAAGAAGAAATCCTTCTACCACAATCACGGTAACCACATGGAAAAGCGCCATTGTTGACATGTCTGTGTGACCTGTAGTGCTTTACATTAGAGGATGAAACCAAAATTCAACTCTTTGGCCTGAATGCCAAGCCGAGACGCTTTGAAATTCACACAAGCCACAAGTCAACAACATGGTTGTGATGGACAAAGCGAAGGAAACAAAACCATGTGTCGTGGCCATGACTCCGAGGCACTAACTTGCTGGCTACCAAAGCTAGTTAGCTCTCTAGCTATCCAACTAACCTTGACACAAGCACAACTAGTTAGGTAGAAACGCCTAATTGTACCTTTAAACCACCCATGACTGCCCCATGCTCCAGAATTATGACTGGATCGAAAGCAACCTTGACTGAGAAGCATGTGTACAACGACAGCCACAACGTGTTATTATTGAGCCATGATTAGTGCAAAAATTAAATATAATCGGAATACATTGTTGATAAGGGAATTATATGCATAATGGTAATGATTAAAATATTCCACCCTGAAACCATATAATTGTATAAAATTTATAAGAATCATAAATCTATAATCTGATGGTGTGCGTAGTTTTAGTCAGAATTAGAACAATGACCTTTTGCTCCTTTTTAGTATGTAAGCAGGGTGCAAGTGGGAAACAAATGATAAGAGGAGCTATCGACAGACAAATTGTACTACTGTGTTCCTTACAGGACATTCTGTCTCCACCCGTGGAGGGGAGAAACTGTTAGGCTTGCAGAAGATTATGAAACATGTTGCAGATTAAAGAAGCAATGTATCTGTGTAATGGAAAAACACCGACTGTCTGAGCAAGGTGTAGCTTAAGATTTGAACTTGTTTGTGTGTGTGTTATAAAGACTGTTTGTATTATGGACTTCAGAACGTTCTTGTGAATAAACTGTACTAACCTTTTGCATAAGCTGAGTCTTTGCCTCATTATTATTAAACCCATGGTCTTACAAACCTCGGGGATTGGTCAAAGCTATTGATTGTTAGTTATTATCATTATGATTGAAAATTCTCGTGACAATTGTTCAAACTGCAGGATGGAAGGGACCAATCTAACAACTAATGACAAAGTACTGTTTGAGTTATAAACTAATAATTGAAATGGTATGCGTATCCTTTTGATAAATAATTTGTCAAATGAATGAAACTCATGTTTTATGTCTTAGTTATATTGGTTTGAATAAAATTCTCCTTCCTTCAACTCAAATTCATTGTATGAATTTAATTAAACTCAGAAATAGGGAATTGACTCCAATACTGAGAGTGGAGAGAGTGAAAGGGAGAGAGATGGAGAGCGTTGAGAAAGACGGTGAGGAACATGAATGTCAGATGGAGGGAGATTGAGATGAGAGACATGGGTGAGATTGAGAAATGGAGAGGTATAGAAAGGTGGGGACAGAGGAGAGCGGGATGCGAGAGATGGAGAGGCTTAGAAAGACAGAGAGGAGTAGATGGATATCAAACGGAGAAAGTAGAGAGAGATCGAAAGGGCTGAGAGTCCGAAAGAAGGAGGAGATGGAGAGAGTTTAGAGACACACAGAGAGAGGAAGAAAGATCGATAAAGAGGTGGAGCACCTGGGAAAGAAGAGAGTGGCAGACATGGATAAGTTCCCCCTTCTCCCTTTCTCTCATCTCCCCTTTGCTCAGGTAATGCAGTAAGCAATAGTAGGGACAAATCTGTAGAGAGAGAGAGAGACCTGCCAGCCAAGCTTTGTTCTCAGAAAGCCTTTTCTTCCCTCTGTGCTATACAGTACATTGACCGCCCTCCTTTATCTTGCCTGCTCAACTCTATGGCAGTGTCCCAAATGGAACCCTATTACCTCCAATTGGGACGCAGGACTCCTCCAACACACAAAGCTAGATCATAGGGCAGGGAAGCAGACTAACACTTATGATAACAGAGGCTGAAGTGAAAAAACTGCTTTTCTAAAGGGGAAACCGCCTGTGGAAAGGAAAAGGTCAGTTTGCTCAGGCAATATTCTACCTGTGGACCGATGCTCTCCACATTCGAGAAGCAAATTAGACATAAATTAAATACTGGGATTGGGACAGACAATAGGTGAGAGGAGAGATTTGAGCTGGCACCAAGCAAGACCCCTTGAAGTATCTCCCCAAAAATATTTGATGAAATATTTCTTGAGCCTTTCTTGAGCCTGCTATTGGCCCACAGAAACACATTGAATAACAGATTCACAACATGGAACAACAGATAGTCCCCCCAAATATCTAAAGGAAGTTTGTTCTGAAGTGTCTGTTCTATATCTGAGAGATACAGTTGAAGTCGGAAGTTTACATACACCTTAGCCAAATACATTTAAACTCAGTTTTTCAAAATTCCTGACATTTAATCCTTGTAAAAATTCCCGGTCTTAGGTCAGTTAGGATCACCACTTTGTTTTAAGAATGTGAAATGTCAGAATAATAGTAGAGATAATGATTTATTTCAGCTTTTATTTCTTTCATCACATTTCCAGTGGGTCAGAAGTTTACATACACTCAATTAATATTTGGTAGCATTGCCTTTTAAATTGTTTAACTTGGGTCAAACGTTTTGGGTAGCCTTCCACAAGCTTCTCACAATAAGTTGGGAGAATTTTGGCCCATTCCTCCTGACAGAGCTGGGGGAACTGAGTCAGGTTTGTAGGTCTCCTTGCTTGCACACGCTTTTTCAGTTCTGCCCACACATTTTCTACAGGATTGAGGTCAGGGCTTTGTGATGGCCACTCCAATACCTTGACTTTGTTGTCCTTAAGCCATTTTTTCACAACTTTGGAAGTATGCTTGGGGTCATTGTCCATTTGGAAGACCCATTTGTGACTAAGCTTTAACTTCCTGACTGATGTCTTGAGATGTTGCTTCAATATATCCGCATAATTTTCTTTCCTTGTGATGCCATCTATTTTGTGAAGTGCACCAGTCCCTCCTGCAGCAAAGCACCCCCACAACATGATGCTGCCACCCCCGTGCTTCACGGTTGGGATGGTATTCTTCAGGCTTGCAAGCCTCCCCCTTTTTTCCTCCAAACATAACGATGGTCATTATGGCCAAACAGTTCTATTTTTGTTTCATCAGACCAGAGGACATTTCTACAAAAGTACGATCTTTATGCCCATGTGCAGTTGCAAGCTGTAGTCTGGCTTTTTTATGGAGGTTTTGGAGCAGTGGCTTCTTCCTTGCTGAGCGGCCTTTCAGGTTATGTCGATATAGGACTCGTTTTACTGTGGATATAGATACTTTTGTGCCTGTTTCCTCCAGCATCTTCACAAGGTCCTTTGCTGTTGTTCTGGGATTGATTTGCACTTTTCACACCAAAGTACGTTCATCTCTAGGTGACAGAACACGTCTCCTTATGACGGCTGTGTGGTCCCATGGTGTTCATACTTGTGTACTATTGTTTGTACAGATGAATGTGGTACCTTCAGGCGTTTGGAAATTGCTCCCAAGGATGAACCAGACTTGTGGAGGTCTACATTTTTTTTCTGAGGTCTTGGCTGATTTTCTCATGATGTCAAGCAAAGAAGCACTGAGTTTGAAGGTAGGCCTTGAAATACATCCACAGGTACACCTCCAATTGACTCAAATGATGTCAATTAGAAGCCTCTAAAGCCATGACATAATTTTCTGGACTTTTCCAAGCTGTTTAAAGGCACAGTCACAGTCAAACTTCTGACCCACTGGAGTTGTGAGACAGTGAATTATTAGTGAAATAATCTCTGTTAACAATTGTTGGAAAAATTACTTGTATCATGCACAAAGTAGATGTCCTAACCGACTTGCTAAAACTATAGTTTGTTAACAAGAAATTTGTGGAGTGGTTGAAAAAGGAGTTTTAATGACTCCAACCAAACTTCTGACTTCAACTGTATTTATGAATGATCAGGAAACGGGTCATATTAGTGTGTAGCCCAAACTGTTTGGACGCTACAGACAGAAGTTGTCAAATCGGCTGTACTAACTTCAGACGGGTCCCAAGATGCTTGTGGGGATCGTAGAGCAAAACGGAGAATACCAATGTGTTTGTGAGTCCAATATTTCCATAGAGGTATCATAGTTTGTAGGCCAAACTATTCGGACGCTACAGATGATTTTGTGAGAAGACTGATTTTCGAGGTGTTTCTTGATCTGACAAACACCGCTCTAGCTCTGTCACCTTTCACTGCAAATGTGGAAGTGTGACATAGGCAGATGTGGTGGATTGAGATGCATCCAATGCAAAAAAACATATACCCTATCTCTAGCTTAAACGGACAGATTTTGATAGGGAATTTGTATTATGCTAATTCGATTTCCACAGCGTCGTGAACATTGTCCTTAGAGGGTTAATCAAATTATACGAAATGGGGGAAAAGAAATCGCTTTTTAGGTTTCCATGGGCAAGTTGACAACGGGTATCTGAAATTCCTAATTCCAGCCTTCGCTCTTTTTTCTTCCCAGGCAATTTCAGTCAATGGCTCTTTGGCCCCCATGCGAAAACAAATGACAGCAACTGCGTGTATTTAGCTATAGCAAATCTCGATGGTTTCATTGCCTTCCCTCAGGAATCCACCACCTCCACCCCCTAAACTGCTATCAGAAAAGCCCACTTGAGTTACTCGTTTTGTTTTCATTGCGAAATACAGTATAACCCCCACATTAGACACACCGCACTAATGAGAGTTGGAGAGGAATTTTGTTGGCGTCTAAGAATAGAATAGAGGTTTGCATCCCTCCCTCACTCCCTCGCTCCCTCCTAAGTGGAACATGACATATAATATAATTATCGTTGCTCACCTCCTTTGACAACATGAGCAGCTGGGATGTAACTGCAATATCCAGTGAGGTAATATACAGGCCCATATACGCAATGATTAGACCGTAAACACACACAGAGATACATATACAGACATGCAAACAGGCACATATGCACACAGACATGCAGACATACAGTGCCTTCGGAAAGTATTCAGACCCCTTGACTTTTTCCACATTTTGTTAGGTTACAGCCTTATTCAAAAATGTATTACCAAATATTTAGTATTACTTCATCCAATGTCCATAAAAATTGATTTGTGCGATATGCAAATATGTGCATATTTAATGAGGATTTGCATATAAAAAAAAAATCTGCGAATGTGTAATACCAAAAGGTATTATATTTGTGTCTACATTCAACTGGTAAAAGTTGATTGTGATATGATTAAGAAATTGTTTTAACTATTTTCTCAGTAAGAGTTTAGTCAGCAGGAGTTTGTCATCTGGAGCTGTGTCACCTGGATTTGTGTTATCGGAAGTTGTGTCATCTGGACTTGTCAGTTATAGTTGAGTCAGCAGGATGTTTTTAATTAAAGGATTTTTTATGGTCATATAAAATATGAGCATGATTCTAATACGGAACCCAAACCGGCTGCGCACGTGCGTGCGCCATCGTGCATACATTTATTTTGCCCCCCCTACACCAAACGCGATCACGACACGCAGGTTAAAATATCAAAACAAACTCTGAACCAATGACATTAATTTGGGGACAGGTCGAAAGCATTAAACATGTATGGCAATTTAGCTAGTTAGCTTGCACTTGCTAGCTAATTTGTCCTATTTAGCTAGCTTGCTGTTCCTAGCTAATTTGTCCTGGGATATAAACATTGAGTTGTTATTTTACCTGAAATGCACAAGGTCTTCTACTCCGACAATTAATCCACACATAAAACGGCTTTTTCATCCTTCCAGGCTTTTTCATCTTTGAACTTACAGTGGGGAGAACAAGTATTTGATACACTGCCGATTTTGCAGGTTTTCCTACTTACAAAGCATGTAGAGGTTTGTGATTTTTATCATAGGTACACTTCAACTGTGAGAGACGGATTCTAAAACAAAAATCCAGAAAATCACATTGTATGATTTTTAAGTAATTCATTTGCATTTTATTGCATGACATAAGTATTTGATCAACTACCAACAAGTAAGAATTCCGGCTCTCACAGACCTGTTAGTTTTTCTTTAAGAAGCCCTCCTGTTCTCCACTCATTACCTGTATTAACTGCACCTGTTTGAACTCGTTACCTGTATAAAAGACACCTGTCCACACACTCAATCAAACAGACTCCAACCTCTCCACAATGGCCAAGACCAGAGAGCTGTGTAAGGACATCAGGGATAAAATGATAGACCTGCACAAGGCTGGGATGGGCTACAGGACAATAGGCAAGCAGCTTGGTGAGAAGGCAACAACTGTTGGCGCAATTATTAGAAAATGGAAGACGTTCAAGATGACGGTCAATCACCCTCGGTCTGGGGCTCCATGCAAGATCTCGTGGGGCATCAATGATCATGAGGAAGGTGAGAGATCAGCCCAGAACTACACGGCAGGACCTGGTCAATGACCTGAAGAGAGCTGGGACCACAGTCTCAAATAAAACCATTAGTAACACACTACGCCGTCATGGATTAAAATCCTGCAGCTCACGCAAGGTCCCCCTGCTCAAGCCAGCGCATGTCCAGGCCCATCTGAAGTTTGCCAATGACCATCTGGATGATCCAGAGGAGGAATGGGAGAAGGTCATGTGGTCTGATGAGACAAAAATAGAGCTTTTTGGTCTAAACTCCACTCGCCGTGTTTGGAGGAAGAAGAAGGATGAGTACAACCCCAAGAACACCATCCCAGCCGTGAAGCATGGAGGTGGAAACATCATTCTTGGGGATGCTTTTCTGCTAAGGGGACAGGATGACTGCACCGTATTGAGGGGAGGATGGATGGGGCCATGTATCGTGAGATCTTGGCAAACAGCCTCTTTCCCTCAATAAGAGCATTGAAGATGGGTCGTGGCTTGGTCTTCCAGCATGACAACGACCTGAAACACACAGCCAGGGCAACTAAGGAGTGGCTCCGTAAGAAGCATCTCAAGGTCCTGGAGTGGCCTAGCCAGTCTCCAGACCTGAACCCAATAGAAAATCTTTGGAGGGAGCTGAAAGTCTGTATTGCCCAGCAACAGCCCCGAAACCTGAAGGATCTGGAGAAGGTCTGTATGGAGGAGTGGGCCAAAATCCCTGCTGCAGTGTGTGCAAACCTGGTCAAGAACTACAGGAAATGTATGATCTCTGTCATTGCAAACAAAGGTTTCTGTACCAAAGATTAAGTTCTGCTTTTCTGATGTATCAAATACTTATGTCATGCAATAAAATGCAAATTAATTACTTAAAAATCATACAATGTGATTTTCTGGATTTTTGTTTTAGATTCCGTCTCTCACAGTTGAAGTGATAAAAATGACAGACCTCTACATGCTTTGTAAGTAGGAAAACCTGCAAAATCAGCAGTGTATCAAATACTTGTTCTCCCCACTGTATATGGTGATTGGCATCTACACTTTTACCACGACAACCAGCAAAACATTTCTTCTTTCAATCCCCCACATGGGTATAACCAATGAGGAGATGGCACGTGGGTAACTGCTTCTATAAACCAATGAGGAGATGGGAGAGGCAGGACTTTCAGCGCGATCTGCGTCAGAAATAGAAAGGAGTTCTATTTTAGCCCTTGGCATCGCAGACGCTCTTTGGCGTGCGCGAGCACTGTGGGTGCAATATTTGAATAACATGGATTTCTAAATTTATTTTGCGACGCTCGCGCACGCGAAGTGTCCGGTCTGGTCAGCATGTAAGATAGAAGAAGAATAATAACATCTATCTTTCTGTCTGTCTGTCAGTCCGTCTATCTTTCTGTCTTTCACCACGTTCGATAACTGAGCATTGTCGAACATTACAGGTACAGATGTAGATCACAGGACTAGAGCCACCGTGATTCCATATTCTGAATGTCAGAGAGGGGTGTTTGTTCTACATAGCAAATTTTTATTTGAACGTTTCAACACATTGCTTCCTGCTGAATACACTCCTGGTCTATCCGTCATGCGGGCTGTCATACGTGTTTGCAATCGGAGTACCACTGGTTCGAGCCCGGTATGGAGACAGGAACAGTGGAGGAAGCAAAGCTTGTAGCAGCTCAACATAAGAGTAGCCTATTAGTAAACACAGCTGTCACCAAAAGGTGGAAGCATAATCATCATGTAATTATTACTCTCCTTATTTTCGAAAGAAATGTGTGTATATGTAACCTGTGTCACTGTGCTACTACCAGCTTCACTTCCTCCACTGTCCTTGTCCTGCTACTTTGCTCGAACTAGTGGTCCTCTGATCGCAAACACGTGACTTCCCACCCGACAAATAGACTAAGGGCGTATTGAGCAGGAATGTGACTTTTTGGAACGCTCAGATATAAATATGCTATGGACAACAAACACCCCTCTCTGAATAATGTATCACGTCAACTCTATTCGTGGCATTTATATCTGCAGTGTTTGACAATATCTGGCTACCGAACGTGGCCCTGCTGTCCCTAAAACAAATGTAAGCTTCATTACATTGTAGTCATTTAGCAGATGCTCTTGTCCAGAGCAACTTAAAGTAGTGAGTGCATACATTTTTGTAATGGCCCCACCATGGGAATCAAACCCACAACCCTGGAATTGCAACTGCCATGCTTTACCAACTGAGCCACACAGGACAAGGCATGATATTGCTGTCTTGAACATCTCCAGCAAGAATCGTCATCTGATAACAATATGTATCATTATCGATAAATAGATAGATTGATTGATGGATATGTTATTATTATATAGTAGATTTTAAATACCATAAAACAACTGTCAATTGTTTGTTCTTTGCGTTTTAATTACTTTCAGTTGATTGATTGCAATTTAGGTTGAAAATGCAACAACAATAAAGATGTTTGGTTTTTTATGAAAACACAACTTAAAATTCATATGAGGATGATGCAAATTTTCCTGAGACTGACAACATGTTGACTTTTGTCAGTCTCAGGAAAAGTTCTCCATTACTCATGAGAACTTGGTGTCAGTCTCAGGGAAAGTTATCTGATCCTTATATGAATTTGGTGTCAATCTCAGGGAAAAAAATGTCATCCTCAATATAACACGTTGGTATGTTTTAATTGCAATCAGTCAACTGAGAGTAACTAAAATGCAAAGAACAGGCAATTGACAGTTGCTTTATGGTCGTTTAAATTAAAAATATAGCCATTGATTATAGAATCTACCTTTCAATAATGATGAATATTGTTATCTGATGATGTGTCACGATGACGCTGGTGATGTTCAAGAGAGCAATACCATTCCTTGTAATGAAGCTTACATTTTACACAGCACAACCCTTTGGCTATGCCCTAGCTTGACCAGTTTTATATGCAGCCTAAAAAAATACCCATTAAAGGAATAAGAGCTAATTCTGAATAAAACACTCTCATAAACACCTGAATCGTATTGAAAAAAGTTTTTGGAATGAAATTTCCTCATTCTCAATGAAAACTCTGAATGCAAGGGGTGGGTTATACCTGTCAATAAACTGTATCGTTGGGAGAGCATTAGCATTTAAAAATTTCTTTCAGATTAATTTGGTCAACTGGAATTCTTTCAGGGGTAGTGCACGTACTATAATTCTAATAATATTTATTAGACAATAGAATCCTTGTCAAACCCTTTTGTAATTGTACCATTATGCCATTTTAATGTCAGATGAACACAGTGAAGTGTTATAACACGGAGTGATTTGCACCAGTGCCCCATAAGCGAATACAGGATCAGATGAGAAAAACGTCTGTAGCAAAAATGTGCAAGTTCTAAAACCTGGGCTTAAAATGAGGGGGAAATGGTTTAGGTTCGAAAAGGAATACTGACTGAAAAGGTTTCTCGTAAGAAGTGAACTTGGTAAGCATGAACTATTACTGTGGTGGCAAGAACTGCTGCAAAACTACTGTAACATGTATTTATTTGTTTACAGTGATAGCATGAGTGAAATCCAAAACTTTACATCAATTACTGGTAAAACCACATCACTAAATGGATGCTATATCTTAATGTGACTGGTGGATGCTAATAATGAGCTTTCTCCTCTGTCTTTCCTGTCGAGTTTGCCTCGTTGGCAAATAAGGCTTTGCCTTTATATGCTGAGCGCTTGCGTTTATTCACACAGGCGAGACAGAGTGAATCCTTAGTGACCACGGGTCGCATATGCAGTGCCTTCAGAAAGTATTCACACCCCTTGACTTTTTCCACATTTTGTTGTGTTACAGCCTGATTTTTAAATGAGTTACATTGAGATTTTGTGTCACTGGGATACACACAACACGCCATAATGTCAAAGTGGAATTACGATTTTCAAAACATTTACAAATGAAAAGCGTTTCAAAGAGTCAATAAATATTCAACCCCTTTTGTTATGGCAAGCCTAAATAAGTTCATGAGTAAAAATGTGCTTAACAAGTCACATAATAAGTTGCATGGACTCACTCCGTGTGCAATAATAGTGTTTAACATGATTTTGTTAATGACTACCTAATCTCTTTGCCCCACAAATTCAATTATTAGTTAGGTCCCTCAGTTGAGCAGTGAATTTCAAACACATATTCAACCACAAACACCAGGGAGATTTTCCAATGCCTCGCAAAGATGGAGGTGTTGTTACCTACCCTTACCACCTGGGGGAGGCCCGTCAGGAAGTCCAGGATCCAGTTGCATAGGGAGGTGTTTTAGTCCCAGGGTCCTTAGCTTTGTGATGAGCTTTGAGGGCACTATGGTGTTGAACGCTGAGCTGTAGTCAATGAATAGCATTCTCACATAGGTGTTCCTTTTGTCCAGGTGGGAAAGGGCAGTGTGGAGTGCAATAGAGTGCATCATCTGTGGATCTGTTGGGGCGGTATGCAAATTGGAGTGGGTCTAGGGTTTCTGGGATAATGGTGTTGCTGTGAGCCATGACAAGCCTTTCAAAGCACTTCATGGCTACAGACATGAGTGCTACGGGTCGGTAGTCATTTAGGGAGGTTACCTTAGTGTTCTTGGGCACAGGGATTATGGTGGTCTGCTTAAAACATGTTGGTATTACAGACTTGGACAGGGAGAGGTTGAAAATGTCAGTGAAGACACCTGCCAGTTGGCCAGCACATGCTCGGAGTACGTGTCCTGGTAATCCGTCTGGCCCTGCAGCCTTGTGAATGTTGACCTGTTTAAAGGTCTTACTCACATCGGCTGCAGAGAGTGTGATCACACAGTTGTCCGGAACATCTGACGCATGTTTCAGTGTTACTTGCCTCGAAGCGAGCATAGAAGTAACTTAGCTCGTCTGGTAGGCTCGTGTCACTGGGCAGCTCTCGGATGTGCTTCCCTTTTGTGGTCTGTAATAGCCTCATAACATCGTTAAAACAATAATTTTAATTTCATGGATGGTCAGTCCCTGCAACCAAAGCTCTGTCTATTAATCTGAGAGTGGTTATATTTCTCCAGCTTTTTACCAAAACAGAGACGGGGTGAATGCTTTGTTATTGTTTCATCTGTGGATTTGCCCTTTAATCAGCTGCATATTATCAAGATATCAAAGTGTCACCAAAAGTTCAACAATAGGCCTATAGCAAATAACACTTTTCAGTAATACTCAAAGCATGCCATTCCAGGAACAAAGCATTGATTTTTCAAATCAATGAGCCCAATCAGTCCTCCATGACAATAGAAATCAGAAACAACAGAGTAGAGCTGGCTAATAAGTCCTTAGTTTTGGGGTTGTGCTCAGGTAAAACAATTTGGCTAATCTATACTTCCATATTTCCAAGTCCTATTCTTGAAGATCAAGGGTTATAACATTTATTGGAGTGACTGGAATTCTGATAGACTTTGGTTTTTAATCGTATTATTATATGCAGTAGAAAGTGTCGTGGAAATTCATACTGAGAGAGACTTTGTCATTTATTACATTTACATTTACATTTAAGTCATTTAGCAGACGCTCTTATCCAGAGCGACTTACAAATTGGTGCATTCACCTTATGATATCCAGTGGAACAGCCACTTTACAATAGTGCATCTAAATCTTTTAAGGGGGGGGAGGGGGGTTAGAAGGATTACTTTATCGAAGGTTTATAGGGAAGGTAATCAGGGAAGTGATGGAATCCAGGTGAGTCTGATGACGTGCAGGTGAGTAACGATGGTGACAGGTGTGCGCCATAACGAGCAGCCTGGTGACCTAGCGGCCAGAGAGGGAGCACACGTGACAGTACCCCCTCCCCGGCACGTTCGGCTCCAGCCACAGGGCGCCAACCCAAGGGACGATCCCGGGGATCAGGAGCGGACAGGTCACCCCTGCTGATGCGCGGGAACCTGTCGCTGGCTGGGATGCGGGAACCTGACAGACCGGCTGAGGCGGGGAGCCTGTCGATCCGGCTAAGGTATGAAAGCCCGATGAGCCGGCTGAGGTAGGGGAGCCTGGCGATCTGACTGAGGCATGAGAGCCTGACGAACCGGCGGAGGCAGGGGAGCCTGGCGACAGCCTGAGGCATGAAAGCCTGTAGCGGCTCCCGGACCCGACGTCATTCCACCTGACAAAAAAAACAAACAAAAAAACACTCCCGGATGAGTCCCTTAAGTGAGGCGTCATTCTGTAACGATGTGCGCTGAGAGTCGGGAAGCAAGTTCAGGGAGTGAGTGTTTCAATAAAATAAAAGGAACATAATACAAAACAAGAAACACTAACAGCACACAGACATGAAACAGGTCTTGGCTGATTTCTTTTGATTTTCCCATGATGTCAAGCAAAGAGGCACTGAGTTTGAAGGTAGGCCTTGAAATACATCCACAGGTACACCTCCAATTGACTCAAATGATGTCAATTAGCCTATCAGAAGCTTCTAAAGCCATCACATCCTTTTCTGGAATTTTCCAAGCTGTTTAAAGGCACAGCCAACTTAGTGTATTTAAACTTCTGACCCACTGGAATTGTGATACAGTGAATTATAAGAGAAATAATCTGTCTGTAAACAATTGTTGTAAAATCTACTTGTGTCATGCACAAAGTAGATGTCCTAACCGACTTGCCAAAACTATAGTTTGTTAACAAGAAATTTGTGGAGTGGTTGAAAAACGAGTTTTAATGTCTCCAACATAAGTGTATGTAAACGTCCGACTTCAACTGTATGTAGTGCGCATAATGCATTTACAGTTTAATTCACATTTTCAAGTACTGGTCACAAATAATGCATTCCGATTATTGCGTATATTGTAATGGACACCTATGTGTAACGACTGTCAATGTCGTTCTCCTCCTCGGACGAGGAGGAGCATGGATCGGACCAAGATGCGGAGGGATAAGTGTTCATTATTTAATGACAAAACAACAAAGCACTTCAACATACAAAACAACAAACGTGACAAACCCGAAACAGTCCTGTGTGGCCCAAACGCTGACACAGGAACAAACACCCACAAAACACAAGTGAAACCCAGGCTGCCTTAGTATGATTCTCAATCAGGGACAACGATAGACACCTGTCTCTGATTGAGAATCATACCAGGCCGAACACAAAATCCCAACATAGAAATAGAAAACATAGACTGCCCACCCAAAACTCACGCCCTGACCAATAAACACATACAAAACAAGAGAAAACAGGTCAGGAACGTGACATAACCCCCCCCTTAAGGTGCGAACTCCGGGCGCACCAGCACAAAGTCTAGGGGAGGGTCTGGGTGGGCATCTGACCACGGTGGTGGCTCAGGCTCTGGGCGAGGTCCCCACCCCACCATAGTCACTCCCCGCTTCCGTATCCCCCTCCCAATGACCACCCTCCAACTAAACCCACCTAAATGAAGGGGCAGCATCGGGATAAGGGGCAGCACCGGGATAAGGGGCAGCAGCTCCGGGATAAGGGGCAGCAGCTCCGGGCTGAGGGACTCTGGCAGGTCCTGGCTGAGGGACTCTGGCAGGTCCTGGCTGAGGGACTCTGGCAGGTCCTGGCTGAGGGACTCTGGCAGGTCCTGGCTGAGGGACTCTGGCAGGTCCTGGCTGAGGGACTCTGGCAGGTCCTGGCTGGACGGCTCTGGCAGGTCCTGGCTGGCGGCTGGCTCTGGCGGATCCTGGCTGGCGGCTGGCTCTGGCGGATCCTGGCTGGCGGCTGGCTCTGGCGGATCCTGGCTGGCGGCTGGCTCTGGCGGATCCTGGCTGGCGGCTGGCTCTGGCGGATCCTGGCTGGCGGCTGGCTCTGGCGGATCCTGGCTGGCGGCTGGCTCTGGCGGATCCTGGCTGGCGGAAGGCTCTGGCGGATCCTGGCTGGCGGAAGGCTCTGGCGGATCCTGGCTGGCGGAAGGCTCTGGCGGATCCTGGCTGGCTGGCTCCGGCAGCTCCTGACTGGCTGGCAGCTCCTGGCTGGACGGCTCTGGCTGGTCCTGGCTGGACGGCTCTGGCTGGTCCTGGCTGGACGGCTCTGGCTGGTCCTGGCTGGACGGCTCTGGCTGGTCCTGGCTGGACGGCTCTGGCTGGTCCTGGCTGGACGGCTCTGGCTGGTCCTGGCTGGACGGCTCTGAAGGCTCGGGACAGACGGGCAGCGCTGGGCAGGCAGACAGTTCAGACCACGCTGGGCAGGCAGGCAGTTCAGACAGCGCTGGGAAGGCAGACAGTTCGGGCAGCGCTGAGCAGGCAAGCAGCGCAGGCGGCGTTGGGCAGACGGCCGACTCTGACCTGCTGAGGCGCACAGTAGGCCTGGTGCGTGGTGCCGGAACTGGAGGCACTGGGCTGGAGACACGCACCACAGGGAGAGTGCGTGGAGGAGGAACAGGGCTCTGGAAACGCACTGGAAGCCTGGTGCGTGGTGTCGGCACTGATGGTACTGGGCTGGGGTGGGAAGGTGGCGCCGGATCTACCGGACCGTGAAGGAGGACACGCGCTCTTGAGCACCGAGCCTCCCCAACCTTACCAGGTTGAATGGTCCCCGTAGCCCTGCCAGTGCGGCGAGGTGGAATAGCCCGCACTGGGCTATGCAGGCGAACCGGGGACACCACCTGTAAGGCTGGTGCCATGTACGCCGGCCCGAGGAGACGTACTGGAGGCCAGATACGTTGGGCCGGCTTCATGACATCCGGCTCGATGCCCAACCTAGCCCTCCCAGTGCGGCAAGGTGGAATAGCCCGCACTGGGCTAAGCACGCGTACTGGGGACACCGTGCGCTTTACCGCATAACACGGTGTCTGACCAGTACGACGCCCTCTCACTCCACGGTAAGCCCGGGGAGTTGGCTCAGGTAACCAACCCGGCTTCGCCACACTCCCCTTTAGCCCCCCCCCCCCCAAGAAATTTTTGGGTGAGCCTCTCGGGCTTCCAGCCGCTCTGCCTTGCTTTAGCCTCATACAACCTCCTCTCCGCTTTCGCTGCCTCCAGCTCCGCTTTGGGGCGGCGACACTCCACTGGCTCTGCCCAGGGTCCTTTACCGTCTAGGATCTCCTCCCAAGTCCATTCCTCTTTTCCCCATTGCTGTTGTTCCTGCCTTCCTTCTCCACTCCGCTTGATCCTGTTTTGGTGGGTGTTTCTGTAACGACTGTCAATGTCGTTCTCCTCCTCGGACGAGGAGGAGCATGGATCGGACCAAGATGCGGAGGAATAAGTGTTCATTATTTAATGACAAAACAACAAAGCACTTCAACATACAAAACAACAAACGTGACAAACCCGAAACAGTCCTGTGTGGCCCAAACGCTGACACAGGAACAAACACCCACAAAACACAAGTGAAACCCAGGCTGCCTTAGTATGATTCTCAATCAGGGACAACGATAGACACCTGTCTCTGATTGAGAATCATACCAGGCCGAACACAAAATCCCAACATAGAAATAGAAAACATAGACTGCCCACCCAAAACTCACGCCCTGACCAATAAACACATACAAAACAAGAGAAAACAGGTCAGGAACGTGACACTATGATGTGTGTAAAATACGTTTTTGAAGGTTGTACTGATTATAATGAGTTAATGCTAAGCTACTTGCCAGCTATGTGTGGCACCATGTTTGTTGACATTATACAATGCATTCTGGGTGTCACGTAAATGATTGTCAGATCAAAAATGTTATAATGAGGTGAAGGAATGGTTCACTCATCTTTCGGGTACACTTCTGGAAGTGAATGAAGGGAAGTGAATGATGGTAGACGACACCCCCCCTCCAACATACATACTGCAAACAGACCCAACTCATCTTGTCTCCTCTTATTATTTTTGGTTGACACGGGGAAAAAAAATGGTGGTGCGCACAAACTACCCATCGTCAGATTACTTTTGATTTCTAGAAAGTGTTTTACTCAATTATTTAGATCAATGTTGAGCTCACCCGTGATGTGATGAATTATACATAGTAATTGCTATTAGCTAATTCATATTGTGGTTTCTGTCAGCCGAAAGTTGTCTAAATACTACTGCTTGTGTTACGTCAATATTTCTTCAGTTATCACTAGGACTAATGTAGCTTACAATTTGCTGTATGCTGTTGCTACTTCTATGAATGTCCGAACATTGCATCCAAAAATAAACTTGTCACCACATTCAGGACATAACTTTCGAAGGACTGTGTTTGTGCAAAATGTTTCTGTGAAAAAACAGTGTGGCTAGTTCAAATGCTGACTGTTGCGTCAATCAAAACTAGACGTTCTAAGTAAGCGTTCTAATCAAACCGGTTTGAGCATACGCTGCAGGAACCACTGTAGAATGATGTGTGAAAAGGTTAAAAGCTTTTATGAAAATCTATAGAAATCTGAATTAAACTACAGTTGGACAGATCCTACAGCCTTCTTAGACTCAACCACCCTGAAGCAATTATCAGCAGATAAACAATTATCACTAAAAATAGAGATCCTCACAATGAACTATTAGACGCTGTTAAAACATTTGCGGGAAGAAAGGCACCAGGAATGGATGTCTTTTCCATATAATTCTATTTAACATTTTGGGGAAGAGTAGTGCCCCTATTTACGCAAATGCCAACACACGTCACTCAATTTAGTGTTTCCTACTTCCATGTATCAAACAGTTATTTCAGTTATATTAAAACCATGAAAATCCTGCTGTCCCTTGATGATTACAGACCCATAATTTTATAAATTGTGACAATAAAATAATAACAGAGCTCATAAGCAATAGAATGGCAAAAGTCTTATCAGATGTGATACGTATCAATGAAATAGGGTTTATTAAAAATAGACACTACCAAATAAATACACATGGCTGTTGATACCGAAAAGGCTTTTGAAAGCAATTTCATCAGATAATGTAGAGATTTTTAATTTAGGACACTTATATTACATCTATTATTTTTGCTGGAAAGTTGAAATCTTCCAAAATTGGCACTCCCCTCCTGTTTGCACTGGCATTTGAACCGCTTGCAGAAAGAATTAGACAGGACCCAGTTGTAACAGGTATCAGTATTGGTAAACATTAATATAAACTACATATATAAACTACTTGCAGATAATCTCCTGATATACCTGACCAATATTGAAAACTCAATTCCCCATTTGCTAAAAAATATTTTCACAATGCTCTAACATCTCAGGATTTAAAATGACCATTGAAAAAACAAAATACTGGCAATAGGAAAAATGAAAATAATAAATGATCTACAGGAGTCCTTTAAGTGGACCACAAAAAATATCAAATACTTAGGATGCTTAGCAAATATATAAAAATAATATTTTCCCATTACTCAACAATATGAAAGCAGATCTGATTAAATGTGACCCATTTCAGGAAACTAGGCGTATGTCGCTGGTCACTACTTCACAGGAGAGCCGTTTGACCGTAAAATGTATTTTATATCGAAATGCGTTTTTTGGCAGAAATGCCTTCTTTAACATGTGAACTTTCATGTGCCTTATTAACAAACTTGTATGCCATCTGTAAATACAAATACAATTGTTAAATTATGAGCCTAGTTGGTTTAGCCAAAGAAAAAGACAGCAACCTTCCCGCTAGCTATGATTGGCTGAGATAATGAGTGGACTGGACATGCCGAGAGATGAGTTTGGATTGGTCTGCCATATAGCATGCTTCTGTCTATTTGAGCTGGTCAGTATGTCTAGGTAATCCTGTCTAATGCAGCTTAATTTAAAAAAAATCCTCTATTAAAGTGTTGCTCTCCACTTTCTGGAGGACTGAGTTTTGAAATCAGTGGAATTCGAGTATGATAGCTAAGGAGATGGAGAAAACACCTGTCTCCGGATTACATCTTCAAACTAAGGGCAACCATGGCATCTGACCTGAGACGTGTCCAACCATGAATGATGTTTACAGGTAAGATAGTCTAGCTAGCTACATTTTCAGATATTACACATTTCAAATGTTGACAGAAAGACATTTTCTTGGCTAGCTATAGCCTAAAGTTAGCTAGCTAACATTGAACCTGGTTGTTAGCTACCTGCAGATTCATGCAGGGTAGTAACGTCATGAGATGTGTTATGCTTCATTGTTTACCTAGCTAGCTAATGTTAGCTGGCTGGCTTGCTAGCTAGTGTTACATGTGTGACTTTATTATTCATAACTCAGAACCATTTGCTTAGCTAGCTATAGCTCAATGTTAGCTAGCTAACATTAAACCTGGTTAGTTAGCTACCTGCAGTTTCATGCAGGTTAGTAACATTATGAGTTGTGATTATGCTTCATTGTTTAGCTAGCTAGCTAACTAGCTAGCTACATGTCTTAACAAAAGACTCCACTCTAATTTTGACAAATAATTTTAAATTTAAGTTAGTGTACTGTTAGCTAGCTAGCTAACATTAGCTGGCTGGCTCGCTAACTAACGTAACTTCATGCATTGGGATTCATTGTTTACCTAGCTAGCTATCTAGCTACATTTCGTAACAAACGACTCTCATCTTAGTGTGCCAGAGCGCAGAATAACTCATGCATTTTTGAAAGCTCAACACCCGTTGAATATGTCCGGTGTCTGTAAACGTCGGCAACAAAGCGTAATTCAATTGTTGCCAGCAGCACTGTTGCAGTCACCAATGTTCTGGATAACATGAAAACTGTCTAACCAGCTCTGCTAGGGGGAGTAAAATGGTCAGAGTGGGGTGATCTCTCATTATGTGTCTGGAAGTAGCTAGCCAATGTTAGCCAGTTAGCTTGGGTGCTTGACTGCCATTGTGAGGTCAGAGCTTTCGGAACAACCCTACTTATTTGCCAGAGTGTCCAGTGTGCGCTCTGAACGCGAAAGCCTCTGAATTTACGAACGGACAGGTGTAGACAAAGAAGGCTCTCCAATAGTAGTACCAAAACATTGAAAGACGTTTTTCTCAAAAGTGAGTTCACAAGTTGATAAACTTTCAAAGCAGAATTACTTTCCCATTGTTTCCTCAAATGCATTTTGTAGCTCTGAATCTCTACTTTTATCCAGCGTAAAAAAATAATATTCAAATGTTGCTACATAAGACCGATTTGAGCCAGTCGGTCACAAATGTTAAAAGTGTGTGGGCGATTTGAGGCCATGTTGCGGAGAGTGATGCAGGTGTTGAAGATGGGCCTGTGAGCAGGTGGGTCTGGGCAGGGGTGAATTTGTGGATGTTTGTAGGTGCATGTTTTGCATTGTAAAAATATATATACACAGTGCCTTCAGGAAGTATTTAGACCCCTTGACTTTTTCCACATTTTGTTACGTTACAGCCTTATTCTACAATTGATTTTTTTAAATCCCCTCATCAATCTACACACAATACTCCATAATGACAAAGTGAAAACAGGTTTTTAGAAATGTTTGCAAATTCAAAAAAATAAAAACCAGAAATGTCCAATTTACATATGTATTCAGACCCTTTGTTAGGTGACTTGAAATTGAGCTCAGATGCATCCTGTTTCCATTGATGATTCTTGAGATGATTCTACAACATGATTGGAGTCCACCGGTGGTAAATTCAATTGATTGGACATGATTTTGAAAAGGCACACACCTGTCTATATAAGGTCCCACAGTTGACAGTGCATGTCAGAGCAAAAACCAAGCCATGAGGTTTAAGGAATTGTCCGTAGAGCGAGCGCCGAGACGGGATTGTGTTGAGGCACAGATCTAGGGAAGCAGTGAAGGTCCCCAAAAACACAGTGGTATCCATCATTCTTAAATGGAAGAAGTTTGGAACCACCAAGACTCTTCCTAGAGCTGGCGTCCCGGCCAAAGTGAGCAATCAGGGGAGAAGGGCTTTGGTCAGGGAGGTGACCAAGAACCCGATCGTCACTCTGACTAAGCTCCTCTGTGGAGATGGGAGAACCTTCTTGAAGGACAAACATTTCTGCAGCACTCCACCAATCAGTCCTTTATGGTAGAGTGGCCAGATGGAAGCCACTCCTCAGTAAAAGGCACATGACAGCCCGCTTGGTTTGCCAAAAGACACTTAAAGGACTCACAAACCATGAGAAACAAGATTTTGGTCTGATGAAACCAAGATTGAACTCTTTGACCTGAATGCCAAGCGTCACGTCTGCAAACCTGGAACCATTCCTACGGCAGCATCATGCTGTGGGGATGTTTTTCAGCAGCAGGGTCTGGGAGACTAGTCAGGATTGAGGGAAAGATGAACAAAGCAAAGTACAGAGAGATCCTTGATGAAACCTGCTCCAGAGTGCTCAGGACCTCAGAGTGGGGCGAAGGTTCACCTTCCACCAGGACAACGACCCTAAGCACACAGCCAAGACAACGCAGGAGTGGCTTCCGGACAAGTTTCTGAATGTCCTTGAGTGGCCCAGCCAGAACAATCTCTGGAGAGAGCTAAAAAAAGGTGTGCAGCGACACTCCCCACGCCTTTAGGAGTTAGTTTAAAGGGTTAGCGTTGGCTTAAAGGGTTAAGGTTAGGGTTAGGTGAAGGGTTAACTAAAAAGGTTAAGGTTAGGGTTAGGGGAAGGGTTAGGTAACATGCTAAGTAGTTGCAAAGTAGCCAAAAAGTAGTAAGTAGTTGAAAAGTTGCAAAAATGCAAAATTTGTCCGTGATGACATTCAAACTCTCAAACTTTTGGATTCCTAGATGTTCACGTTATACACTAGATCAACCACCCTACTTTCATTTTTGCCTTAAGTAACCATCTGTCTTATGTAACCATATCAAACATAACATGTCATATTAAATGGAGTTTCTCAGATAATACATACAGAATATTATGAAATGTTTTGAGACCAGGTTGGATATACAGGAAAGATTATGGAGAACTGCATCTGGGAGAACTGAATAAGTATGTCACGCTCGTTGTAATGATGAGACCAAGGCGCAGCGTGCATAGAGCTCCACATAATTTTAATAAAGAGAAACTCACTAAACAAAACAATAAAGAACAAATGAAACGTGAAGCTACTGGAGTGCACAAAGGCAATTTACTGTAGACAAGATCCCACAACACAAATGAGGAAAATGGCTACCTAAATATGATCCCCAATCAGAGACAACGATAAACAGCTGTCTCTGATCGGGTCCATATCAGGCCAACATAGACATACAAAACCCCTAGACATACAAAACCCCTAGACATACAAAACCCTTAGACATACAAAAACCCTACACATACAAAACTAGCATACCCACCCTAGTCACACCCTGACCTAACCAAAATATATAGAAAAACAGAGATATCTAAGGTCAGGGCGTGACAGTATCCCCACAAAGGTGCGGACTCCCGGCCGCAAACCTGAACCTATAGGGGAGGGTCCGGGTGGGCATCTACCCTTGGTGGCGGCTCTGGTTCTGGACGCAGCTCTGGAAGTTCCGGACCGTGGGTCGTCTCTGGAGGCCCCAGACCGTGGATCGTTGCCGGAAGCTCCGGACCGTGGGTCATCTCTGGAGGCCCTGGACCGTGGATTGTCGCAGGAGGCTCTGGACCGTGGATCGCCGCCGGAGGCTCCAGACCGTGGATCGTCGCCGGAGGAACCGGACCGTAGATCCTCGCAGGAGGCTCTGGACTGAGAACCCCTGCTGAAGGCTCTGGACCGCCGACCATCGCTTGAGGCTCTGGACCGCCGACCGTCGCTGGAGGCTCTGGACCGCCGACCGCCGCTGGAGGCTTCGTGGCTGGATGCTCCGGACTGGGGACCGTCTCAGGAGGCTCCGGACTGGGTACCGTCGCCGGAAGCTCTGGACTGGGAACCGTCGCCGGAAGCTCTGGACTGGGAACCGTCGCCGGAAGCTCTGGACTGGGAACCGTCGCCGGAAGCTCTGGACTGGGAACTGTCGCCGGAAGCTCTGGACTGGGAACTGTCGCCGGAAGCTCTGGACTGGGAATTGTCGCCGGAAGCTCTGGACTGTGGAGGCGCACTGGAGGCTTGATGCATGGGACCGGTGGTACCGGGCTGATGACACACACCACAGGGCGAGTGCGGGGAAGAGGCACAGGACGTACTGGACTGTGGATGCGCACTGGAGATCTGGAACGTAGAGCTGGCACAATGCGTCCTGGCTGGATGCTCACTTTAGCTCGATAAGTGCGGGGCGCTGGCACAGGACGCACTGGGCTGTGAAGGCATACTGGCGATACAGTACGTAGAGCCGGGCGCAGGATATCCTGGTCTGAAGAGGTGTACTGGAGACCAGGAGCGCTGAGCCGGCACAACCCGTCCTGGCTGGATGCCCATTCTAGCGCGGCAAATGCGGGGAGCTGGAATAGAGCGCACCGGGCTATGAATGCGCACTGGAAACACCGTGCGCATCACTGCATAACACGGTGCCTGACCAGTCACACGCTCCCCACGGTAAGCACGGGGAGTTGGCTCAGGTCTAAACCCTACCTCCTCCAATCTCCCCGTGTGCCCCCCCCACATTTTTTGGGGGGGAGCTGCCTCTCGGGTTTCCGTGCTAGCCGTGTCCCCTCGTATCGTCGACGTTCCTCTTTCGCTGCCTCTATTTCCTCCTTCGGACGGCGATACTCCCCAGCCCTTGTCCAGGGTCCTGCTCTATCCAGGATTTCCTCCCAGGTCCAGTCCTCCTGACCACGCTGCTTGGTCCGTTGGTGGTGGGATCTTCTGTCACGCTCGTTGTAATGATGAGACCAAGGCGCAGCGTGCATAGAGTTCCAAATAATTTTAATAAAGAGAAACTCACTAAACAAAACAATAAAGCACAAATGAAACGTGAAGCTACTGGAGTGCACAAAGGCAACTTACTTTAGACAAGATCTCACAACACAAACGAGGAAAATGGCTACCTAAATATAATCCCCAATCAGAGACAACGATAAACAGCTGTCTCTGATTGGGAACCATATCAGGCCAACATAGACATACAAAACCCCTAGACATACAAAACTAGCATACCCACCCTAGTCATACCATGACCTAACCAAAATATATAGAAAAACAGAGATATCTAAGGTCAGGGCGTGACAAAGTAAGTTTAATGAATGCATTTGAATGGAATAAAATATTGATGTGGTAAAAGTAATACTTTTTTGTTTTTATGTTGCATCTATGATCCATCTATGAACTACAGAACCAGTCAAAAGTTTGGACACACCTACTCTATCAAGGGTATTTCTTTCTTTTTTACTTTTTCTACATTGTAGAATAATAGTGAAGAAATCAAAACTATAAAATAACACATGGAATCACGTAGTAACAAATAAAGTGTTAAAAAAATTAATTATTTGATATTTTAGATCCTTCAAAGTAGCCACCCTTTGCCTTGATGACAGCTATGCACACTCTTGGCATTGTCTCAACCAGCTTTACCTGGAATGCTTTTCCAACAGTCTTGAAGGAGTTCCCACATATGCTGAGCACTTGTTGGCTGCTTTTCCCTTACTCTGCAGTCCAACTCATCCCAAACCATCTCAATTGGGTTGAGGTCGGATGATTGTGGAGGCAAGGTCATCTGATGCAGCACTCCATCACTCTCCTTGGTCAAATAGCCCTTACACAGCCTGGAGGTGTGCTGGGTCATTATTCTGTTGAACAACAAATGATAATTCCACTAAGAGCCAACCAGATGGGATGGCGTATCGCTGCAGAATGCTGTGGTAGCCATGCTGGTTAAGTGTACCTTGAATTCTAAATAAATCACTGACAGTGTCACCAGTAAAGCACCATCACACCTCCTCCTCCATGCTTCACGGTGGGAACCACACATGCGGAGATCATCCATTCACCTACTCTGCGTCTCACAAAAACATGGCGGTTGGAACCAAAATTCAAAAATTTGGACTCATCAGACCAAAGGACAGATTTCCACCGGTCTAATGTCCATTGCTCGTGTTTCCTGGCCCAAGCAATTATCTTCTTATTATTGGTGTCCTTTAGTAGGGGTCTCTTTGCAGCAATTCGACCATGAAGGCCTGATTCACGCACTCTCCTTTGAACAATTGATGTTGAGATGTGTCTGTTACTTGAACTCTGAGAAGGATTTATTTGAGCTGCAATTTCTGAGGCTGGTATCTCTAATGAACGTATCCTCTGCAGCAGAGGTAACTCTGGGTCTTCCTTTCCTGTGGCGGTCCTCATGAGAGACAGTTTCATCATAGCGCTTGATAGTTTTTGCGACTGCACTTGAAGAAACATTCAAAGTTCTTGAAATATTCTGCATTGACTGACCTTCATGTCTTAAAGTAATGATGGACTGTCGTTTCTATTTGCTTTTTTGAGCTGTTCTTGCCATAATATGGACTTGGTCTTTTACCAAATAGGGCTATCTTCTGTATACCACCCCCACCATATCACAACACAACTGATTGGCTCAAACGCATTAAGATTCAAGAAATTCCACAAATGAACTTTTAAGAAGGCACACCTGTTAATTGAAATGCATTCCAAGTGACTCCCTCATGAAGCTGGTTGAGAGAATGCCAAGAGTGTGCAAATCTGTCATCAAGGCGGCTATTTGAAGAATCTCAAATATAAAATATATTTTGATTTGTTTAACACTTGTTTGGTTACTACATGATTCCATATGTGTTATTTCATAGTTGTGATGTCTTCACTATTATTCTACAATGTAGAAAATAGTAAAAATAAAGTAAAACTCTTGAATGAGTAGGTGTCCAAACTTTTGACTAGTACTGTAAATGAACAGGTTATTCACATGATTGCTTCTGAGAGGACTCAATAATTAAGTACAGTGAATGTATTAAATCTGGAATAAAATAATGATGTTATGGTAAAAGTGATCATTTGAAGTTTGTCTGTTGTTCAAATAATGAGTGTATCATGTTCATAGAAATTCAGAAAACAAGGTACAATAAGTCTTTATTTTTCACAGGTTAGCAATTGGTACTTTGCGGATCAGGCTGTTGTCTTGGTAAGCAAATCCAGTGTATATTTGGTCTTGTGTTTTAGGTTATTGTCGTGCCGATAGCTGAATTTGTCTCCCATTGTCTGTTGGGAAGCAGCCTGAACCAGGTTTTCCTCTAGGATTTTTCCTGTGTTTAGCTCTATTCCAGTTCTTTTTATCCTAAAGAAAATCCCTAGTCCTTGCCGATGACAAGTACATCCATAACATGATGCAGCCACCACCTTGCTTGAAAATATGAAGAATGGTACTCAGTGATGTGCTTTTCCCCAAACATAACACTTTGTATTCACTTCCAATTGGCTCATTCATCCCCCCTCCTCCCCATGTAACTATTCCCCAGGTCAGTGCTGTAAATGAGAATGTGTTCTCAGTCAACTTACCTGGTAAAATAAGGGTAAAATAAATAAATAACTTCAGGACATACTGTAAAGTGAATTTCTTTGCCACATTTTGGGTAGTTTTAATTTAGTGCCTTATTGCAAACAGGATGCATGTTTTGGAATATTTGTATTGTGTACAAGCTTCCTTCTTTTCACTCTGTCATTTAGGTTAATATTTTGGAGTAACTACTACAATGTTGTTGAAACATCCTCAGTTTTTTCCTATCACAGCCAATAAACTCTGTATCTGTTGAAAAGTTACTGTTGGCCTCATGGTGAAATCCCTGAGCTGTTTCTTTGCTCTCTGGCAATTGAGTTAGGAAGGACTCTTGTGTCTTTGTAGTGACTGGGTGTATTGATACACCTTTAAAGTGTAATTAATAACTTCACCATGCTCAAAGCGATATCAAATCAAATCACTTATTTTTGCCAGAGTAAAATGCTTACTTACTACAAGCCCCTAACCAACAACGCAGTTTAAAAAGTATGAATAAGAATAAGAAATAAAAGTAACAAGTAGTTAAAGAGCAGCAGTAAAATAACAATAGCGAGACTAAATACAGGGGGTACCGGTACAGAGTCAATGTGCGGGGGCACCGGTTAGTTGAGGTAATTGAGGTTATATGTACATGTAGGTAGAGTTATTAAAGTGACTATGCATATAATAATAGAGAGTAGCAGTGGAGTAAAATGGGGGGGGCAATGCAAATAGTCTGGGTAGCATTTGATATTCAATGTCGGTTTATTTTATTTTACCCATCTACCAATAGGTTCCCTTCTTTGCGAAGCATTGGAAAATCTCCCTTGTCTTTGTGGTTGAATCTGTTGTTGAAATTCATTGCTCGATTGAGGGACCTTACTGATAGTTGAATTTGTGGGGTACAGATATGAGGTAGTCATTTAAAAAGTAATGTTAAACACTATTATTGCACACAGAGTGAGCCCATTAAACTTATTGTGTGACTTGTTAAGCACATTTTTATTCTTCAACATATTTAGGCTTCCCATAACAAAGGGTTTTGAATAGTTATTGACTCACAACATTTAAGCTATGATTGAATGACTTTAGTCCAAGCAGGGAGTCAAATAGATGTATATTAATATGATATATTGATTGTGTTTGGAAGGGGTCACACCAGTGATTGAATTAGGGTATGAGGCAAGACTTGATGTGTTCAGAGGCTTGACTTCAGGACACGACAGGACAGGGGTTTACGTCTTCAGGGGCTTGACTTCAGGACATGACAGGACAGGGGTTCATGTCTTCAGGGGCTTGACTTCAGGACACGACAGGACAGGGGTTTACATCTTCAGAGGCTTGACTTCAGGACACGACAGGACAGGGGTTTATGTCTTCAGGGGCTTGACTTCAGGACACGACAGGACAGGGGTTTATGTCTTCAGAGGCTTGACTTCAGGACACGACAGGACAGGGGTTTATGTCTTCAGGGGCTTGACTTTAGGACATGACAGGATAGGAGTTGATGTCTTCAGAGGCATGACTTCAGGACACGGCAGGCTCATCATGAATGGAGGGTGTTCGAGAAGAGCTCAACTATTCCGCTGAGGCCAGGACAAGATTTGACCGGGAATACAAATAAAATGGTACACATCACAGTTAGACAAAAGAGCTATGAATGAAGGACCTAGTCCAAGCGAAGAGTAAAATCTCATATTTATTTAACTAGGCAACTCAGTTAAGAACAAATTATCATTTACAATGACGACCTACCCCAGCCCGGACGACACTGGGCCAATTGTGCGCCGCCCTAAGGGACTCCCAATCACAGCCGGTTGTGATACAGCCTGGAATTGAACCAGGGTCTGTAATGATGCCTCTAGCACTGAGATGCAGTGCCTTAGACTGCTGCACCACTCAGGAACGCATTGATGTGTAAAAATGTGGTTGTGTTAATGAATTTGATTCACAGTTCATACAGTAATGAAAGAAAATTGACAGGACTACTCACAGCGCTTGGAGAGGAAACATTCAATGCTCCAGTGGATCAGGGCATATGGGACATGGCTTCAGTTCATGTCAGGAGAGAGTTGACACTGGTAGTGGGGTGGTCATCACCTCTTAATCAGGGAACATGATGGGTCTTAGCTGTAAACACAAATAGCAGATACATGGAGTTACACATTAATCAGAACTGAAAATGTAATCTAGTCTACATACACTAATGAAGAGGGCTACAGTTCTTCAGAGGGCAGGAGACCAGGGACTTCTATTTTGCTTATGAGGTGATTTATAAATAACTAAATACTGTTCATGCAAAGAGAGTTGATGAGGGATCAGGCTGGCTTCCTCTCCTCACCTCCTCTCCATCATCTACACACGTATCTGCTTACACACGGGAAGAATAAAGCAACATTAACGATGCCTAGGTGGTTTTACCTTTCAACAGTCAAATACCTCCATGTCACTACTGATTGGGGAAGGAGACAAGGAGAGGATGGCATAAACTATTGAGCCAGAGAACTGAGCATAATGTTGTCAATCAATGGTTTTGGTCTAAACATTCCTGAGTACTCTTTTCACGAATCATGCCAGGAGAATTGAAGAGAAATTGGGCTGTCCTACTTAAACGAGGAAGTTACTGTGGGGTCCAGGATAGCCTCTGTGTCACCACCCGACCTTAGATATCTCTGTTTTTCTATATATTTTGGTTAGGTCAGTGTGTGACTAGGGTGGGTACGCTAGTTTTGTATGTCTATGGTTTTTGTATGTCTAGGGGTTTTGTATGTCTATGTTGGCCTGATATGGTTCCCAATCAGAGACAGCTGTTTATCGTTGTCTCTGATTGGGGATCATATTTAGGTAGCCATTTTCCTCAATTGTGTTGTGAGATCTCGTCTACATTGAGTTGCCTGAGTGCACACCTGTAGCTTCACGTTTCGTTTGTTTGTTTGTTGTTTTGTTTGGTGAGTTTCAGTTAATTAAAATTATGTGGAACTCTACTCACGCTGCGCCTTGGTCTCCTCTTTACGACGTTCGTGACAGAAGATCCCACCAAAAATGGACCAAGCACCGTGTACAGGAGGAGTGGACTTGGGAAGAGATCCTGGAGGGAAAAGGACCCTGGACGCAGGCCGGCGAGTATCGCCGACCTAAGGAGGAGATAGAGGCAGCAAAAGCGGAATGGCGACGATACGAGGAGATAGCTCAACGGAGCAAGCACGAGAGGCAACCCCAATCATTTTTTCGGGGGGGGGGGGGGGGAACATGGAGCAGTCGAAGGAGCCGAGGAGCGAACCAGAGCCAGTCAGGGAGTCGGATGAGGAGCTCGACGCAAGATTCCGGAGAGAGGTGGTAGCATGGAGAGCGCTGCAGAGCGGGCGTGCTGAGGTGCGTGTCATCAGCCCGGTGTCACCTGTACTGGTCCCACGCATCAGGTCTCCAGTGCGCATTCATAGCCCAGTGCGTCCTGTGCTAGCTTCCCGCACTTGCCGGACTGGAGTGAGCATCCAGTCAGGAAGGGTGGTGCCTCCTCTCCGCACTCGCCCTGAGCTGCGTGTCATCAGCCCGGTGCCACCTGTACCGGTCCCACGCATCAGGTCTCCAGTGCGCTTCCACAGTCCAGTACGTCCTGTGCCTCCTCTCCGCACTCGCCCTGAGGTGCGTGTCATCAGCCTGGTGCCACCTATACCGGTCCCACGCATCAGATCTCCAGTGCGCCTCCACAGTCCAGTACGTCCTGTGCCTCCTCGCCGCACTCGCCCTGAGGTGCGTGTCATCAGCCCGGTGCCACCGGTACCGGTCCCACACATCAGGCCTCCAGTGCGCCTCCACAGTCCAGAGCCTCCAGCGACGGTCCCCAGTCCGGAGCCTCCGGCGACGGTCCCCATCTAGGAGCCTCAGGCGACGGTCCCCATTCCGGAGCCTCTGGCAACAGTCCGCAGTCCGGAGCCTCTGGCGACGGTCCGCAGTCCGGAGTCTTCGGCGACGGGCTGCAGTCCGGAGCCCCCGGCGATGATCTGCAGTCCGGAGCCTCCAGTGGTGGTTCCCAGTTCAGAGCCTCTGGCGATGATCCACAGTCCGGTGCCTCCAGCGACGAAGCCTCCAGTGACGGTCGGCGGTCCAGAGCCTCCAGCGACGGTCGGCGGTCCAGAGCCTTCAGCAGGGTTTCTCAGTCCAGAGCCTCCTGCGCCGATCTACGGTCCGGTTCCTCCGGTGACGATCCACGGTCCGGAGCCTCCGGCGATGATCCACGGTCCGGGACCTCGAGAGACGACCCTAGGTCCGGAGCTTCCGGCGACGATCCACGGTCCGGGGCCTCCAGAGACGACCCACGGTCCGGAGCTTCCAGAGCTGGGTCCAGAACCAGAGCCGCCACCAAGGGTAGATGCCCACCCGGACCCTCCCCTATAGGTTCAGGTTTGCGGCCGGGAGTCCGCACCTTTGGGGGGGTACTGTCACGCCCTGACCTTAGATATCTGTTTATCTATATATTTTGGTTAGGTCAGGGTGTGACTAGGGTGGGTACGCTAGTTTTGTATGTCTAGGGTTTTTGTATGTCTAGGGGTGTTGTATGTCTAGGGGTTTTGTATGTCTATGTTGGCCTGATATGGTTCCCAATCAGAGACAGCTGTTTATCGTTGTCTCTGATTGGGGATCATATTTAGGTAGTCATTTTCTTCGTTTGTGTTGTGGGATCTTGTCTACATTGAGTTGCCTGAGTGCACACATGTAACTTCACGTTTCGTTTGGTTGTTTGTTGTTTTTGTTAGGTGAGTTTCAGTTGATTAAAATTATGTGGAACTCTACTCACGCTGCGCCTTGGTCTCCTCTTTACGACGTTCGTGACACTCTGGCATCAGACAGGATTGAGGGCAGGTGGTACCAATGTTTTCCCACAGGCATCACACTGGTGCACATTGGCGACTCACCACCTGGATTTGGTCTTATGTAGCAAAATTTGAAATGGTGTTTTTTACATATGATAAAAGTAGAGACTGTAACGGCTTTCTTCTTCCTCCTCTGATGAGGAGTAGTAGGAAGGATCGGAAGACCAAAATGCAGCGTGGTATGTATCCATACTGACTTTTAATGAGAATGAATACGACAAAATACAAACTAACAAAGTGAAACAAAATGAGAACCGAAACAGTCCCGTAACGTGAAACACACAAACACTAAACAGGAAATAACCACCCACGAAACCCAGGTGGAAAAAGACTACCTAAGTATGATTCTCAATCAGAGACACCTAACGACACCTGCCTCTGATTGAGAATCATACCAGGCCAAACGAAAAAAACACAATATAGACAAACGAACATAGATAACCCACCCAACTCACGCCCTGACCACACTAAAACAAAGAATTAACAAAAGAACTAGGGTCAGAACGTGACAGAGACAGAGCTACAAAATGGTATATTATATATACACTGCGTTTTTGAGGAACAATGGGAAAGTAATTCTGCTTTGAAAGTTGATAAACTCACTTTTGAGAAAATGGCCTTTGAATGTTTTGATATCTAGTCTACACCCATTCAGCATTGTTCACACCCTTAAGCTTTAGCCCAATCCATCTCGTGTCGCTCTCTGAGCGTTCAGAGCGCACACTTGATGCTCTGGCCGATTTGTTTATGTCTGGATAACATGAAAACAGCCTAACCAATTTCATTACTCTTTTTTGCAGATGTTTACTGACACCGGCCATATTCAACCGGTTTTGTTCATTTTAGCTTAAGACATGCAGCTAACCTAGCTAGGTAAACAACATGTAAGAACACACGTCACATAACGTTAGCTAACGAGCCAGCCAGCTAACATTAACTAGTTAAACAACAATGAACATAGTGCAAAATCATGTCGTTACTACCCTGCATGAATATGCTGGGAGCTAACAAACCAGGTTCAATGTTAGTTAGCTAACCGCGTCGACAGGCTTACCAACAGAGACTGACAAGCTCAAATAGACAGAAGCCTATATGGCAGACCAATCCGAACTCCTCTCTCGACATGTCCAGCCCACTCATTAGCTCAGACAATCATGGCTAGTGGGAAGGTTCCTGCCTTTTTCTGTGGCTTAACCAACAACGCTCGTAATTTAACAATTTTATTCGTATTAAGGCACATGAAAGTTCACATGTTCCAGAAGGCGTTTCTGCCAAAAAAACACATTTTGAATAGCACAGCCAGCCAGGCATATAACACCACACGGGCATGATGACAAACATTAGTTAAAAACAAACATTGAAAAAAATATATGTCTAGAAAAGTTCTGACATTACTCTGTGTTTTTTTTCTGACCCCAATTAACAATGCCATCACAAATCTGTTTTTGATGTAGTAATGGTGCAACCATTTTTATAGCCGCACTGGTGCTCCCAAATTCAAACTCCAAATTGGTCACACCTCAGAGCCATGAACACAGTTTCTGCGCATGTGCAAGGGTTCGCTTCATGCATGGTAGCCACAGGAACAAAACAGCTGAGAAGTTGAGCCTCGCGCTTCAACGCTATTAGTTGAATGCTGAAATTGACCCACTATGCTGTTTACTTTCTGCATCTACGTCATATCGTAAGGATGTAAGTAAGCCAGATTTCGGACACGGCCGCTGTGTTTTTCGAAGGCAGGAGTGGGAGGCCCCCCAATGGCAATTTGAAATGGGCCTCCAAATTGCTAAGTCTGCTGCTGGGCTGTACTGTCTAAAAAATATCTGTTCTGTGCAACAGAGAACAACCAAAGGAGAGGCTTGCCACCAAGAATGCCCAACCACCATTATCCACCACCATTCACTCATGCCCAAACTGCTCCAAAATGTGGCTCCCGGTTCAGCCTCTTCAGCCATCTGAAGACTCACAAGCAGAGCCCACCAGGAGTACATTCATGCTCGACCCCGAGTGATCGTCAATAAGGATTTTATTGGTTGCCTGTACTGGTTGACCCTACTTGCCTGCACTGCTTGAACCTATTTCAAGTTGTTGTCTACATCGATTTGTTACATAGTAACTACAAAGTAATTACACATGTCATACCTGTCGTACACTTCACGTCAGGTTGTTTTTTCCTAAGTAGATACATTGTAGTTATGCGACTTTTCATTGTAACAACATTGTAATTACAGAGTTGATTTGATCTAACATATACGATGTGTAATACCATAGGTAGTACATTATAATTACATGCATGTGGATTCCACGATATCTCAGACACCACTGGCTTGATTTGTACCTACATAGAGTTTGATTTTCCCTTTGGTCTTAACTGCAATTATTGTACTAGTTACTGTTAACTATATACTGTACCTACATAGTAACTACAGAAGGCATACCTATTGTGTTTTACCCTTCCCTTATGTTGTTTTTTTCTGAGTAGCTACAATATAGTTACAATAGTTTTCATTGTAACAACAGATTTGATGTACCCATTGACATTTGCAATTACATTGATGGTACATTACAATTTCGTGTGTTGTAACAACAATGTAACCTACATATAATATGAATTTACCTTTGGTCATAACTGCAAGTATTGTACTGTGTTTTGTCAACAAATGTTGTTTCATAGTTATTACAGAAGGCATACCTATTGTGTTTGCGTTTTAGTTCATATTTTTTTAAACTTGTAAGTGCATACTTTTTCATACTGGTCCACTATGGGAATCAAACCCACAACCCTGGCGTTGCTAGCGCTATGCTCTACCAACTGAGACACACAGGACCCTGTTTCACTGAATCCCTATTGTTATTGTTTGAATTCTTATTTATTTTTTGTCCACCTCCAATGAAATTGGGAGGGGGATTATGGATCTGTCGACGTCCGTTAACATACGTATGTCACACGCAATATCTCAGACACCACTGGCCCGATTTGTACTAAACTTGGGTGAATGATGCGTCTTGCCAGATCCAACTACACTGATTGGACCAAAATGGGGGCCAGTAATGCTCCAACTACACTGATTGGACCAAAAATGGGGGATATAGTAATCAACTGTAAGTACGTTAGCCACACTCGATAACTCAGAAACCACTAGCTCGAATTTGACGAAACTTGGGTGAATGATGGATCTTTCCCATAGAGGTCTGGCATTTACAAAATTACCCTGATTGGCCCAAGGAGGACGCAATTATTACAAGTGATATCTCAGACACCACTGCCTCAATTTTGACCAAACTTGTGTGAATGATGCGTCTTTCCATAGAAATCTGGAATTTAGAAAATTACACTGATTGGCCCAAAGGGGGCACTGCATCATTCGTGGGGGACGACATCTTTACTGTTGTCTTGTTTTCCTTGACATGGTTAAATAACTGAAGCATAATTTGGTAACTTTTTTTCTAATTTGGCACACAAAAACTAAAGGCCATGACTAACTTGGTAAAAAATAATGTAACTGATTGGCCTATAGGGGGTGCTGTGATAAGTGCTTGACATAGAGACTTGAAACTTTGTATGTAGATGTCTTTCCTCATGCTGAACAACTTTGGCTCAGGGACCCATAAGGTCTGTCATAAGGTCAGCTTCCTCCATCTTGGAAATGTTGGAAAACCTTTGAAAAATGTATTCTCATGAACCATAAGTCAGAATGTGTTATCTATGGTACATCTCTTAACTTAGTTTGAGAAAAGCTAAGGGACTGGTTAAGAGATGGCTTGAGTTATTGACAAATCTGATTTTAAGTGTCCATTTAAATCCTTTGTAAATCAACCCCATAATGGCCTATCAATTTGAAACTTTTTAGGTTAATCAAAGAAATTATGATGATGAACCATGTTAAGTTTGGAATAAATATAAAATAATCATAAAAAAGCTTAATGGATTAAATATCAGATTCACTCCAAATTTGGAATTTGCAATCTTCACAAGTCCCTGAAGAGTTTCAGAAAATAACATTAATGCATTAAAAAACGGCCACCAGTAAATGCGTATCATCGCTATCATGGACATCCCAAAGATGCATTTGGTATTGGTAAAGTATCTAAATAAACAAGGAAACTATTAACAACTCATTCTTTTGATATGTAACGCTAATTCTCAAAATCCTCTGCAATCATCTTCTCATGAGCCATACGTCAGATTCACTTCAAATTTTGTATTTAGACTCTACATCAGTCTTTAATGGTTTTGATTTAAAAAATCTGCATTCAAATATGGAAGGACGGTACTTATGTTAGTACATGTACAAAAATTAATTTCAAATATATATTTTTCATTATCCATATATCCTATTTACTCTGGATGTGGTATACAATAGACTCAATGAATTAGATTAATGCATTTGAGAATGATTAGTTGCTGCATTTGTATGTCACGCCACACCACTAGATGGCATCATATCACACCAGGGCTTAAAGAACTGAACCGATGGACATGGGGCCATGAAATTTGGCATGTGAACCTTATGTATATGTCCTTAGAAGCTGTGGGAATATAAAGCCACTGCAACCTTAGATGGCTGCACCAGACCAGTTTGTGGCACTATAGATGTCATTGGATAGGATAGGATATAGGATACTAGACCAATAACTATTGATACGTGGATTCTGTCTCATGCAAATGAGGGTTAGCTTTAAATTATGCGGACGAACAGTGTGAAATATCGTGATTAGTATATCTGTATAATCACATATTGTTGCCCTGTTGTGTGATCTGAACATAGTGAGAAGTGGATCTTTTATAAGTTCCTCAGCTTGCGCAGTCAGCGTATTACAGCTTTGAGAGTGTATTTAAGTATTTTGGAATGGTAATGTGAAGTGTACCAACTGATATTTAAATAGTTTAACCCACAGATTTCGACCAAATAAAGTCCCAGAATTCAAAGTTGATTGCAATATACCAATATACTAATGCAAAAAATATTTCACTGATCTTACCATTAGTCAAATTGACCCCATAATTGGTATATATACAATACATTAAGTAATGACTTCAAAAATGACTACTTGCTGCATTCAAAGATAGCAAACCTACAGCATTAGACTAAACTTCACTTACATCATCCTTGTGGTATTGAAAGATAAACATGGTAATGCTTTCACTATTGCACATAAATGAAGATACTGTACATGATAGGGTGCTTGCTTTGTTATCCAACTGATAGTGTTTCATTTCTGTGGTCCTGTGAACCCTGTTCATTGCTGCTCACCGCTATATTTAAAATTCCAATTCATCATTTTACCAATACTGTGTTCAAGACCCCTGACTCTGTTATATTCTTCAGACTTATACTGCCACACACAATTATGTTGATGCGACGTGTAATTCGCGACCACAAACACCTCTGTGTATTACTGTCAACGTTTTAACAGTTGGTGAAATGTGTTGATTAGGCGATATAGAGGGAACAAATGTACAACCTCAATGGCTCGCTTTCAAACACAGCAAGCAGATGGCATTTAAGCAGGAGCTCACAACAGGTGATACCCCAAACAGTCACACTTAAAGTGCATCTTCACACACATCTCCAGGGGTATAACACTTCTTAGCAGACAATTCTATCCGAAGCAATTTGAGGGAGCGCGTGTTGAACCACAACCTTTACTTTGCTAGCACCTTTGCTAGCAATCCTTGATTGCAATCAGACATCGGTCCCAATTGATTCTTACTCTCTCTTTCGCTCGACTGAGCGAATGCCGGAATGAGCCCACCTCATTGGCTGATCGCTAATTCTGTTAGCACCCTATTAACACATGGAAGGCCCTCGGGTCCAAGTGGAGCGATACCCCCACTTCATCCCTCCATCCTCTTCTCTTTTTCATCATCCACCTGAGCCCCAGTAATCACTCACTTCCCTGGGTTATTCCATTTTAGTTTTCGAATATGATTATGTTTAATGGGACAACTTACCATCGCCCCTTTTATTGTTGATAGGGAAAATAAACAAGATCGGGATGTCGCCTGTGAGAATGTTTCTACTCTCTTGATGACAAAATTGGATACAAATGGCACATTTGCAGAGGAATGTTAGTTGTCATGTATGGCTCAGTTGGTAAGAGTGTAGCGCCAGGGTAATAGGTTCAATTCCCAGTGGGGTCACATGTACTGAAAAGTAAATACTCACTCTATTCTAAGTCATTATGCATATAAGCATCTGCCAAAGTTAAACTTGGTCATAGTGAATTCAACTATCACCATTACTTATTCAATGGCTATTTAGGCGTCAATATATTTTTCATGGAAGTTATATAAAGCCAAATATGCCACTGCACCTATCTGTGAAGAGGGCATTTTGAAGTACAGTGCCTATTCAGACCCCTTAATATGTTAGGTTACAGCCTTCTTCTAAAATGTATGATTTTTTGCCCCCTCATCAATCTACACACAATACCACATAATGACAAAGCAAAAACAGGTTATTAGAAATGTTAGTAAATAAAAAATATATAAATGAAATATCACATTGACATACAGTAAGTATTCAGACCCTTTACTCAGTACTTTGTTGAAGCACCTTTGGCAATGATTACAGCCTTGAGTTTTCTAGGGTATGATGCTATGAAGCTTGGCACACCTGTATTTGGTGAGTTTCTCCCATTCTTCTCTGCAGATCCTCTCAAGCTTTGTCAGGATGGATGGGGAGTGTTGCTGCACAGCAATTTTCAGGTTTCTCCAGAGATGGTCGATTGGGTTCAAGTCCAGGCTCTGGCTGGGCCAGTCAAGGACATTCAGAGACTTGTCCCGAAGCCACTCCTGCGTTGTCTTGGCTGTGTGCTTAGCGTCATGGTCCTGTTGGAAGGTGAACCTTCGCCCCAGTCTGAGGTACTGAGAGCTCTGGGGCAGGTTGTCATCAAGGATCTCTCTGTACTTAGCTCCGTTCATCTTTGCCTCGATCCTGACTATCTCCCATTCCCTGCCGCTGAAAAAAATCCCCACGGCATGATGCTGCCACCACCATACTTCACCATAGGGATGGTGCCAAGTTTCCTCCAGACGTGATGCTTGGCATTCAGGCCAAATAGTTAAATCTTGATTTCATCAGACCAGAGAATCTTGTTTCTCAGTGTCTGAGAGTCTTTAGGTGCCTTTTGGCTAACTTCAAGCGGGCTGTCGTGCCTTTTACTGAGGAGTGGCTTCCGTCTAGCCACTCTAACATAAAGGCCTGATTGGTGGAGTGCTGCAGAGATGGTTGTTCTTCTGGAAGGTTCTCCCATCTCAACAGAGTAACTCTAAAGCTCTGTCAGAGTGAACATCGGGTTCTTGGTCACCTTCCTGACCAAGACCCAAACTGATTGCTCAGTTTGGCCGGGCGGCCAGCTCTAGGAAGGCACAATCCTGTCTCTCAGGACAATTCCTTCGACCTCATGGCTTGGTTTTTGCTCTGACATGCACTGTCAACTGTGGGACCTTATATAGACAGGTGTGTGCCTTTCCAAATCATGTCAATCAATTTAATCTACCACAGATGGACTCCAATCAAGTTGCAGAAACATCTCAAGCATGATCAATGGAAACACGATGCAACTGAGCTAAATTTCGAGACTCATAGCAAAGGGTCTGAATTCATATGTAAATAAAGTATTTCTGTTTTTGTTTTGTCATTATGGGGCATTGTGTTTAGATTTCTGAGGATTTTTTATTTGATCCATTTTAGAATAAGGCTGTAACGTAACAAAATGTGAAAGAAAGTCAAGGGGTCTGAATACTTTCCGAAGGCACTGTATGCAAGAATCGGAATGCATGATTTGTCAAGAGTAAGTGAAAATGTGAATAAAACATAAATAAATATATTAATTCCACACAAACCATTTTCTGATAATGATTTGGCGCTTGCTATAGTCAATCACAAAATCTTTGACACTCACTCGAGCCATTCAAATAAAAAATCTAATCAATTTTATTGTTCACATACACATGTTTAGTAGATGTTAATGCGGGTGTAGCTAAATGCTTGTGTATCTAGCTCCAACAGTGCATTCATTTTTTTTCTGATTGCTTAGGCACTATCTTTGAAACTATAGGCTATTTTTGCAAAACTCTACACACTAACCACAAAACCTTACACCAAACCAGCAAAACATTGTACATCTCTTGAAAAAATCAAACAATTCTTGCAAAACTCTTCAAAGTCTTTTTTTTGTATTGTGTTTTTGCGTCAATACAGTACACACAAACCGTCATTGAATAAGCACAGAAAGCACCAACTACGCACTGATAGTATAAATAAAAAACACTTTTGGCTGTTGTTTTTTCTGTGTGCAGGGCATAGCAGTTTGCAATAAAGTTGTGTCATACATGTAGTAAACACACATACAGACAGGTATCCAAATGTGTAAAGTATGGATGTGTATTCCGAACATAACACACTATCAACACAAATAAGGGGAATTAAATTTGAAAAAATCTCAAAATGTTCAAACACTCCTCAAACAACAAAAGTGCAGTAGAAGAAAACAAAAACATTTGTGCTAGACAAAAAAGAACATAAAATAATTAGGCTACATCTCACCTTCTTTGTGGGTCTGGCCATAAGTCTTCATCCACATCACATGCGATGTTGTCTTGAGCTAGGCTGCGTGGAAAGTATCGCCTGGAGAGCCGTATCCAGGCCTGGCATGACCCCTGATTGATGTCGCCACAAGCCTCCTCCATTGCCTGTAGAAGGGGTATGCGTTGGTGGGGCTGGCGAACATACACTATCCGACTCAAGAACGGAGAGTATGGGGGGAGATTGAGTGTGATGAAAAGTGGGTGACCTGTGAACCAATTGCGGACCACAGCAGCCCGGTGGAAACTAACATTGTCCCAGATGATAACGTACCTGGGCTGCTCTGGCCCCTGGTCATTAGGGATTAGTCTGTTGTAGAGGGTGTCCAGAAATGTGATAATGTGTGCAGTGTTGTATGAGCCTAGGATTGCATGATGGTGAAGGACGTTGTTTTGACTAATTGCTATGTTGCCACCACGTTGTCCAGGGACATTGATGATGGCATGGTGTCCAATGATATTTCTGCCACGGCCCCTTGTTTTTGCAAGGTTGAAACCTGCCTCGTCCACATATATCATGATGCACTGCATCTGCTTCTGGCTCCATGAATCTTTGAAAGAGTCAAGACAATTTTTCTTAGCACAGTACGAAAAGAGAGGGATCAGTCAATATGATGTAGCACCATACACTTCCAGATGCAGTACCAATGATAGGATAGTATAGCTTACCTGCACATATTCATATCTCAGTTGTTTTACACGGTCTGAGTTTCTTTCGAAAGGGACTCTGTACAGCTGCTTCATCCTAATTCTATTGCGTTTCAATAGACGAGACAGTGCAGAGTAACTCTCTCTGTTGACCTTTTGGAATATGGTGTTATCTGTCATTATGTGGTCCTGCAGTTCTCTGAGTCTGATGCAGTTATTTGCAATGACCATATTTACAATGTGAGCTTCCTGCTCTGGGGTGAACAGTCAACCTCTTCCACCAGATGCTGGTTTTCTTGCAGATCTGTAAAAACATTTGAATGGTTTTAGTGATAGATCCTTCTCATTATGAAAGTAAAGTACACGATAACTAATTTCCGGATGATACCTGCAACAGTATAGCGGCTCATGCTCATCCCAAGGTTGACAACATAGTCAACCACAGTCGCTCTGATTTCATCAGCAAATGCGTTCCTGACTCCCCTTCCTTCTCCTCATCCTCCTCTTACTTCTTCACCTCCCCGTCCTCGTCCTCCTCGTCCTCCTCTTCCTCCTCCTCATCCACCTGTAGTTCTCACCCCTCTTACTCTTTGTCCAATATTGGCCTCCATCGTTGTCCAAACCAAATATTTACCTATTTATAGTGCTCAAGCTCTGATTTGTAAGTGAACTCATTATCTAAAAGTGTTTTCACATGTGTCAATGTGGAAAGGCAATTGGCGAAATAGTGGAGCAATGTAGAGACAGATGTCTACAGTTTTGCTAGAAGTGAGTGCAAACTGAGTGTAAAGCAGTGAGTTGTGTTTACAGTTTTGCAAAAAGTGTGTTATAAAATTACAAACTGAGTGTAAAGCAAAGAATGTGCATTCAGTTTGGCACACTTGGTAAATGCATTCGCTACAAGTGTTAATGGTTTCAGAGACAGTGCTTCAAGAATCACTGTTAGTGTTTAAGCATTCATAAAAAACTGTAATATCTAACAATTCACAACAATACACACAACCTAAATGTAAAATAATGGAATTAAGGAATATATACATTTTAGGATGAGCAATGTCAGAGTGGCATAGACTAAAATACAGTAGAATAGAATACAGTATATACATATGAGATGAGCAAAGCAAAAATATGTTAACATTATTAGAATGACGAATGTTCCATTATTAAAGTGGCCAGTGATTTCAAGACTATGTATCTGGGGCAGCAGCCTCTAAGGTGCAGGGTTACGTAACCGGGTGGAAGCCGCCTAGTGATGGCTATTTAATTGACTCTGGTTGCCTTGAGATAGAAGCTGTTTTTCAGTCTCTCGGTCACAGCCTCTATGCACCTGTCCTGACCTCGACTTCTGGATGATAGCGGGGTCAACAGGCAGTGGCACAGGTGGTTGTTGTCCTTGATGATCTTTTTGGCCGCCTGTGACATAGGGTGCTGTAGGTGTCCTGGAGAGCGGGTAGTTTGCCCCCGGTGATGCGTTGGGCAGACTACACCACCCTCTGGAGAGCCCTGCGGTTGCTGGCGGTGTAGTTGCAGTACCAGGCGATGATACTGCCTGACAGCATGCTCTCCATTGTGCATCTGTAAAAGTTTGTGAGGGTTTTAGGTGCCAAGCCAAATTTCTTCAGCCTCCTGAGGTTGAAGAGGCGTTGTTGCTCCTTCTTCACCACACTGTCTGTGTGGGTGGACCATTTCAGATCGCCAGTGATGTGTACGCCAAGGAACTTGAAGCTTTTCACCTGCTCCACTGCGTGTTATTGTTTATGTATGTAACTAGTTGGCCATCTGTAGCATTAGCAATGTCTTTCAAAAGGAGATAAATCACAAATGTGTAAATTCTTGCAAATGTTGTACATTCTGAAAATGAGTCTGAGTTGGGGCTGTTACGGTGACCGTATTACCACCACACCGGGGCAATCAAATTCCATGTGACCATTTAGTCATGGTAATTGTGACCCGCTTCAGGAAACTAGGCGTATGTCGTGGGTCACTACTTCACACGAGAGCCCTTTTTTTAAATCAAAATGCTTTTTTTTGGCTGAAATGCCTTCTGGAACATATGAACTTTCATGTGCCTTAATGAACTTTGTTGAATTGTTAAATAACGAGCCTAGTTAGTTTAGCCACAGAAAAAGACAGGAATCTTCCCGCTAGCCATGATTGGCTGAGATAATGAGTGGGCTGGACATATCGAGAGCTGAGTTTGCATTGGTCTGCCATGTAGTACGCTTCTGTCTATAACATGAGCTGGTCAGTACAGTGGTTCCTCCTTTAAAAGTTGTGACCTTACACCGCGGGAGTAGAGGTGCCCAGCGCCACGGCTTCATTGCTCCAGACCACAAAGAGGAGTTAGAGCACACATTATGCATTTGGGTCCCAAGGTTTTTATATGACCAATCATATCGAGTGGTACCAATGACGAATTTGAAGCGAGCCACCCGTCCCTGGTGACTTTCTTCAGCAAAGATGGCTGACAAAACATTACTGGGGAAGCAAATTTAAGTAATTATAACGTCATAACGAGTCAAGCTAAAAATGTACAATTGAGAGGAATATGTTAGTTAATGTAGAGACAAACGATTGTGCATATTGTTTTGCCATGAAGTTAATTTACAAAAATCTCTATTTAGCAAGTTAGCTGACTAGCTAACATTAGCCAGCTAGCTAGCTGGTGTTATGACATGAGTATGACATTCTAATTCGTGTTGTTTAATGTTTTAGGGACTTCTGAGAAAACCAGCAAACCAGGCTGTCGTCTTGGGAAACAGTGGATGTAAAGAATCTAGCTAGCTAAAGCATTTCCTGCAAATTGAATGTACAATTGTGTAAGCTTGCCTTGCCATGCAATGTAGCTGAAGTAACATAGCTAGCTAACTATTTACTTTCTTACTGTGTAGTGGAGGATAAAAATAACTGTATGCATATGGATGTGTAGCTAGCTACTATTCATACCAATCTATGAACCTCAGCTATCATAGTTGTTGTATCAACTTCAAGTCTGAATGGCATTAATGAAGCCTATGGATAGAGTAGAATATAATAACTTTATTGTGCCAAGGATGCAAGTCCTATATACATGTACTGTAGTTATTACAATGCATAATATCCCCACATTGTAGCCTGGACATTGAATATTTTCACTGATCATATACTCTTCCTTTGCAAATAAAGGTGTGGTTCAGGTATGAATCTCTGTGAGACATTCTTTTTCTGTCATATCCAATACTAGGTGTATCAAACTCACTTCTGTGAATGATGCTGTGTCTGCATGTATGTATTACCATTATACACTTCAACAGTTTTTACCACTCCTGCTCCTGGGACATCAATAATTACACATTGTAATTGTCACGTCTGCCCCCCCCCCCCCACCCCCCCGGCGCTTGAGGGCGCCAGGCTGCCCTGCTCCTACCATCCATTACGCACACTTGCCTTCCCTCATCATGCACATCAGCGATATTGGACTCACCTGGACTCACTCATCAACCATTATTACCTCCCCTATATTTGTCAGTTCCCCAGCTCTGTTCGCCGCTTCTGCATTGATTGTTTTTTTTGCCTTTGTTTTCTTGTATGCTGACGCTGTTCCTGTCTCGTTCCATGTCCGTTCTTTATTAAATGTTTGACTCCCCGTACCTGCTTCGTCTCTCCAGCGTCAACTCATGTGACAGTAATTATGCAATAGACTAGAAACTAGAAAAAGAAAAAAAAAATTCCCTTCATCTGCATTATTCTGAGGACACAGGATAGTATTTCAATGAGATACTTCATTTCAACCAGTGGAGAATGTGAAACTCTTTATAGAAGGTAGTTAATTATCCAGGTGTTATAAATACATAATACATGCTGTCACGTTCTGACCTTAGTTCCTTTGTTATGTCTTTATTTTAGTTTGGTCAGGGCGTGAGTTGGGGTGGGCATTCTATGTTGTTTTTCTATGTTTTGTTCTGTTGTTAGTTTTCTATGTGTTGGGCCTAGTATGGTTCTCAATCAGAGGCAGGTGTCAGTCGTTGTCATGATTGGGAGCCATATTTAGGTAGCCTGTTTGTCATTGTGTGTTGTGGGTGATTGTTTCCTGTTGTAGTGTTTGTTTCACATGTCAGGACTGTTTCGGTTTTCGGTATTATTCACTTTGTAATTTTGTATTCTTTCAGTGTTCAGTTTTAATAAATTAAAATGGACACTTACCACTGAGCGTATTGGTCCGATCCTTGCTACTCCTCAGACGAAGAGGACGAGAACCGTTACACATGCATTATAATTATGACAATTTCAATATTATCTTATAAATACAAGTTCAATCTGTACTTCAATGGACATATGGTGTGCATTATAAAATGAGGAAGAAGGACGAGATGGGGAGAGAGGGGTAGAAGACAGAAAGGGAAAGAGGTAAGAACAGAGGCAGACAGCATATGATTAGGAATTACAGTGCTACCCTGATATTCTCTCAGTTCATCACAATTACAGTGTCTCTAGCAGTGTCTCCTAACCAGTCTTGAGCCACCAGTTGGCCCAAAGGTTATCTTAAGAGCAGGTGAGGTGGCGATGACGGGACTGGCTTCCTCTCTCACATCAAAACATACCTGCAGACGAGAGACAGATGGATAGAGAGAGAGCATGATTAAGCCTTGTTTTTTTTAAATCTAACATGGTCAGTCATCATAATCATCAGGAGTTGAAATGCAAAACTGACCTTGGATCATTAACTCTGGGACTACTACATCTCTATCTGTACTTCAATGTAAAGCATCTCTTTAATAATACTTCCTGTTGACCCGACCAAGTGACCTCTCACCTATGATCATGCTGTGCCCTCTGTGTCAGCCAGTTCAGAAGCGGGAAGGGTTCACCAACACAGCTGATATAACCTTGAATATTTAGGGAGAAGGTGGAGAGGGATGAAGTGAAGGAGAGAGACTGCTATTGCGTGTGTGTGGTCTCACCTGGTGTCCACACTAAGTGGCTACAGAGTACTTTATGCTGAAAAACAGACACATGAGGCCAAACAATAGAAGATAATATCATTATTAGACATAAATACCACTTAAAGCTTGTAAAAAAAAGCTACCTGTTACACTGTCATGAAATATGATTATATATTGACTATGAAACAAATAGAACATAGTTGTTGTAATTAAATTGCGGCAGCACAATTGCAGTCACCAACGCGCTGGATAACATAAAACCAGCCTAACCAGCTCTGCTAGGGCGAGTAAAATGGTCAGACTGAGCTGTTCCCTCATTTGTGTCTGGAAGTAGCTAGCAAGCTAGCCAACATTAGGCATTTAGCTTAGGTGCTTGACTGCTGTTGTTAGGTCTGAATGCTTGGTTCAACACTACTCCTTGGCCAGAGCGTCCAGTGTGCGCTCTGAAACACTCTGAATTTACAAAAGGACAATCTGACAACGCTCTGAGTTTACGAACTCCCAGAGCGCACTCTGAACACACTCTGGCACTCCAGACTGAATTTACAAACACACCCGTAGTATAAACCAGCCTTTAGTCAAGAAACCTTTAGTTGTTTAGTACATAGCCTCACATGTGAATCCTTAAAGAGCTGGGTGGGGCTAAAGCTGAAGTGGGTGCGAACGATCCTGAATGGGTGTGGACAAAGAAAAGCTCTCCAGCAGGTATACCAAATAATTCCCAGATCCATTTTCTCAAAAGTGAGATTACAACTTTATCAACTTTCAAAGCAGAATTACTTTCTCATTGTCCCTCAACTGTAATATATGATATACCATTTTCTAGCTCTGAGTCTCTACTTTTTGTCCAAGGTAAAAAACACAATTTCAAATTTTGCTACATAAGACCGAATCGAGCCAGTCGGTCACATATCATGTTTCTTTAGACCTGTCTAAAATAAATAAAATAAATAATGGACTTATTGTGAAAGTGTAGGCTATTTTACATGGATTTATTAGACTTTTTAAAATGAAGACATTCCAAAGGTTTGCATAATTGTGGAAGCCAGGAGATGCTAAATATTTTTGTTAATTAACAGTCAATTACCATGAGGCAGTTATTTGCTTGACAATCACCAGCTGATGAAATTTCGTGACCGCCACAGCCCAAGTCTGAATATGAAAAGGAGCTGCCCCCAAACCTTGGGGCCATTGAGAATCCTGAATCTGAGGACCCTTGCCCACCGACGAAGTCCCAGGTCCCTCTGAAGATGCTGTTAGTGATGGAGGCAGACCATCAGTGGGTGAAGTACGGAGGTCTGCAGTACATGGAAGTCCACCAGCCATTTCACCCCTCCTGGCCCACCTGGCTTTGATGAGTCCCAGTCTGGAGTGCACATTTCCTTGCCATATACCTCTGAGGCAGAGTGCCTCAAGCTGTTTCTGTATGTTGAGCTGGTGGGAGACATAGTGGAGGATACCAATCGCTGTCCCTTGAAGCTACAGGAAAAGAGAGAGCCAGGAGTGAGGAGGAAGCTCGCTAAATAGGTGACAACCACAATTAGTGAAATGTATACCTTCCTGGTGACAGTTGGGAATAGTGAAGAAGAACTCCGTAAGGGTATACTGGAGCACGGTTCCTATGTTTACAACTCCCTTCTTTGCCACTCTCTTTTTTCAAGACCGCTTCCCAGTTCTGCTGCGATACTTGCATTTCGTCAACAACGCTACTGCCAACCTAAATAAAACTAATCCAAAGATTAGGCAGAGACTCATTTATAATTATAATAGTGAATCTTTAATACAGGCAGCTGCAAGGTAGATCCCTCTCTGATCGCAGTCAGATTTGGAGCTGGAAGAGTAAATGGTTACATGTCCCTTATATAGTGGGAGATAATAACATAATCATATTAGTTATTTTATACAAGCAACAGTTCCAGAACACAATAGCCTTGTGTTAGGGTGCAGACATAGCAGGAGTCTTTGAAATGCATAACATCACAGTCCAACACAGAACAATAACAAAGCCCTTCAGAAGGGACAACAGCTCACCCCAATTCTGCCATATCAATTCCCCCTTTGATGCTATGGAAACCATAAGCATCACCATACATGATATATCTGAGCTGTTGTCAGACAGAATTTTAAACCTTCTGATTTCTGGGAAATTGGCATTTTACACAGAAAGGGGTGGTCTGAATGGAACTCCTGAAAGGTAACTTAATGGGGAAAAAGGAGGGTTCATGGGGATTGGGGTCATTTCCAATAGGGTAATCTGGATCCCCAATTAAGGAGGAGACAGTGGCGGGCACTTCTGTTATCATGACCATCCGGTGGGAAGGAGATACTGCTCATTCACCCAATCCGCTCACCAAGTTGGTCAGGCATGAGAACAGACAGAACATTCTTGACCCACCACCGCACAGGTGCCTCCCTTAGTTGGTAGGAGAATATTCAAAGCCAATCTATTCTGTAGGACCATAGAATGCATAGCCACAAGTTCAGCATTACCCATTCTTTCTACAGTGGCTTGCGAAAGTATTCACCCCCCTTGACATTTTACCTATTTTATTGCCTTACAACCTGGAATTAAAATTGATTTTTTTGGTGGGGTTGTATCATTTGATTTACACAACACCACTTTGATGATGCAAAATATTTTTCTTTGTGAAACAAACAAGAAATAAGATTGCTCTTGCAGTCATCTTTGCAGGACGACCACTCCTAGGGAGAGTAGCAACAGTGCTGAAATTTCTCCATTTATAGACAATTTTTCTTACCGTGGACTTCCTTTTAAATCAAATCAAATCAAATCAAGTTTATTTTATATAGCCCTTCGTACATCAGCTAATATCTGGAAGTGCTGTACAGAAACCCAGCCTAAAACCCCAAACAGCAAGCAATGCAGGTGTAGAAGCACGGTGGCTAGGAAAAACTCCCTAGAAAGGCCAAAACCTAGGAAGAAACCTAGAGAGGAACCAGGCTATGAGGGGTGGCCAGTCCTCTTCTGGCTGTGCCGGGTGGAGATTATAACAGAACTATGCCAAGATGTTCAAAATGTTCATAAGTGACAAGCATGGTCAAATAATAATCATGAATAATTTTCAGTTGGCTTTTCATAGCCGATCATTAAGAGTTGAAAACAGCAGGTCTGGGACAGGTGGCGGTTCCATAACCGCAGGCAGAACAGTTGAAACTGGAATAGCAGCAAGGCCAGGTGGACTGGGGACAGCAAGGAGTCATCATGCCCGGTAGTCCTGACGTATGGTCCTAGGGCTCAGGTCCTCCGAGAGAGAGAAAGAAAGAGAGAAGGAGAGAATTAGAGAGAGCCAAGATTTTCAAAATGTTCATAAATGACAAGCATGGTCAAATAATAATCAGGAATAAATGTCAGTTGGCTTTTCATAGCCGATCATTAAGAGTTGAAAACAGCAGGTCTGGGACAGGTAGGGGTTCCGTAACCGCAGGCAGAACAGTTGAAACTGGAATAGCAGCAAGGCCAGGCGGACTGGGGACAGCAAGGAGTCATCATGCCCGGTAGTCCTGACGTATGGTCCTAGGGCTCAGGTCCTCTGAGAGAGAGAAAGAAAGAGAGAAGGAGAGAATTAGAGAGAGCCAAGATTTTCAAAATGTTCATAAATGACAAGCATGGTCAAATAATAATCAGGAATAAAAGTCAGTTGGCTTTTCATAGCCGATCATTAAGAGTTGAAAGCAGCAGGTCTGGGACAGGTAGGGGTTCCATAACCGCAGGCAGGGCAGTTGAAACTGGAACAGCAGCAAGGCCAGGTGGACTGGGGACAGCAAGGAGTCATCATGCCCGGTTTGCCGTGACGTATGGTCCTAGGGCTCAGGTTCTCAGAGAGAGAGAAAGAAAGAGAGAACGAGAGAATTAGAGAGAGCATACTTAAATTCACACAGGACACTGGATAAGACAGGAGAAGTACTCCAGGTATAACCAACTGACCCTAGCCCCCCGACACATAAACTACTGCAGCATAAATACTGGAGGCTGAGACAGGAGGGGTCAGGAGACACTGTGGCCCCATCCGATGATACCCACGGACAGGGCCAAACAGGAAGGATATAACCCCACCCACTTTGCCAAAGCACAGCCCCCGCACCACTAAAGGGATATCTTCAACCACCAACTTACAATCCTGAGACAAGGCCGAGTATAGCCCACAAAGATCTCCACCACAGCACAAACCAAGGGGGGGCGCCAACCCAGACAAGAAGATCACGTCAGTAACTCAACCCACTCAAGTGACGCACCCCTCCTAGGGACGGCATGAAAGAGCACCAGTAAACCAGTGACTCAGCCCCCTTTTAGAGATACTTTTGTAACCCTTTCCAGCTTTATGCAAGGCAACAGTTCTTAATCTTAGGTCTTCTGAGATATCTTTTGTTTGAGGCATGATTCACATCAGGCAATGCTTCTTGTGAATAGCAAACTCATATTTTCTGAGTGTCTTGTCTCAATCTTGTCTCATTGATTCGACTCCAGGGTAGTTGACTCCTGAGTCCAATTAGCTTTTGGAGAAGTCATTAGTCTAGGGGTTCACTTTTTCCAACCTACACTGTGAATGTTTAAATGATGTATTCAATATAGACAAAACAAATACAATAGTTTGTGTGTTATTAGTTTAAGCACACTGAGTTTGTCTATTGTTGGGATTTGCATGAAGATCAGATCAAATGTTATGTAAAATGTATGCGGAAATCCAGGTAATTCTAAAGGGTTCACATACTTTTTCTTGCCACTGTACATACTGTAGTTCCACTTACTGAGGAAGTAGGTTTAGCATACACACTGGAATTCTTGAGTTTATGACATATTCCCAATGACATGTTTAGGTCGAATATTCCATTTCTCAACAGTAAGGGTTGGGTCAGGTTATTGTAGACATAAAAGTTATATTAACAATGGTTCCCTTTTCTATATAACACAAATAACCTGGGTTGCTTGGGGAGAGAGGAGGAATTATACAAATATTCTCAAATAGAACACCTCATCCTCCACCCAATCAAGCTCTCAGTCTGTAAGGTTACCACATCAATATTTCATAAGCATTAAGGGGTATAGTTAGTTGTCACGACTTCTGCCGAAGTCGGTCCCTCTCCTTGTTCGGGTGGCGGTCGACGTCACCGGCCTTCTATCCATCGCCGATCCACTTTTCATTTTCCATTTGTTTTGTCTTTGTCTTACACACCTGGTTTCAATTCCCCAATTACTTGTTCATTATTTAACCCTCTGTTCTCCCATGTTTGTTTGTGAGAAATTGTTTGTTGTATTGCGGTCCGTATTTGTGGCCATGTATTTATACGATGTGTATTGTATTATTATTGAGTAAAATTGCTTTCATTACTCATATCTACTGTCCTGCGCCTGACTCATCTCACCAGCTACACACAGAAGCATTACATTAGTAATGGCATAGTCTCAGCACAGTCTGGTAACAATCCACAAACCCAACAATTTGATACGTTCTGTAGTACAGAGACATCACTAGCTAATTGTAAGAAAGTGTTTGACCTGGGGAAAACACCATCAAGTATTTTTCTTCTCTTCAGGTCTGTGGGTTCATCTGGGTCCAGGTTCAGGTCGGCGGGGTCATGTACTTCTGGGCTTCCCCCGGCCTCATTGGAGTGGAGAGGTCAGGGAGAGGTTACTAGTATCTTCACACTGGGTGGTAGCAGGCTTGAAGTCTGCTACCACCCAGAGGATGCCCACAATAGCTGTGAGTCCCAGGGTAAGTAGAGTGCCCCCTACTAGGTTACAAGAGCAACAGAAGTAACATCTTCTTCCGGCTCTGCTACTTGCTTACGGTGGGATGCGTGGATCCATGTGTATTTCCCACTTTGCAGCCGTTGGGGTGGTGAGGGCAATCTGATGTGGTCCTATCCACCTGGGTTTCAAAAGTTCTTTACTTCTGTCGTGCCTCCTGACCATTACCCAATCTCCAGGCTGAAGATCGTGATGGGAACGGTTGTCTGGTGGAGTTTGGGCATCAGAGACCTGTGGGTGAACAACTCGAATACAGTTAGTCAGAGCTATATAGTACTTCATCATAGTGTTTTCCAACAGATGTAGATCTAGGACTGCAGCTAGTGGTGATGCGGGGGTCCTCATGGGACAGGCCATCAGTACCCCATGTGGACTGAGTTCATTCTGGGGTGGAATGCATTGAAAACAAGGCTATGGGTAGCGCATCCACCCAAGTAAGTCCTTTTTGAGCACATATTTTTGCCAGTTTATTTTTCATAACACCATTATAGCATTCTACAATTCCAGAACTTTCAGGGTGAAATGGTACATGCTAATTTCTTTTAACTTGCATCATGTCTCACAGTTCTTTCATTATCTTCAAGTTGAAATGTGTTCCCCTATCGATATCTAAACTTTGTGGTACACCAAATCGTGGCACACATCATGTAAACAGGCATTTAGCCACAGTTTTTGCTTCCTCATTAAATGTGGGGCTTCAATCCATTTAGAGCAGCTGTCAACCATCACCAACTATTATATTTTACAGGCAGGCATTATGAACAAAATGTATTTGCATATCAACAAATGGGCCCTAAGGGACTGGTAGGCTTGACAAAGAGGTCGGTACTTGCTTTCATGCATCCTTGACAAATTAAACATTGAGCACAGATTAGTGTGGCGATCGTAGTAAATTTGGATGCATACAATTCTTTTATACAAGCCCTTACCATTCCCGCTTTGGACATATGACTCACACCGTGAATCATGCGTCCCAAAAAACAACAACACTGCCAGTTAAATAAAAATAAACTAATCAGAATAACGAATATAATTTGAATTACACCCGATAAGGAAATAATTTTATCCCATAACGAATTGAAGGAATTCAAGGTTTCCTCACACCACTCACACATTGTTATGTGTTAGTACCTAACTTTGTGCTTACATCACAGTTCAGGGACAGGGCTCTGTCTCTCTCCTTCTCGCCTGTCGGAATCAAAATTAGAATGATTGATAAATTGTCACTGATCTTTCTAGCGAGGGTGATCAGACCACCAGAAATTCTGAACTGAGGTCATTCAACACCACTAAGTAAGTCTGCTCTTTCCCTTTTCTCAGACTCATTGTTCTAAAACATGTCAAACATTCTCTCGTCGTGACGTGACTTTCATTAATGTGATGACTGTTATTTATTCAATGCACTAACTATGTTTAATTGTTACCAGATTAAATGAATCATGTAACAATTAACCTCTTGAGCCTATGGGGGGTGCTATTTCGACTTTGGAAAAATGTGTTCCCAAATTAAACTGCCTCATACTCAATTCTTGCTCGTACAATATGCATATTATTATTACTATTGGATAGAAAACACTCTCTAGTTTCTAAAACCGTTTGAATTATTTCTCTGAGTGAAACAGAACTCATTCTGCAGCACTTTTCCTGTCAGGGAGTGAGATTTCAGAAATCGAGGTCCCTGTTCTGAGGTCAGTTTATAAGTCCCCATGTAAGCCATCGGGCTACATGCACTGCATACGTCTTCCTCTAGATGTCAGTAAGCGGGGAGAATTTGAATGGAGTGGATTGCGCAATCTGGGACCTTATATAAGACCCTGGAGCGGAAGTACCGTCCTTTTCAACGTTGCGCCTGGCGCAGTAGGGACATCAGAGTGGCCTCCTGCCAAGCTTTCGTTTTGCCAGTTCTATATCTCCGGTCATGTTTTTATTCGTTATAGTTGTTAAAGACATCATAAGGTAGTTAATTTAAACCGACTTATAGCAATTTATATCAGTTTATTGCGATTTTCTGGCATTTCTTTGTGACGCGCTTTCAAGAGTTGGACACCTTTCCGGCACATGCCGAACGTTAGCGGCTATTTCGACAGGACAAGAGGACAGCTTTCAACCAAAAGACGATTGTTCTGGACAAAGGACACCTTTCCCAAGATTCTGATGAGAGTTCATCGAAAAGTAAGAACTATTTATGCTGATAATTCATTGTTCTGTTGAAAAATGTCAAATGCATAAGATGCCATTTCTTGCAGTGTAGCCTTGCGTTATCGCACCCTGTATTGCGCAGTAACGTTAATTTTAAAAATGTAATTCAGCGATTGCATTAAGAACTAATTTGTCTTTCAATTGCTGTCCAACCTGTATTTTTTTAGTCAAGTTTATGAATAGTTTTCGATAAGAATAGGTGTCTTTCCAAGATGGCGCCGGACAGATTGCTTGAGTATTTGGACACTATTTTCATTGTATAAGCACGATTTGTGCCGCTAAATATGCACATTTTCGAACAAACTCTATATGCATTGTGTAACATGATGTTACAGGACTGTCATCTGAAGAATTCTGAGAAGGTTAGTGAAAATTAATATATTTTGGTGGTGAATACGTTATCGCTATGTTTGGCTGGAATCAATGCTGTTGTGTGGTTTGCTACTGTGCTAAGCTAATATAACGCTATATTGTGTAGATTTACATATTGTGTCTTCCCTGTAAAACATTTTAAAAATCAGAAATGATGTCTGGATTCACAAGATGTGTATCTTTCATCTGGTGTCTTGGACTTGTGATTTAATGATATTTAGATGCTAGTATTTACTTGTGACGCTATGCTAGGCTATGCTAGTCAGCTTTTTTACTGGTGGGGGTGCTCCCGGATCCGGGTTTGGGAGGAACTAGAAGTTAACTCAATAGGAATTTGGGACACCGCGGAAGAAGTTGTTTAACGAGTTTCCATCACCCAAATTAAACTCTAGAAGATATAAATATATCGATAACAGTCACTTATTAATCATTACCTCATATCAGTCCTCATTCTGAACAGTCGTGACACTCTTGGATCCGCAAGAACCTCAACCGTTGCTGATTATTCAGTAATACACAAATTGCTTTAATTATTTATTTACTAACTAACTAAATAATATCACAGAATACACATACACACTCACATGAGACAAAAGTCCCTAGTGGACTGACAAGATATGACAGCTTGTTACAACATAACATTAGATGGAGAGGGGGAAAGAGCGAGAGACAGAGACAAAGGGACAAAGACAATACTTATCGTACATTTGGAAACCATGCTCACAGCAACCATTTACTTTGCACACAAACCACCGCCCATTTTGGGATAAGAAGTAATGCATGTCTTTACGTGTGGATGTCTGTGTTCGTTGTCTATCTCTGTTGAAACCAATCAATCCTTTTATGGAAAGGGGTCGATGGGCGTAAGTGTCACGCCCTGACCATAGAGAGCCTTTTATTCTCTATTTTGGTTAGGTCGGGGTGTGACTAGGGTGGGTAATCTAGGTTGTTTTATTTCTATGTTGGCCTGATATGGTTCCCAATCAGAGGCAGCTGTTTAGCGTTGTCTCTGATTGGGTATCATTTTTAGGCAGCCATTCCCCACTGGTTTTTGTGGGATCTTGTTTATGTGTAGTTGCCTGTGAGCACTCCATAGCGTCACGTGTCGTTTAGTCTTTATTGTTTTGTTGTGCGGTTCTCGAATAATAAAAATGTCGAACCGATTGTTCTTACGATGATCATGACAGTAAGGCTCTGGTTGTCCACTAGAGATCAAAATGTCTTTCTTCTTAGTTGTCCTGGCTCGTAGTGGGGTGTTTTCAGAGCAGATAATCAGATGCTTGTCTGAGATGGGATTTTCTCCTTCCTTTCTCGGGTAGATAGTCAAAGTTCCAAATCACTTTACACGCGCAGCTGCAGACGGCAGTTGTTTCTGGTCTGGTAGGTGAGGTTATCTTCTTCACCTAGTGTTGAGGCTAAGTTCCAACCATGTCCAACATGTAGCTAACGCTTCATGCTTTACTGGTCTGAAGGGGTTATTAAGTGTTCAGCTCCCGACCACTTTACACGCCAGTAGCAACACTGCAATGTTTTGGTCTGGTGTGAATTTCATTACCAAGGCTTTTTATGTCCTCTTGGTAAAAAGGGGCATCCATCATACTGACACGCTCTTCTGACCTCATTCGGGGCACGGCTAGTTACTGTGCAGAGTTTATATGAAAAATATTTCTCATTAGACACTAAAATCACATTCCTAACAAAAATAGTTTCATCCATTTTCATCTCACATATTGGATGCAAACTTGACGGATAAAATGTGTACACTTTCCGAGTTACAGTATTTTCTTGATACCATTCTTAATGACATCACAATATAATAAACAATGTGACATTATTCTTTAGATCCCTACTGATCATTCATAACATTCCTATCTTAGAAATACTGTTCCAATATTCACTTTTTGGGTGTTATAGTTTTGGCGGCAAAAATCTTCTGGCGGACAAAGGCATTCCTTTGGTTGATACTGAAGAGTAGGAGGGAGATTTCCCTCCTCCCTAATTCATGAGACTGTTAAGGTGCCAAACCCCCCAATTTCTGAAAGAATATTAAGGTGTCAACTTAATTCGGGAGCTCTCTTAACAGCCGGATCCTGGTACCTTTATACTTATAGTACTGCAGAAGTTCACCAACTGCTCTCCCAAGGCACCTGCCTCAGAGAGCAGTCTAAAGGGAAAGATGCAGAATCATTGCTAAACTCATCAGAATATTTGGTAGGGGTATTGGAGGCACATCAGATGATACAAGGTCCCAGTAAGCGAAATGGACAGTGTTCAATGTAATGGAAACAGATTATTGTTTTAGTTGACATTACCTTTTTACTTAAATCACTGGTGTTGTTCAAACTATCGAATTGAGAAATTATCATTTGAAAATGTTATGTCAGATGAACAAAAATGTATCCAGCTTAGGACAAGCGACTCCACGCACCCAGGACCAAGCTCAGCTCCTTGGGGGATCAGACTTTCAGCGCGACCGCCCCCAGCCTCTGGAATACCCTCCCGGACCAGGACCACCTGAAGGCACCACAGACTCTGGGCTCCTTTAAAATGGGCCTAAAGACCTTTCTCTTTAGGAAGACTTTTAAATCAAATGTTATTTGTCACATGGTTCGTTAACAACAAGTGTAGACTAACAGTGAAATGCTTACTTACGGGTCCTTTTCCAACTATGCATAGTTAGATAAAGAAAGCTGGGCTTGTCCTTGTCCTTGTCCCTTGTAGCGTCAGCTGTGTTCTTTGTGTCAGTTGCCCGGTCTAGTTGTCCCAAAAAACCTTTTTATATTTGTTTAAAAATGTATTTTATGCACTTTGAGATCATTCTGTATAATGAAAAGTTCTTTACAAATGTAATTTATTATTATTATTATCCTATTAAATTATTCATACCTCTGAACCACATTTTCCCACTGTGTTGGTCTACCCTAACAATGTTACTGTATATATTTATTACCAATTTCCGTTGGATATTCACTTTCTGCTTCACACTCATTAAATGTCTATTATTTTGAGATGAATATGTAATGCGCCAAAATTATAAAATACATTGGCCAATTCAGAAGGGGAGAGATAAAAAGGAAGCTCCCACCAAAGTTTAAGGTAGCTCTCGAGACTAAAGTTTCTTTCTAGGATCAACATGTATTATATCTGGGCTAGCACTGCCTATCAGTTCACTGTCATTGAACTGCTCTGTCCATAATGAGTCTGGAACTTGAGACAGAACAGACTGAGAGACAGACAATTTCCCACTCCATCTTGGGGAGTGGTTCAATTTGCCTACACACAAATTGATTCATAATGTCGTCGTTAGGGATATCAGCGAAAACTCCATAACTATTATCTAGTTGTAGGCTATCCGCTTCATACTGGCAGGCCATCCGATTTCTGCTATAATGTACTTTTTTTTACCATGAAGCCTCGGCTGGAAACAGACAGTCCCTCACAGAGAATTTTGAATAAGGTCTCTTACCTTTTAGAGAGAGAGATATAAATATCCCCTGTGCTGCATACTCAGCTTGCCCTCTACCCCACGATACAAACAGCATTACACATCACAATAACCAAAACCTCACCACATCTACAACCGTATATCCAACCCATCTGCCCCAGCTATACAGACGGCCTCCCCGACACCATATCTCCTTAAACCTCTCCGCACGGATCCCGCTAGCGGGATCAAAATCGACAACATCTGGTGAAGCTGGAGCGCGCCAAATACAAAATTGTAATATTAAACATTCATGAACATACAAGTGTCCTACATCATTTAAAAGCTTCACTTCTTGTTAATCCAACCGTGTTGTCAGATTTCAAAAAGGCTTTACGGCGAAAGCATACCATGTGATTTTCTGAGGACAGCGCCCCACACCAAAATACTTTTCCAAACCAGCACAGCACACACAAAAGTAACAAATAGCGATAAAATAAATCACTTACCTTTGAAGATTGTCCTCTGTTTGCAATCCCAAGGGTTCCAGCTACACAACAAATGGTATTTTTGTTCGATAAAGTCCTTTTTTATATCCCAAAAATGTCAGTTTAGTTGGCACGCTTGATTCAGTAATCCACTCTTTCAACATGCATACAAACGAACCCAAAAAGTTACCAGTAAAGTTCGTCCAAACAAGTCAAACGATGTTTCTACTTAATCCTCAGGTACTCTAATATCTAAATAAATGACAAAAATTTAAGACAGAGAATAGTATGTTCAATAGGGAAGATAAATAACGAAGAGCGCGCGCCTCATTCACACGAGTAACAAGACTACATTTCTAATGAGAGACACCTTGTAAAAACTACAACTACTCAATCATTTAAAAAAAACAAGCCTGAAACCATTTCTAAAGACTGTTTACATCTAGTGGAAGCCATAGGAACTGCAATCTGGGAGGAATTCCTTTGAATATCCCATAGACAAGCATTGAAATAGGATTGTGACCTCAAAAAAAAGAATTCCGGATGGATTTTCCTCGGGTTTTCGCATGCCAATTTCAGTTCTGTTATACTCACAAACATTATTGTAACAGTTTTAGAAACTTCAGAGTGTTGCCCATCCAACACTACCAATTATATGCATATCCTAGCTTCTGGGCCTGAATGACAGGCAGTTTACTTTGGGCACGTCATTCATCCGAACTTCCGAACACTGCCCCCTAGCTGTAAGAGGAACATCTCCACATTTTTTATAATTTCATAGAACTCAAATTCCACCATAAGGCGCGCAGAGACCATCCCTTTAAACAATAGTAAAGGGTCTGTTAACCCCCCACCTTTGACCCTGTTCCTTCTTGTTAGCCAACTTTGCCTGAGCAAGCAGAAAATTCAACAACACACATTTGTCCTTTTCCTTCAAATACCTGTAACCCATTATAAACATCCCGACAGTAAACTCCACCCCCAAACTCTCACACAGACATTCCAACAGAGACATTAATTAATGGCGTTAACCTGGCGCATGCAGAAAACACATGATGCACAGTTTCACTCATGACACAGAAAGGACACCCCTTTTCGAGTACAGGGTCGACCCGTGCCAACCAGCTATTAGTGGCCAGGGCTCCATGTAGAACCCTCCACTGGAGATCCCCTGACCTCTTTGGTACTGGGAGTGATGTGATCTGATGTGTCTTCACTCCTGTTAGACTCCTAATGTTCCTTACCTTAATACAGAGGTTGTAGAGGGCTTTACCTCCCACCCCCTCAAACTCCCCCAGGCTCGGAGTGTTAAAATCCAACAAGTCCTCCATATCCCCTTGCCAGTCCCCAGTCTCTGCCGTCACCTGTATTGGTGGAAACATTGGTGCCCCATCCTCTCCAGCAGCCTAAGAGATGTTAGTCCTGTTTGTTGTGCCAGGACTTTGGGGGTTTTCCACTCCCCCAGCAGCCGCAGGTCACCCAGATTAGTAAACCCGCTGCCATCAGTTGCTTCTGCAGGGTGGCCGACTGAACAGATCTCAAAAGGATGGCTGGATTGTGGAAGATGGGCTCCTCCCACACCCACAGCCCACACTCCACACCCCCTTCTCATGTGGACCTTAGCAGATGCCAGGCCCTCAGCACCGCAAAATCAGAGAGACCTGCTGTACTCAGCCTCTCCAGACTTATGAGGAACAGCTGCCGGTCCAACCCTAGTTCGCCAGCGCTCCACAGCAGCGTTCATGTACCATACTGACATCAGGGCGGGTGGACCCTCACAGAAACGTAATCTGCATACGCCGACACTGATATGCCTGTTAACATACCCATACCTGTCCAGCACAGTCCCTGCAGTCTCCTGAGTAGTAGGCCAAGTAAAGGCTCAATGGCTAGTGTATATAACTGCCCCGATAGAGGGTATCCTTGTCTATTGCCCTGCCTCACCCAGACTGGCATACTGAGCCCTCCTCCCACCTTGACCATAAATGATGCCCCAGGATACAACATCTTCACAGAAGCCAAAAACCTTTCCCCAAACCCAAAGACAAACATCACATTAAATACAGTGCCTTGCAACAGTATTCACCCCTTTTGGTGTTTTCCTAGCAGCACTATGAAGACCAAGGAGCTCTCCAAACAGGTCAGGGACAAGGTTCTGGAGAAGTACAGATCAGGGATGGGTTATAAAAATATCAGAAACTTTGAACATGCCACGGAGCACCATTAAATGCCTGGTCTGTGAGTTCCCAAGGTAAACGGACTATTTCTCAGGTCCAGATCGTAGAATATGCATAAAATTTACAGATTAGGATAGAAAACACTCCAAAGTTTCCAAAACTGTCAAAATATTGTCTGTGAGTATAACAAAACTGATTCTGCAGGCGAAAACCTGAGAAAATCTAACCCGGAAGTGATTTAAAAAAAAAGAAATCTGTGTTTCCTGGCCCGTCTTTCTTCCATTTAAAGGGTATCAACCAGATTCCTTTTCCAATGGCTTCTTCAGGCTGTGACCAGGCTTTAGACATAGTTTCAGGCTTTTATTTTGAAAAATGAGCGAGATTTTTCAAAAGTAGTCAGGTGTCCTCTGATAAGTTCCTGCGCGTGAGAGGGTAGCTCTCCATTTTCTTTTTCTCTCTTATTGAGTAGGTTACGGTCCGGTTGAAATATTATCGATTATGTTTGTTAAAAACAACCTGAGGATTGATTATAAAAAACATTTGACATGTTTCTACGACCATTACAGATACTTTTTGGAATTTCCGTCGAACGGAACGAGGCTTTGGTTTTCTGAACATAACGCGCAACCCAAATGGCGTTTTTTGTTATAAAAGTAATATTTATCGAACAAAAATAACATTTGTTGTGTAACTGGGTGTCTCGTGAGTGCAAACATCCGAAGATTATCAAAGGTAAGCGATTCATTTTATTGCTTTTCTGACTTTCGTGACCAAGCTAACCAAGCTAATATAAGGCTAACTGTTCTAGCATTGATTGATACACTCACAAAAGCTTAGATTGCTTTCGTTGCAAAGCATATTTTCAAAATCTGACACGATAGGTGGATTAACAACAAGCTAAGCTGTGTTTTGGTATATTTCACTTGTGATTGCATGATTATAAATATTTTTAGTAATATTTTTGAATCTGATACATTTGGGAATTTTCTTCTGGCTTTCAGGACCGGAACGAGGCTGTAGTTTTCTCAACATAACGCGCAACCCAAATGGCGTTTTTTTGTTATAAAGTAATATTTATCGAACAAAAATAACATTTATTGTGTAACTGGGAGTCTCGTTAGTGCAAACATCCGAAGATTATCAAAGGTAAGCGATTAATTTTATTGCTTTTCTGACTTTCGTGACCATGCTAATTTGGGGCTAGCTGTTCTAGCATTGATTGACACACTCACAAAAACTTGGATTTCTTTCTCTGTAAAGCATATTTTCAAAATCTGACACGATAGGTGGATTAACAACAAGCTAAGCTGTGTTATGGTATATTTCACTTGTGATTGCATGATTATAAATATTTTTTGTAATATTTTGCGCCCTGCAATTCAGCGGTTGTTTAGGAAAATGATCCCGTAAAAGGGATCCGTAGCGCAGAGAAGTTAAACCTCCACCATAGAAAATAAAAAATGTATGAAAACACCAAGAAAATAATCAAGAAAATGGCCTTTCAACTACAAAACACTCCCAGTATGCACTGAAAGAGAGAGAGAGAGAGACAAAGCATTATTCAGCACATCCTGCTATCACGTGATTGTAGGTAAACCGATCCCTACACGTGGGCAAACCGATTCCCACTGTTGGAGACACCAGACAGATTCAGTATTATAGGAAAATAGTTCTGCCAAATTGAACCACAAAATGTCATTGCTATTGTTGCTATTATCTTTTAAATTAATTTAATCATCATGATGATACATTATATTATTCATTATATTATTAGTATTCACATACATACAGCCTGAATTTCAAATTGATTAACCCTTTAAACCCCAATATAATTCTAGAATGCTGCTGAAGATTAGGTTTCAAGATAAAGCTAATTTTCTCAAACATTTCAAACAAAGAACAAATTACAATTACACGTTAACTTAGTTTTAAAGAGCACAACGTTGTCTTTAATAGGACACCAAATCCATGTCAATAGGATTAACACTCATTTTGTCTTCTATTGTGTAAAGACACCCACCTTCAAAAAACTAACACTCCACAATACATTTTACTAAATTACTCACTCAAAATGTACCAAGTGTAATATATTATACTTATAAATATTATTTATAAACACAAATACCTTATTCACATAAGTATTCAGACCATTTGTTATGAGACTCAGGTATATCCTGTTTCCATTGATCATCCTTGAGATGTTTCTACAACTTGATTGGAGTCCACGCGTGGTAAATTCAAATGATTGGATATGATTTGGAAAGGCACACACCTGTCTATATAAGGTCCCACAGTTGACAGTGCATGTCAGAGCCTAAACCAAAGCAATTGTCCTTAGAGCTCCAAGACAGGATTGTGTCGAGGCAGAGATCTGGGGAAGTGTACCAAAACATGTCTGCAGCATTGAAGGTCCTGAGGAACACAGTAACCTCCATCATTCTTAAATGGAAGATGTTTTGAACCACCAAGACTCTTCCTAGAGCTGGCCGCCCGGCCAAACTGAGCAATTGGGTGAGAAGGGCCTTCGTCAGGGTTGGTGACCAAGAACCCGATGGTCACTCTGACAGAGCTCTAGAGTTCCTCTGTGGAGATAGGAGAACGTTTCAGACGGACAACCATCTCTGCAGCACTCCACCAATCAGGCCTTTATGGTAGAGTGACCAGATGGAAGGCACTTCTCAGTAAAAGGCACATAACAGCCCGCTTGGAGCTAAAGACTCTCAGACCATGAGAAACGAGATTGTCTGGTCTGATGAAACCAAGATTTAACTTTTTGGCCTGAATGCCAAGCATCACGTCTGGAGGAAACCAGGCACCATCCTTACGATGAAGCATGGTTGTGGCAGCATCATGCTGTGGGGGTGTTTTGTTAGCGGCAGGGAATGGGAGACTAGTCTGGGCCGAGGCAAAGATGAACGGAGAAAAGTACAGAGAGATTCTTGATGAAAACCTGCTCCAGACTTCAGACTGGGGCGAAGGTACACCTTCCAACAGGACAGCGACCCTAAGCACACAGCAAAGACAACGCAGGAGTGGCTTCGGGACAAGTCTCTGAATGTCCTTGAGTGGCCCAGCCAGAGCCCAGACTTGAACCTGATCGAACATCTCTGGAGAGACCTAAAAAGAGCTGTGCAGCAACGCTCCCCATCCAACCTGACAGAGCTTGAGAGGATTTGAAGAGAAGTATGGGATAAACTCCCCAAATACAGGTGTGCCAAGCTTGTAGCGTCATACCCAAGAAGATTCAATGATGTAATCGCTGCCAACGGTGCTTCAAGAAAGTACTGAGTTAAAGGGTCTGAATACGTGTGTAAATGTGATTTTTCCCGTTTTTTTTTATTTTTAATCAATTAGCAAACATTTCTAACAACCTGTTTTTGCTTTGTCATTTTGAGGTATTATGTGTAGATTGATGAGGGAAAAAAACAAATGATTACATTTTAGAATAAGGCTGTAACGTAAGAAAATATGGAAAAAAATCAAGGGGTCTGAATACTTTCCGAATGCACTGTATGTTTGTGAGACTGATGGAAAGTAAGGTTAGTGCCTGTAGATAGAGAACACAAAAATACATTCATAAATATGTTCTTAGATGATCATCAGGTTCAGATTATTACTGTAAAAGGCTATATATGGTACACACACTTCAAGACCCATGGTCAGATGACTTAGTTGGCTGGTTGTCGTTGTAGAGGTGGAGTGAGACGATCAAGTGACAGCATCGCGAGCGAAGCACAATGTTGCCCCTTCCACTCAACTCTTGCTTTCTTGCTTGACAGACAACTACAGAGTTAGCTAATGTTAGCTGATTAGTTTCGAAGCTGGGACAGTTTCCAAATGAATAGCACTGGTAGAAAAAGGACAAAACAAGCAACTTGTTAGCTGGCTATGTAAAGAAATATCACTGCGACTCACTATCATTGGAGCTCCACTGCGCAGGCTTTTACCATAACAACTGCTAAGCAAGTAAAATAATAGGAAAACAAGGCATATAGCTTATGAATATCTATAACTAGCTAACATTACTAACCATAAACTAAATCCAACAGATTAACATGAATTACTCTAATCTCTATTTCGTGGCTAGTTAGCAGGTTGTCTGTATGGCTAACACTAGGTAGTGAAAGTGCCAGCTTGACGCTTCGCGAGCGCAGCGCACATTTACAGCCACACAACTTTTCAGACAAACCTGACAGTTAGCTGGCTAGTTAGCTGTAGCAAGTAGCTTGAGTCGTTTCCATATGAATTACTTTGATGGAAACAAGACAAAACAACCAACTAGTTAGCTGACTATATATGGCCTACAGCTAAACACTGCTCCACCCCTGATGTGCTCGCCTTTATCAACCCAATGATCATGCCAGGATTTGCTCATCTGAGAGCTATTTCCGAAGTTTCCGAAGTTCACAGCATCAAACATCGACAACACCAAAGAAAATCTGCTGTTGACCGATTTCATTCACCACTACATCATCACTTTCAAAGTGCAAGGATTTGTCCGAATCCATCAGCAACCAACATACAGTGCCTTCAGAAGTATTCATACATACTCCTTGACGTTTTCCACATTATGTTTTGTTACAGCCTGAATTGAAAATTGATTAAGATTAGATTTTTTTTCACTAGCCTACACACAATACCCCCTAATCTCAAAATGTAAAAACATTTATAAAATTGTTAAATATGCAACCCCTTTGTTATGGCAAGCATAAATACGTTCAGGAGTACAAATTTGTTTAACAAGTCACATAGTAAGTTGCATGGACTCTTTTGAATGAATATCTAATTTATGTACCCCACAGATATAATTATCTGTAAGGTCCCTCAGCCGAGCATTGAATTTCAAACAGATTCAACCACAAAGATCAGGGAGGTTTTCATGCCTCGCAAAGAAGGGCAGCTATTGGTAGATGGGTAACAAAAAAATAGCAGACATTTGAATATACCTTTGAGCATGTGTAACGGATGTGAAATGGCTAGCTAGTTAGCGGGTACGCGCTAGTAGCGTTTCAATCAGTTACGTCACTTGCTCTGAAACCTATTAGTAGTGTTGCCCCTTGCTCTGCAAGGGCCGCGGCTTTTGTGGAGCGATGGGTAACGACGCTTCGTGGGTGTCAGTTGTTGATGTGTGCAGAGGGTCCCTGGTTCGCGCCCGTGTCGGGGCGAGGGGACGGTTTAAAGTTATACTGAACATTGATGCTGTTGACCCGGATCACTGGTTGCTGCGGAAAAGGAGGAGGTTGAAAGGGGGGTGAGTGTAACGGATGTGAAATGGCTAGCTAGTTAGCGGGTACGCGCTAGTAGCGTTTCAATCAGTTACGTCACTTGCTCTGAAACCTATTAGTAGTGTTGCCCCTTGCTCTGCAAGGGCCGTGGCCTTTGTGGAGCGATGGGTAACGATGCTTCGTGGGCGACCGTTGTTGATGTGTGCAGAGGGTCCCTGGTTCGCGCCCGTGTCGGGGCGAGGGGACGACGTAAAGTTATACTGTTACACATGGTGAAGTTATTCATTACACTTTGGATGGTGTATCACCCAGTCACTGCAAAGATACACGTGTTCTTCCTAACTCAGAGGAGAGTGGAAGGAAATCGCTCAGAGATTCCACCATGAGGCCAATGGTGACTTTAAAATAGTTACAGAGTTTAATGGCTGTGATTGGAGGAAATCGAAGATGGATGAACAACATTGTAGTTACTCCGCAATAATAACCTAATTGACAGAGTGAAAAGAAGGAAGCCTGTACAGAATAAAAATATTCTAAAGCATGCATACTGTTTGCAACAATGTGCTAAAGTAATACTGCAAAGAATGTGGAAAATCAATTCAGTTTTAGTCCTGAATACAAAGTGTTATATTTGGGGCAAATCCAAAACAATGCATTACGGAGTACGACTCTCCATATTTTCAAGCATAGTGGTGGGTGCATCATTTTATGTGTATGCTTATAACCGTTACGAACTGGGGAGTTTTTCAGGATAAAAAAAAGAAAGGTGATGGAGCTATGCACAGGCAAAATTCTAGAGGAAAACCTGGTTCAGTCTGCTTTCCACTAGACACTGGGAGATGAATTCACCTTTCAGCAGGACAATAACCTAAAACACAAGGCCCAATCTAGACTGGAGTTGCTTACCAAAAAGACAGCGAATCGGCTTAAATCTGTGGAAAGACCTGAAAATGGTTGTCTAGCAATGATCAACAACCGATTTGACAGGGCTTGAAGAATTTTCAAAATTCTTCAAGCCCTGTCAAAACAACACTGTGCAGTACAGCACAACACTGTACCGTTCGATACAGTACAGCATAACACAGCGCAACCCACCACAAAACACAGTACAGCACAACCATCCACACAACACAAAAGCTGTTCAACATGGAAAATGTGATTCAGGTACAAGTACTATCCATACGGGCTGGAAATAGAGTAGGAATGCCATCAAATGAATCCTTTATTAGTTGTTGCATAACCACAGTAGAATCATGGATGCACTACTGTAAATCAAGGCCAAAATAAATTATGGAGTGTACTTGCATAATATAATTTAATTGAGTTTGAATAATGTGGCAGCGGTAGCCTCGAGGTTGAAGATTCAGGCCAGTAACCGGAGGGTTACTGGTTCAAATCCCAGCGCTAACTATGAAAATCTGGTGGAAATGAGCCAGGAGCCAGAGGACTGCTGATAGTAGAAACTCCTACTGCTGTTGTGCCCATTAGCTAGGCACTCAACTACCTAATTGTACCTGTTCCAGCCTTTCAGCAGTGTCAAGATTGGGAATACAAAAAGATGACTTTACAATAGAAAATAAAGTGCTATTCTCTGAGTATTGTAAAGAATGTTTTCACACTATGAGCTTTGTAGCCAGTCTTTAGAGGTTTATACTGTATATCTAAATTGGCCGAGGGGAAAGCCCCCTGGCCAAACCCTCCCCTAATCGGTTGAAGGGCTCTGAAGTAAGACATAAGATGCTAACTTTAAACGAAGCCTACCTCAGCAGGAGCAAAAAATTGGTTACTAAATTCTCATAATAACTTTGCTTTAGAGAGTAGGCCACTGAGATAGACAGTGATCTGCCTCTCAGTGGTGAGGCTAAGGCGAGCTGCAATGCATGCAGTAGGAAGCAGATGAGACATAGAGCGAGAGGAAACAAGTAGAGAGACGTTAGTAAAAATCAAATCAAAGTTTATTGGTCGCGTACACAGATTTTCAGATGTTGTCACAGGTGCAGCGAAATGCTTGTGTGTTCTAGCTCCAACAGTGCACTAATACCTAGCAAGAAATGCACACATAATCCCCCCCCTCAAAAAAATATACTGAACAAAAATATAAACGCAACATGTAACAATTTCAAAGATTTTACTCAGTTACATTTCATATAACGAAATCAGTCGATTTAAATAAAGTCATTAGGCCCTAATCTATGGATTTCACATGACTGGTAATACAGATATGTGTCACGGTCGTCATAATGAGGAGACCAAGGCGCAGCGTGGTAAGTGAACATAATTCTTTAATAAAAGAGAGAACACTGAACAGACTAAACAAAACAACAAAACGTGAAGCAATATGGCTAGTGCAGTTCACAGGCAACTAAACATAGAATAACATAGAATAATACCCAAGTAATACGGCTACCTAAATATGGTCCCCAATCAGAGACAACAATAAACAGCTGCCTCTGATTGAGAACCAATCTAGGCAACCATAGACATATAAACACCTAGACTAGAAAAACCCCTAAACATACAAAAAACCCTAGACAATACAAAAACCAAACAAACCACCCTTGTCACACCCTGACCTAACCAAATAATAAAGAAAACAAAGATAACTAAGGTCAGAGCGTGACAATATGCATCTGTTGGTCACAGATACCTTAAAAAAGGTAGGGCATGGATCAGAAAACCAGTCAGTATCTGGTATGATCACCATTTGCCTCATGCAGTGCGACACAACTCCATTGCATAGAGTTGATCAGGCTGTGGAATATTGTGGAACATGCAGTCGTACACATCGATACAGAGCACCCCAAACATTATCAATGGGTGACATGTCTGGTATGCAAGCAATGGAAGAACTTGGACATTTTCAGTTTCCAGTAATTGTGAACAGATCCTTGCGACATGGGGCCGTGCATTATCATGCTGAAACACGGTGGTGGAAAAAGTACTCAAAAGTCATACTGTAGTAAAAGTAAAGAAACCTTAAAATGACTTAATATGACTCAATGACTCAAGTAAATGTGAAAGTCACCCAGTAAAATATTACTTGAGTAAAAGTTTGAAAGTATTTGGTTTTAAATATACTTAAGTATCAAAAGTAAATGTAATTGCTCAAATGTAAAAGTACAACTATTAATAATTTCAAATTCCTTATATTATGCAAAACAGACCACACCATTTTTTGTATTTTGTTGTAATTTGCGGATAGCCAGGGGCACACAACAGCACTCTGTCATTTAATTTACAAACAAAGCATTTGCGTTTAGTGAGTCCGCCAGATCAGAGGCAGTGGGATGTTCTCTTGTTAAATGCGTGAATTGAACCATTTCCCTGTCAAAATGTAAAAAGTACTTTTGAGTGTCAGAGAAAATGTATGCAGTAAAAAGTACATTATTTTCTTATTAGGAATGTAGTGAAAAAACAGTAAAAGTTGTAAAAAATATAAAATGTAAAGTAAAGTACAGATACCCCAGAAAACTACTTTAAAGTATTTTTACTTAAGTACTTTACACCACTGCTGAAACATTAAATTATGGCGGCGGATGAATTGCACAACAATGGGCCTCAGGATCAAATTGCCATCGATAAAATGCAATTGTGTTTGTTGTCTGTAGCTTATGCCTGCCCATACCATAAGCCCACCGCCACCATGGGGCACTCTGTTCACAAATTTCACATCAGCAAACCGCTCGACCACACATGTGATGGAAAATAAACCAATTTCTGTGTTCATGATTGAACGAATCCTCACTATCAGTATCTGCAATTTGGCAGAACCTTGTTTAGAGAAAAGGATATCTCAGTTTCAAGGTCTCAGCTTAGAAAGAATAAGCCTCATGAGGTATTGGTCTGTCACATGCATGACCCAGTTTTGGTTGAATGAAGCAAACGTTAATGATTAATTAATTATGAATAAGCCAAATCATGTAAATATCACTTGTCTGCAGTATATAAGATAACTAAACGGGACTGCCCCGTTAGAGCTCCTGACAGACTTTCACTATGGTGAGTTCACTGACTTGCCTAGTTAAATAAAGATTAAATTAAAAATTATTTAAAAAAAATACGTTTGTTGGAACCTCTCCAGCTGCTGACAATAAATAATGATTCATTTAAGATTGACTTCAAGTGTCCCTGTGTACTGCCAAATTCTCAAAAATTATGTAATATATTTCTCTCTAATGGTAGAGAAATATATATTAAATTCTCTGGCAACAGCTCTGGTGGACGTTCCTGCAGTCAGCATGCCAATTGCACGCTCCCTCAAAACTTCCAACATCTGTGGCATTGTGTTGTTGTCACACCCTGATCTGTTTCACCTGTCTTTGTGGTTGTCTCCACCCCCTCCAGGTGTCACCCATCTCCCTCTTTATCCCCAGTGTATTTATACTTGTGTTCTCTGTTTGTCTGTTGCCAGTTTGTCTTATCTTACCAACGTTTTTCCCACTCCCTGCTTTCTCAAGTTCTGTTTCCTAGTTTCCCCAGTTCTGACCATTCTGCCTGCCCTGAACCCGAGCCTGCCTACCTTACTGTACCTGCCTGACTCTGACCCGTTTATGAACCTCTGTCTGTCCTGACACTGAGCCTGCCTGGTGTTCTGTACCTTATTGACTCTGCCCTGGATTACGGACCTCTGCCTGACTTTGACCTGTCTTTTGCCTGCCTCCTGTTTGGGTCAATAAAAATGTGACTCTAGCTGTCTGCATCTAGGTCTTATCCTGAGTTATGATAGTTGTGTGACAAAACTGCACATTTTGGAGTGGCCTTTATTGTCCCTAGCACAAGGTGCACCTGTGTAATAATCACGCTGTTTAATCAGCTTCTTGATATGCAATACTTGTCAGGTGGATGGATTATCTTGGCAAAGAAGAAATTATCACAAACAGGGATGTTAACAAACTGGTGAACAAAATTTGAGAGAAATACGCTTTTTGTCCGTATGGAACATTTCTACATGTTGTGTTTATATTTTTGTTCAGTGTATGTTCAGAAATATAGGATGAGCCATAACTATAATACAGTATATACATATACAGTTGGTGAAACAGTATGTCAATATTATTAGTGGTGACTGTTTAACAGTCTGATGGCCTGGAGATAGAAGCTGTTTCTCAGTCTCTCGGTTCCAGCCTTGATGCACCTGTACTGTCTCCGCCTTCTAGATGGTAGTGGGGGGAACAGGCTGTGGCTCAGGTGGCAGAGGTCCTTGATGATCTTCTTGATGATCGTCTTCCTCTGACACCGAGTGCTGTAGATGTCCTGGCGGGCAGGCAGTGTGCCCCCGGTGATGCGATGGGCTGACCACGCCACCCTCTGGAGAGCCCTGCGGTTGCGGACGGTGCAGCCCGACAGGATGCTCTCAATGGTGCATCTGTAGAAGTTCTTGAGAGCTTAGGGGCTGAGCCAAATTTCTTCAGCCTACTGAGGATGAAAAGGCAATGTCTCTCACCTCCTCCCTGCCTGGGCTCTCACCTCCTCCCTGTCTCATTGTTTGTAATCAGGCCATTGTTGTGTTGTTGGCAAACTTGATGATTTAGTTGGAGATGTGCACATCCACACGGTCATGGGTGAACTGAGAGTACAGGAGGGAGCTGAACACGCACCGCTGTAGGGCCTTGTGTTGAGGATCAGCATGGCGGAGGTGTTGTTGCCTACCTTCACCACTTGGGGTCGGCCCGTCAGGGAGCCCAGGACCCAGTTGCACAGGGAGGGGTTCAGACCCAGGACCCTAAGCTTAGTGATGAGCTTGGAGGGCGCTATGGTGTTGAAGGCTGAGCTCTAGTTGATGAACAGTATTCTTACATAGGTATTTCTCTTGTCCAGGTGGGATAGGGCAGTGCACAGTGCAATGGCGATTGCGTCATCCGTGGTCTTTTGGGGCGATATGCGAATTGTGGTAGGTCTAGGGTGTCGAGTAAGGTGGAGGGGATATGATACTTAACTAACATCTCAAAGCACTTCATGATGACAGAAGTGAGTGCTACGTGGCGATAGTAATTTAGTTTAGTTACCTTTTCTTTCTTGGGTACAGGAACAATGGTGGACATCGTTTTTGTTGTTGAACATTTTTCTTATTGGTTTTCACAACATTCAATAAATCTTTCATGTGACATTCAATAATTCCATTTCACAAGCACAGCACATACAATAAAAATACACAGCAAATTTGCAAGGTAAACAAAAACAAACTGCATTTTGCTGTTGATATTTCACACACATACTATACCATACCATTATACAATACCTGCATATGAATATATCAACACATCAGTCTAGATGATACCTCAACTCACATACCATACACACAACCATGATCAAATGTTTACAACTACTCTATGTATTCTATCCAGGAATCCCAAGTTTTATGCAAAGACTGTGAGCTACCTCTCATATCATACCGATTTTTTTTCTAGTGGCATACAAGCACTGAACTCATTAATCCATTGGGTGACATTAGGAGTATCCTCATGGTTCCACTTAAAAGTGATACATCTTTTGGCCACAGTCATAGCTAAGCTAAGGAAATTCTTAAATCTCTGAGAAGGGAGTAGTAAATTGGATAAATCACCAAGGATTGTCATCATGGGAGTTAGATGAACTTCCCTATGAAGGACCTTGTGTAGAATATAGAACTTTCAACCTCCAGCCACCATTGTTCAAGTTTAGGGCAGGTACATGTCATGTGTAATAGAGTACCCGTCTCTGTTTGACATCTTTCAGGTGTAAGATAAGCTCTATGAAAGAATGTCTACTGACAAAGTTTGTATCTTGTGTCAATGTAAACTCTGGGATTGCAAATTAATTTCAGACCATTGATCTTCTGCGATCTGGGACCCAAGATTACTCTCCCATAAACTAATTTACCTTTTTACCAGTGGGTTCAAAATATCTCTAACCAACGCCCCTGCATGAGTTCATACTAAGTTCATATTTTTCAGGCAATGAGTGCAGCCACCTATGACTTTGTTTATTTGCGTCTTATAGTGTCAAACTTAAACAAACATGGCTGCCATCATAAAGAATTTAGCTGCTGTTAGTTTAGCTGACACACGTTTATTTTCGAAACAACTAAACATGAGTCTTTTGTGTAGGTAACAACATCTCCACCCCGCTGATCCTCAACACTGGGGCCCCACAAGGGTGCGTTCTCAGCCCTCTCCTGTACTCCCTGTTCACCCATGACTGCGTGGCAATGCACGCCTCCAACTCAATCATCAAGTTTGCAGACGACACTACAGTAGTAGGCTTGATTACCAACAACGACAAGACGACCTACAGGGAGGAGGTGAGGGCCCTCGGAGTGTGGTGTCAGGAAAATAACCTCACACTCAATGTCAACAAAACAAAGGAGATGATCGTGGACTTCAGGAAACAGCAGAGGGAGCAGCCCCCTATCCACATCGACGGGACAATAGTGGAGAAGGTGGGAAGTTTTAAGTTCCTCGGCGTACACATCACGGACAAACTGAAATGGTCCACCCACACAGACAACGTGGTGAAGAAGGCGCAGCAGTGCCTCTTCAACCTCAGGAGGCTGAAGAAATTTGTCTTGTCACCAAAAACACTCACAAACTTTTACAGATGCACAATAGAGAGCATCCTGTCGGGCTGTATCACCGCCTGGTACGGCAACTGCTCCACCCACAACCGCAAGGCTCTCCAGAGGGTAGTGAGGTCTGCACAACGCATCACCGGGGGCAAACTACCTTTCCTCCAGGACACCTACACCACCCGATGTCACAGGAAGGCCAAAAAGATCATCAAGGACAACAACCACCGAGCCACTGCCTGTTCACCATGCTATCATCCAGAAGGCAAGGTCAGTACAGGTGCATCAAAGCGAGGACCGAGAGACTGAAAAACAGCTTATATCTCAAAGCCATCAGACTGTTAAACAGTCATCACTAACATTGAGTGGCTGCTGCCAACATACTGACTCATCTCTAGCCACTTTAATAATGGAAAATGTATGTAGTAAATGTATCACTAGCCACTTTAAACAATGCACTTTATATAATGTTTACATAACCTACATTACTCATCTCATATGTATATACTGTACTCTATACCATCTACTGCATCTTGTCTATGCCGTTCGGCCATCACTCATTCATATATTTTTATGTACATATTCTTATGTTGTGAAATTGTTAGGTTAGATTACTTGTTAGATATTACTGCATGGTCGGAACTAGAAGCACAAGCATTTCGCTACACACTCGCATTAACATCTGCTAACCATGTGTATGTGACAAATAACATTTGATTTGATTTGATACTGTCTAGGGTACTTAACCTTTCTCGTTTGGGGAAGAGGGTTGGGGGAGGGTTATGTTTTTATGATACCATACTTGTACTGTATACACAACAATGCAAAAGAACTCACAATTTAACAACTGTATGCCTCACTGATTAAACACTACCTTACTCCATTATCAATAATAGACTGAATATTTAACAATGGCCACACCTATATGATTACTATCCTGGAATGTTAATGGCCTAAATCATCCAATTAAGAGGAAGAAAGGTCCTCAACTACCGTAAGAAGTGCAAGTCATATTTTAGTTTTTTTTTACAGGATACAAATTTATGTGCAAAAGAACATGAGAAGTTAGGCAGGATTTGGGGAGGTCAGATTTTTTTCAGTTCCTTTTCATCAAGTTCAGGAGGGGCCTGTATTTTAGTAAACAAAAAACTGCCCTTCCTACCTGATAAGGTTGAGCGTGATGCTGGAGGATGATACATAATTGTCAAAGGTAGAATCTTCTCTGAAGTGATCATTCTAGTTAATCTATGTGCTCCAAACCATGATGATTTAACATTTGTTCAATCCCTCTTCCTGAAGCTAAGTAGTACACATGGCGAAATCATCATAGGAGGGGACTTTAATCTGGCCTTGGACCCAAGTGTATACCAATCCTCAGAAAAGATTGCACCTGTGAGAAAGTCAGCAAAGGCAGTTGATGTTTTTCTTAAGGATTACGGCCTGTGTGAGATTTGGCAGTTTACACACCCTAAAGATGAAGATGACAATTTTTTACTCCCCTGTATGCAATTTGTACACGAGGATAGATTACTTTATTATCTCAATGTCAATTATAAATAGGGTCAACAGTTGCAGTTATTTACCCTGCGTCATGTCAGACCACTCTCCCTTCTCATTAGCAGTTCTTCCGAAATTGCACTTTCCCAGTTTTTATATAATGGAGAGTTAACTCTTATCTTTCACATAATCCAGAGTTTGAATAATTTATGTCTTCACATATGTAATGTTTCTTGGAATAAATCCTCCGATGGCTTCCTCTCCTCCTATCCTGTGGGAATCGTTAAAAGCAGACTTGAGAGGACAATATCGTTTACCTCTAGGACGAAAAAGGAGTCACGTACATTTTTTTATCTGAAATTAAACAATTGGAGAAAGAGAGCATTCTTGTACCAGATCTGCAGGACGAAACAAAGCTCTTGTATAAGAAATGAAGGCAATATGGATGTCTTTAACACTTACAAGGTAGGGAAAGCCTTATTGAGAACAATGCTACGTTACTATGATTTGGGAGAGGCCACAAACTTCTGCTATAGCAATAAAAACAGTAGGCCACAAACTTCTGCTATAGCAATAAAAACAGTAGTCCACAAGAAGTCCAAGGCCCTTCTCCCCTGATTGCTCAGCTTGGCCAGGTGGCTGGCTCTAGGAAGAGTCTTGGTGGTTCCAAACTTCTTCAATTTAAGAATGATGTAGGCCACAGTATTCTTGGAGACCTTCACTGCTGCATACTTTCTTTGGTACCCTTCCCCAGATCTGTGCCTCGACACAATCCTGTCTCGGAGCTCTACGGACAATTCATTCTACATCATGGCTTGTTTTTTTTTCTTCTGACATGCACTGTCAACTGTGGGACCTTATATAAAGTGCCTTGAAAAAAGTATTTGTCCCCCGTTTGTTGCATTACAACCTGTAATTTAAATATATTTTTATTTGGATTTCATGTAATGGACATACACAAAAGAGTCAAAATTGGTGAAATACAAAAAATAACTTCTTAAAATAAAATACAAGACTGAAAAGTGGTGCGTGCATATGTATTCACCCCCTTTGCTATGAAGCCCCTAAATAAGATCTGGTGCAACCAATTACCTTCAGAAGTCACATAATTAGTTAAATAAAGTCCACCTGTGTGCAATCTAAGTGTCACATGATCTGTCACATGATCTCAGTATATGTACACCTGTTCTGAAAGGCCCCAGAGTCTGCAACAACACTAAGCAAGGGGCACCATCAAGCAAGCGGCACCATGAAGACCAAGGAGCTCTCCAAACAGGTCAGGGACAAAGTTCTGGAAAGTACAGGGTTGGGTTATAAAAAATATAATAGAATTTGAACATACCACGGAGCACCAGTAAATCCATTATTCAAAATGTTTTAAAATATGGCACGACAACAAACCTGCCAAGAGAGGGCCGCCCACCAAAACTCACGGACCAGGCAAGGAGGGCATTAATCATAGAGGCAACAAAGAGACCAAAGATAACCCTGGAGCTGCAAAACTCCACCGCTGGAGTATCTGTCCATAGAACCACTTTAAGCAGCACACTCCACAGAGCTGGGCTTTACAGAAGAGTGTCCAGAAAAATGCCATTGCTTAAAGAAAAAATTAAAGCAAACACGTTTGCTGTTTGCCAAAAGGCATGTGGGAGACTCCCCAAACATATGGAAGAAGGTACTCTGGTCAGATGAGATAAAAATCTTGCTTTTTGACCATCAAGGAAAACGCTATGTCTGGCGCAAACCCAACACCTCTCATCATGCCGAGAACACCATCCCCACAGTGAAGCATGGTGGTGGCAGCGTCATGCTGTGGGGATAGTTTTCAATGGCAGGGACTGGGAAACTGGGCAGAATTGAAGTAATGATGGATGGCGCCAAATACAGGGTAATTCTTGAGGGAAACCTGTTTCATTCTTCCAAAGATTTGAGACTGGGACAGAGGTTTACCTTCCAGCAGGACAATGACCCTAAGCATACTGCTAAAGCAACACTCAAGTGATTTAAGGGGAAACATTTAAATGTCTTGGAATGGCCTAGTCAAAGCCCAGACCTCATTCCAATTGAGAATCTGTGGTATGACTTCAAGATTGCTGTACACCAGCGGAACCCATCCAACTTGAAGGAGCTGGAGCACGTTTGTCTTGAAAATGGGCAAAAATCCCAGTGGCTAGATGTGCCAAGCTTATAGAGACATACCCCAAGAGACCTGCAGCTGTAATTGCTGAAAAGGCTCTACAAAGTATTGACTTAGGGGGGTGAAAAGTTATGCACGCTCAAGTTTTCAGTTATTTTGTCGTATTTCTTGTTATATATTTTGCATATTCAAAGTGGTAGGCATGTGTAAATCTAATGATACAACCCCCCCCAAAAAATCTATTTGAATTCCAGATTGTACGGCAAAATATTAGGAAAAATACCAAAGGGGGTGAATACTTTCGCAAACCACTGTAGACAGGTGTTTGTGTCTTTCCAAATCATGTCCAATCATTTGAATTTACCACAGGTAAATTGGAAACAGGATGCACCTGAGCTCAATTTCGAGTCTCATAGCAAAGCATCTGAATACTAATGTAAATAAGGTATTTCTGTTTATTTTTTATAAATTTGCCAACATTTCTAAAATCCTGTTTTCACTTTGCCATTATGGGTTATTGTTTGTTGATTGATGGGGTTTGAAACTGAAAATACTGAAAACTGAAGATCTGAAATATTCTGCTTGCAGTAATTGTGTACAGATCCTTGCAAGATGGGGCCGTGCATTATCATTCTGAAACATGAGGTGATGGTTGCGAATGAATAGCACGACAATGGATCTCATCACGGTATTTCTGTGCATTCAAATTTCCATAGATATAATGCAATTGTGTTCATTGTCCGTAGCTTATTAAAGCCTATACCATATCAAATCAAATGTATTTATATAGCCCTTCGTACATCAGCTGATATCTCAAAGTGCTGTACAGAAACCCAGCCTAAAACCCCAAACAGCAAGCAATGCAGGTGTAGAAGCACGGTGGCTAGGAAAAACTCCCTAGAAACATAGAAACCTAGAGAGGAACCAGGCTATGAGGGGTGGCCAGTCCTCTTCTGGCTATACCGGGTGGAGATTATAACAGAACATGGCCAAGATGTTCAAATGTTCATTAATGACCAGCATGGTCAAATAATAATAATCACAGTAGTTGTCGAGGGTGCAGCAAGTCAGCACCTCAGGAGTAAATGTCAGTTGGCTTTTCATAGCCGATCATTAAGAGTATCTCTACCGCTCCTGCGGTCTCTAGAGAGTTGAAAACAGCAGGTCTGGGACAGGTAGCACATCCGGTGAACAGGTCAGGGTTCCATAGCCGCAGGCAGAAAAGTTGAAACTGGAGCAGCAGCAGGGCCAGGTGGACTGGGGACAGCAAGGAGTCATCATGCCAGGTAGTCCTGAGGCATGGTCCTAGGGCTCAGGTCCTCCGAGAGAGAGAGAGAAAGAAAGAGAGAGAGAGAGAATTAGAGAGAGCATACTTAAGTTCACACAGGACACCGGTTAAGACAGGAGAAGTACTCCAGATATAACAAACTGACCCTAGCCCCCCCGACACATAAACTACTGCAGCATAAATACTGGAGGCTGAGACAGGAGGGGTCAGGAGACACTGTGGCCCCATCCGATGATACCCCCGGACAGGGCCAAACAGGAAGGATATAACCCCACCCACTTTGCCAAAGCACAGCCCCCACACCACTAGAGGGATATCTTCAATCACCAACTTACCATCCTGAGACAAGGCCGAGTATAGCCCACAAAGATCTCCGCCACGGCACAACCCACGGGGGGGGGCGCCAACCCAGACAGGAAGATCACGTCAGTGACTCAACCCACTCAAGTGACGCACCTCTCCTAGGGATGGCATGAAAGAGCACCTGTAAGCCAGTGATTCAGCCCCTGTAATAGGGTTAGAGGCAGAGAATCCCAGTGGAGAGAGGGGAACCGGCCAGGCAGAGACAGCAAGGGCGGTTCGTTGCTCCAAAGCATTTCCGTTCACCTTCACACTCCTGTGCCAGACTACACTCAATCATTTGACCCACTGAAGAGATGAGTCTTCAGTAAAGACTTAAAAGTTGAGACCGAATCTGCGTCTCTAACATAGGTAGGCAGACCATTCCATAAAAATTGAGATCTATAGGAGAAAGCCCTGCCTCCAGCTGTTTGCTTAGATGTTCTAGGGACAATTAGGAGGCCTGCGTCTTGTGACCGTAGCGTACGTGTAGGTATGTACGGCAGGACCAAATCGGAAAGATAGGTAGGATCAAGCCCATGCAATGCTTTGTAGGTTAGCAGTAAAACCTTGAAATCACCATAACCCCACCGCCATGGGGCACTCTGTTCACAACATTAACATCAGAAAAACGCTCGCCCACACGACGCCATATAGGTCTGGGGTTGTGAAGCCGGTTGGATGTACCCTCAAATTCTCTAAAATGATGTTGGAAGGGGCTTATTGTAGAAAAATGTACATTAAATTTTCTGGCAACAGCTCTGGCAGACATTTCCTTGCAGTCAGCATGCCAATTGCACGCTCCCTCACAACTTGTGACATTGTGTTGTGTGACGAAATTGCACATTTTAGAGTGGCCTTTTATTGTTCCCAGTACAAGGTGCACCTTGTATGGATTATCTTGGCAAAATAAAAATGCTCACTACCAGGGATGTAAAGAAATGTCTGCACAAAAATTAAGAGCTTTTTGTGCATATGGACAATTTTGGGGATCTTTTATTTCAGCTTATGAAACATGGTATCAAAACTTACGTATTGTATTTATATTTTGTTCAGTATATAGATAGATACAAACATATATATTCATATATATATATATATATATACCCTTGTGCGGACTGGCCCTTTTAATTGACCCATTTCGCTTTAAACTCAAATCAAATCAAAGTTTATTTGTCACCTGCGCCGAATACAACAGCTGTAGACCTTACAGTGAAATGCTTACTTACAGGCTCTAACCAATAGTGCAAAAAATGTATTAGGTGAACAATAGGTAGGTAAAGATATAAAACAACAGTAAAAAGACAGTGAAAAACAGTAGCGAGGCAATATACAGTAGTGAGGCAATAAAAGTAGTGAGGCTACATACAGACACCCTGTAACGGCTGTCTAATGCCTCCTCCTCGGATGAGGAGAAGGAGTAAGGGTCGGACCAAAATGCTCCTGACTGGCGGGCGGCTCTGGCAGCTCCTGACTGGCGGGCGGCTCTGGCAGCTCCTGACTGGCTGGTGGCTCTGGCAGCTCCTGACTGGCTGGCGGCTCTGGCAGCTCCTGACTGGCTGGCGGCTCTGGCAGCTCCTGACTGGCTGGCGGCTCTGGCAGCTCCTGACTGGCTGGCGGCTCTGGCAGCTCCTGACTGACGGACGGCTCTAGCGGCTCCTGACTGACGGACGGCTCTAATGGCTCGGGACAGACGGGCGGCTCTGAAGGCTCGTGGCAGACGGATGGCTCATATGGCGCTGGGCAGACGGATGGCTCAGATGGCGCTGGGCAGACGGATGGCTCAGATGGCGCTGGGCAGACGGATGGCTCAGATGGCGCTGGGCAGACAGATGGCTCAGATGGCGCTGGGCAGACGGATGGCTCAGATGGTGCTGGGCAGACGAGCAGTGCAGGCAGCGTTGGGCCGACTCTGACCTGCTGAGGCGCACAGTAGGCCTGGTGCGTGGTGCCGGAACTGGTGGTACCGGACTGGAGACACGCACCTCAAGCCTAGTGCGGGGAGCAGGAACAGGGCACACTGGTTTCTCAAAGCGCACTATAGGCCTGGTGCGTGGTGCCGGAACTGGTGGTACCGGACTGAGGGCACGCACCTCAGGCCGAGGGCGGGGAGAAGGAACAGTGCGTACAGGGCTCTGGAGACGCACATTAGGCCTAGTGCGTGGTGCCGGAACTGGTGGTACCGGGCTGGGGACACGCATCTCAGGGCTAGTGTGGGGAGCAGGAACAGGACTCTGGAGACGCACAGGAGGCTTGGTGCGTGGTGTAGGCACTGGTGGTAATGGGCAGGAGACACGCACCATAGGGCTAGTGCGTGGAGGAGGAACAGGGCTCTGGAGACGCACAGGAGGTCTTGAGAGCAGGGCTGGCACCATCCGCCCTGGCTGGATCTTCACCCTAGCCCGGCAGATGTGGGGAGCTGAGATGTTGCGCACCGGGCTAAGCACACGCACCGGGGACACCGTGCGCTCCACCGCATAACACGGTGCCTGCCCGGGACGACGCCCTCTCTCTCCACTGGAAGCACGGCTGGGAGAGCTGTAGCGGCGAGCTGGCAGAGGACGTGCAGGGCTAGGAAGGCGCACAGGAGGCCTGGTGCGTGAGGCTGGCACAGTCTTAACCAGATGGCTAGCATGCACCCCAGGACGAGTATGGAGAGCTGTTCCTGGTGACATCAACTCACCGACACGTTCAGTCGGACGGATGTCGTGCCTCATGCACCAAACCAGTACCTCCCTCATAACTCTCTCCTCCAATTTCCCCATTAACTCCTTCACTGTCTCTGTGTCACTCACCTCCAATTCCGCCCTCACCGGCTCCTTACGGTAAGCAGGGGGAGTTGGCTCAGGTCTGACTCCTGACTCTGCCACACCCCCCCCCCCCCCAAGAAATTTTTGGGGCTGTCTCTCGGGCCTCCAGCCGCTCTGCCGTGCGAGCGCCTCATAATAGCGCCTCTCCGCCTTCGCTGCCTCCAGCTCTTCTTTGGGGCGGCGATATTCCCCTGGCTCTGCCCAGGGTCCTTTTCCGTCTAATTCATCCTCCCATGTCCATTCCTCCAAATAGTGCAGCCTCTCCTGCTGCTGCTGCTGCTTGGTCCGGGTTTGGTGGGTGATTCTGTAACGGCTGTCTAATGCCTCCTCCTCGGATGAGGAGCAGGAGTAAGGGTCGGACCAAAATGCAGCGTTGTATGTAGACATAATGAATTTAATAAATGAAAGACGAAACACGAAGAACACTTGAATTGATTACAAAATAACAAACGACGTAGACTGACCTGAACAAGAACTTACATAAACACGAAGAACGCATGAAACAGGAACAGACTACCTAAATGAACGAACGAACGAACGAACGAAACAGTCCCGTGTGGTGCAAACAGACACAGACACAGGAACAATCACCCACCAACAAACAGTGAGAACAGCCTACCTTAATATGGTTCTCAATCAGAGGAAACGTCAAACACCTGCCTCTAGTTGAGAACCATATCAGGCAACACATTCAACCCAACATAGAAACACATAACATAGACTACCCACCCAGCTCACGTCCTGACCAACTAAACAAAGTAAAACAAAGGCAAATAAGGTCAGGAACGTGACACACCCGTATGTCAGGCTGATTGAGGTAGTATGTACATGTAGATATGGTTAAAGTGACTATGCATATATGATGAACAGAGAGTAGCAGTAGCATAAAGAGGGGTTGGCGGGTGGTGGGTGGCGGGACACAATGCAGATTGCCCGGTTAGCCAACGTGTGGTAGCACTGGTTGGTCAGGCCAATGTGCAGGTAGTATGTACATATGTTCATGAATGTATAGTTAAAGTGACTATACATATGTGATAAACAGAGAGTAGCAGCAGCGTTAAAGAGGAGTTGGGGGGGCACACAATGCAAATAGTCTGGGTAGCCATTTGATTACATGTTCAGGAGTCTTATGGCTTGGGGGTAAAAACTGTTGAGAAGCCTTTTTGTCCTAGACTTGGCACTCCGGTACTGCTTGCCATGCGGTAGTAGAGAGAACAGTCTATGACTGGGGTGGCTGGGGTCTTTGACAGTTTTTAGGGCTTTCCTCTGACACCGCCTGGTGTAGAGCTCCTGGATGGCAGGCAGCTTAGCCCCAGTGATGTACTGGGCCATACGCACTACCCTCTGTAGTGCCTTGCGGTCGGAGGCCGAGCAATTACCGTACCAGGCAGTGATGCAACCAGTCAGGATGGTCTCGATGTTGCAGCTGTAGAACCTTTTGAGGATCTGAGGACCCATGCCAAATCTTTTTAGTTTTCTGAGGGGGAATAGCCTTTGTTGTGCCCTCTTCACAACTGTCTTGGTGTGTTTGGACCATTCTAGTTTGTTGGTGATGTGGACACCAAGGAACTTGAAGTTCTCAACCTGCTCCTCTACAGCCCCGTTGATGAGAATGGGGGCGTGCTTGGTCCTCCTTTTCCTGTAGTCCACAATCATCTCCTTAGTCTTGGTTACGTTGAGGGATAGGTTGTTATTCTGGCATCACCCGGCCAGGTCTCTGACCTCCTCCCTATAGGCAGTCTCGTCGTTGTCGGTGATCAGGCCTACCACTGTTGTGTCGTCTGCAAACTTAATGATGGTGTTGGAGTCGTGCCTGGCCATGCAGTCGTGGGTAACAGGGAGTACAGAAGGTGACTGAGCACGCACCCCTGAGGGGCTCCAGTGTTGAGGATCAGCGTGGCAGATGTGTTGCTAGGCCTATATAGGAAAATACTGTGTGTGTGATGTTAGCTGTTAACTATTGTCTGGTCTGCCAATCATTGAAATATCGTACTCATGAAAATATGGCCTAGATAATGTACTTTGGGTGAACAATCTTAATTGCCCTTCTTTGCAAAAATGTAACTGGGTAAAGAAAGAGGTTAGGAATTTATGAATGAGAGCCTGATCAAGTGACCTTCATTAAGGACATGAGCTGTGTCGGCCATTAGACTAGTTAAGTGGAGAAGAATAAAAGGAATAAAATGTAAATAAAGTAGAAGTAAAAGTAATACTGGGTGAACTATCCCTTTAACTGACCAATTTCCTCACACAAGCACATATACACACACAAGGACTAGGTATGAGACTTCAGTTACGATCAAACAAAAATAAAAAATTACTAGTATTTGGGTGGACTATCACTTTAAATGTGCCCATTCCACAGCTAAACGTAACACTAAACACTAAAACAGATCGATCAGTAATGCTGCTGTTTAGTATGCTATAGGGGAAAAAATCCAACAAAGGAATGGGTAGGTAGATTCGGGCTATAATAAAAAGATTATCATGACTTGCAACATTACTGTCATGAGACCTTTTAGCCTATATATGTGCTGACAGGAAATAGTCACGTAGCATCATCTAGCGGTTGCTAGTGGAACTACAATGTACTTGACCCAAAGAACGTTAGTTGACACGATATGATGGGCACGCATGCTCATCCGTCTAAGCCTAACACCCCCGGGAGGCAAAGACCGCACCCCAAGACCAACGAGATTGTCCACAATGTACACAGCACACCCCCCGGAACCCCGGGTGACGCAAAACTAAAGCGCCCTCCAGAAACACAATACTCAATCAGCCAATCCGTACGCAAATCTGAGTAATATGATTATATTCTATTAAGGTTTCATCATTCAGATGTCCCTGGTAAAAAGCAAATAACTAACCAAATCAAAACTTAAGTAATGGCGAACATTTGTTATTGGTTTCGTCCTAGCATTACAACACATACATACGTTACAACACATAGTAGTTATCATGTTGTGTTGCTACCATTCTGTGTTGTCATGTGTTGCTGCCATGATACAGTGAGGGGAAAAAAGTATTTGATCCCCTGCTGATTTTGTACATTTGCCCACTGACAAAGAAATTATCAGTCTATAATTTTAATGGTAGGTTTATTTGAACAGTGAGAGACAGAATAACAACAAAAAATCCAGAAAAAAGCATGTCAAAAATGTTATCAAGTACTTGACCCCCTCTCAATCAGAAAGATTTCTGGCTCCCAGGTGTCTTTTATACAGGTACCGAGCTGAGATTAGGAGCACACTCTTAAAGGGAGTGCTCCTAATCTCAGTTTGTTACCTGTATAAAAAACACCTGTCCACAGTAGCAATCTATCAATCAGATTCCAAACTCTCCACCATGGCCAAGACCAAAGAGCTCTCCAAGGATGTCAGGGACAAGATTGTAGACCTACACAAGGCTGGAATGGGCTACAAGACCATCGCCAAGCAGCTTGGTGAGAAATTGGTGCGATTATTCGCAAATGGAAGAAACACAAAAGAACTGTCAATCTCCCTCGGCCTGGGGCTCCATGCAAGATCTCACCTCGTGGAGATGCAATGATCATGAGAATGGTGAGGAATCAGCCCAGAACTACACGGGAGGATCTTGTCAATGATCTCAAGGCAGCTAGGACCATAGTCACCAAGAAAACAATTGGTAACACACTATGCCGTGAAGGACTGAAATCCTGCAGCGTCCGCAAGGTCCCCCTGCTCAAGAAAGCACATATACATGCCCGTCTGAAGTTTGCCAATGAACATCTGAATGATTCAGAGGACAACTGGGTGAAAGTGTTGTGGTCAGATGAGACCAAAATGGAGCTCTTTGGTATCAACTCAACTCGCTGTGTTTGGAGGAGGAGGAATGCTGCCTATGACCACAAGAACACCATCCCCACCGTCAAACATGGAGGTGGAAACATTATGCTTTGGGGGTGTTTTTCTGCTAAGGGGACAGGACAACTTCACTGCATCAAAGGGACGATGGACGGGGCCATGTACCGTCAAATCTTGAGTGAGAACCTCCTTCCCTCAGCCAGGGCATTGAAAATGGGTCGTGGATGGGTATTCCAGCATGACAATGATCCAAAACGCACGGCCAAGGCAACAAAGGAGTGGCTCAAGAAGAAGCACATTAAGGTCCTGGAGTGGCCTAGCCAGTCTCCAGACCTTAATCCCATAGAAAATCTGTGGAGGGAGCTGAAGGTTCGAGTTGCCAAACGTCAGCCTCGAAACCTTAATGACTTGGAGAAGATCTGCAAAGAGGAGTGGGACAAACAACTTCCTGAGATGTGTGCAAACCTGGTGGCCAACAACAAGAAACGTCTGTCCTCTGTGATTGCCAACAAGGGTTTTGCCACCAAGTACTAAGTCATGTTTTGCAGAGGGGTCAAATACTTATTTCCCTCATTAAAACGCAAATCACTTTATAACATTTTGTAACATGCGTTTTTCTGGATTTTTTTGTTGGTATTCTGTCTCTCACTGTTCAAATAAACCTACCATTAAAATTATTCTTTGTCAGTGGGCAAATGTACAAAATCAGCAGGGGATCAAATACTTTTTTCCCTCACTGTATGTTGTTGTCTTATTTCTCTCTCTATGTAGTGCTGTGGTGTCTCTCATGTCATGATGTGTGTTTTGTCCTATATTTGTATTTTATTTTTAATCCCAGCCCCCGTCCCCGCGGGAGGCCTTTTGCCTTTTGGTAGGCAGTTATTGTAAATAAGAATTTGTCCTTAACTGACTTGCCTAGTTAAACAAATGTTAAATTTTTTTTTTTTTTAAATACCTCATTAATGTTTTAACATACTTAGTTAGCTTAGATTGTTGCCTAGTAGTATCAATTAATTTCTCACTGAAACTGATAAAACCTTGCAACTTGTGAAGAGGTGGACACTTACCCAAATATTATGTGGCTTTTGTGGGTGGAAAGTAGGAAAAAGCCAGTAGACCAATGTTACCCAGAGTCAATAAGTCCAATTGGGAAGACGTGCCATAACCAGTTGTTGTTTTCCAACTAACATGTTTCCCGTTACCTAGTGAACCAGCCAAATGTGGCGGTAAAAAGCACAAATCCTGTAACGTTCGTCTTTCGGGGAGAGAGTGGACCAAGACGCAGCGGGTGATAAATACATGATGATTTCATTAGACAAGACGAACACTGACACGAAAGACACTTGATAAGTTACAAAACAACAAACGACGTTAAACAGACCTGAACTTGTGAACTACATATAACGAAGAACGCACGAACAGGAAAAAACGAAACAGTACCGTGTGGTGTAACAAACACAGACACAGCAACAATCACCCACAAACAAACAGTGAGAACAGCATACCTTAATATGGTTCTCAATCAGAGGAAACGTTAAACACCTGCCTCTAATTGAGAACCATATCAGGCAACACATTTGACCCAACATAGAAACACATAACATAGAATGCCCACCCCAACTCACGCCCTGACCAACTAAACACATACAAAACCAACAGAAAACAGGTCAGGAACGTGACAAATCCAGTGTAACCCAGAGTTTAGTTCAAAAGAAGTTCCATGCAGTCTTTGTTTTTTCAGTGATAATGCTCCTAGTTAGTGGTCTAGACAAATGTGTGCTGTAGAACGCACTATAATCCAAAGACACATAGACTTTGGTTTTCTAATGGCAGCGTTTCCAGTACGCTAGCAAGCTAGGTAAATGTTTCCTTTTCACCGCTCATCTTGTCGCTGATTAGTTTTCTCCATTCTCTCAGCTACTTTGCCGGCCTCCTCTGGGTCTAGCTTATTTTCCTCCATGCCAGATTCGGAGAGGGGCCAGGTAGAGCAGCACATGTGTGTTTGTCTCGCAGGATCCTCTTCATCTTGTTGATAAACCTCCTTTTTAGCTGTACCTCCGGTGTGTAGTCTGGAAAAAAACTAATTATATTGTTGTAGAGCAAGCTCGAGTACCTTTTCCTTATCTTGGTATTTCAAGAACTGCATCACCACCGCTCTCGGTGTCTCATGCAAGGGCGGATTGCGTGTCAGGGTTCTGTGGGCTCTCTCGATGCCATTAGGACATTTTCAGGACAAAACAAGTCCAGTATAAAAGTTTAAAATAGTTTGCTTGACCATTTACACTCCACATCTTCTCTCGCCACTCATTAGACTTCAGTGCACCTTTTGACATCATCGATCATATTCAGGTAAAACATATGTGGTATGGCTTTATACCCCTGCTATATTGTGAATAAAGATTTATCTGTCTAACAGAACACATAGGGAGTTCTTTAATGGAAACCTATCCAACATAATCCAAGTAGAATCAGGGATTACCCAGGGCAGCTGTCTAGGCCCTTTACTTTTTCAATCTTTACTAATGACATGCTACCGGCTTTGAGTAAAGCCAGTGTGTCTATGTATGCGGATGACACAACACTATACACGTCAGTGTCACGACTTCCTCCGAAGTCGGTCCCTCTCCTTGTTCGGGCGGCGTTCGGCGGTTGACGTCACCGGCTTTCTAGCCACCGCCGATCCACTTTCATTTTCCATTTGTTCTGTCTTTGTCTTACACACCTGGCTTCACTCAACCAAGTACTTGTTTATTATTTAACCCTCTGTTCCCCATGTTGTGTTTGTTTATTGTAATTCGGTCCGTCTTTGTGGGCTCGTGATGTTACTTTGTAATTTTGTATTTTTGAGTAAAGTACGTTGATTACTCATATCTGCTGTCCTGCGCCTGACTCTCCACACCAGCTACACACAGGACCCTTACAGTCAGCTACTACAGTGACTGAAATTACTGCAACACTTAACAAAGAGCTGCAATTAGTTTCAGAATGGGTGGCAAGGAATAAGCTAGTCCTAAATATTTCAAAAACAAAAAGCATTGTATTTTGGACAAATCATTCACTAAACTCTAAATCTAAATCTTGTAATAAATGATTTCGAAATTGAGCAAGTTGAGGTGACTAAACTGTTGGGAGTAACCCTGGATTGTAAACTGTGATGGTCAAAACATATTGATACAACAGTAGCTAAGATGGGGAGAAGTCTGTCTATAATAAAGCGCTGCTCTGCCTTCTTAACAGCACTATCAACAAGGCAGGTCCTACTGTTCAGTCGTGTGGTCAGGTGCCACAACGAGAGGCTTTTTGCAATTGCCTCAGAACAGGGCAGCACGCCTGGCCCTTAAATGTACACACAGCTAACATTGATAATACTCATGTCAATCTCTCCTGGCTCAAAGTGTAGGAGAGATTTATTTCATCACTACTTATATTTGTGAGAGGTATTGACATGTTGAATGCACAGAGCTGTCTGTTTGAACTACTCGAACACCTATGCATACCCCACAAGACATGCCACCAGAGGTCTCTTCACAGTCCTCACAGTACTACATAGAGCCATGACTACATAGAACTCTATTCCACATCAAAGTTTTTTTTAAATCTGACACAGCGGTTGCATTAAGGAGAGGTATATCTATAATTGGATGTGTATAACTTGTATTATCATCTATATTTATGATGAGTATTCTGTTGAAACGATGTGGCTATGCAAAGTCACTTGATGTTTTTGCAACTAGTGAATCTAGTCGCCTCAATGTAAACTCAGATTTTTTATATAAATATGAATTTAATTAAACAAAACATGCATGTATTGTGTAACATGAAGTCCTATGAGTGTCATCTGATGAAAATAATCGAAGGTTAGTGATTAATTTTATCTCTATTCTGGTTTTTGTGAAGCTATCTTGAGCTGGAAAAAATGGCTATGCTTATTGTGGTTTTGTGGTGACCTAACATAATTGTTTGTAGTGCTTTCGCTGAAAAGCCTATTTGAAATCGGACACTTTGGTGTGATTAACAACACGATTACCTTTAAAATGATATAAGACACATGTATGTTTGAGGAATTTTAATTATGAGATTTCTGTTGTTTGAATTTGGCGCCCTGCACTTCGACTGGCTGTTGTCATATCGGTCCCGTTACCGGGACTGCAGCCATAAGAAGTTTTAACTTAGTCAACATCAGATGAAAACTATGGTACTCATGTCTTTTAAAGTGATTATTATTTTGTAGTTTTTCAGCGTTATTTGTATTAAAAGTAAATAAAACAGAACTGTGTTAAGATGCGTCCTTCTCCTAGCCTGACATCACGTGACCCTATAATTAAATATAGGTTCAATAAAAATGTAATAATTTAAAAAATAATTATAATGGTGGAAACAAATGTAACATAGCAACCTTGAAGCAAGTGGGGACAACAGACTGGGATATGGAGAGGATGATTATGTCCATAAAACACTCCAGCCAGCTGGTCTGCACATGCTCTGAAGACGCAACTTGGGATGCCGTCTGGACCAGCATCCCTGCGAGGGTTAAGACACTTAAATTACTTACTCATGTCGGCCACAAAGAACAAGAGCACACAGCCCTTGTGAGCGTTGGGAGCCTGCGTCAGCCGCTCAATGTTGTTTTCCTCAAAGTGGGCGAAGAGGGTGTTTAGCTCGTTCGGGAGTGGGGTGTCGGTGTTCGCAATGTGGCTGGCTGTCCCTTTATAATCAGTGATTGTCTGGAGTCCCTGCCAAACTTGACGTTGGGCCCCCATATGGGGTCCCCTGAGAAAATCTGTACTACTCTTATCAAACAAGTTGGGGACTTAAAAAAATAAGATATGTTTTAACAGGAACATCTCCACGTGGCCTATCTTCCCTATAGACCTAGGCCTATCTTCATTATATAGGCCTATATGAACCGCCTACTACAACATCCGGTGAAAATGCAGAGCGCGAAATTCAAAATACCAAAATCGTAATATTAAACATTCATGAAAATGCAAGTGTCTTACATCATTTAAAAGCTTAACTTCTTGTTAATCCAACCACGTTATCAGATTTCAAAAAGGCTTTACGGCGAAAGCATACCATGCGATTATCTGAGGACAGCGCCCCACATCAAAATAGTTTTTCAACAAGCAGAGGCGTCACAAAATCACAAATAGTGATTAAATAAATAACTTGCCTTTGAAGATATTCCTCTGTTTGCAATCCTTAGGGTCCCAGCTACACAATGAATGGTCGTTTTGTTCGATAAAGTCCTTCTTTATATCCAAAAAAGTCTGTTTAGTTGGCGCCAATAATCTCAGTAATCCACTCGTTCAACATGGCAGACAAACTAATCCAAAAAGTTATAGGTAAAGTTCGTCAGAACAAGTCAAACAATGTTTCTAATTAATCCTCAGGTACTCTAATATCTAAATAAACAATAATATTTAAGAAGGAGAATAGTATGTTCAATAGGGAAGATAAATTACGAACAGCGCGCGTCTTATTCACGCGCGTAACAAGACTACTTTTCTAATGAGAGACCTTGGAAAACTACAACTACTTGTTCATTTTTCAATTAACAAGCCTGAAACCCTGCCTAAAGACTGTTGACATCTAGTGGAAGCCATAGGAACTGCAATCTGGGTCCTATCTATTTGTTTATCCCATAGGCTAGCATTGAAATGGCCTGTGACCTAAAAAAATAAATCTGGATGGATTCTCCTCAGCTTTTCACCTGCCATACCAGTTCTGTTATACTCACATACATTATTTTAACAGTTTTAAAAACTTCTGAGTGTTTCCTATCCAATGCAACTATATGCATATTCAATGCAATTATATGCATATCCTAGCTTCTGGGCCTGAGTAACAGGCAGTTTATTTTGGGCACGTCAGTCATCCGAACTTCCGAACACTGCCCTGTATGCCGAAGAAGTTAAAAAGCATTAGAAAAAATGCAAACGTTTTCGTTTATATCGGTGGTTGTTCCTCTCATCTTGATCGCCCACTGGAGTTTATAGTTTACCCCATTTCCCAACTTTTTTTTTTACCACATCACTGATATTAATACAGAATTGTAACATTGTAAATATTGTAAACATTGTAAATGTAATACTTCGAAGAAGGCATTCAAGCCTTCTTGTAATAAAAGTGTGGATGAGTCTCTCTGTATCAGCCTGAGATAGAAACGGCCGCACCTTGGAAATGTTCCTCAGGTGCTAAAAGGCTATTTTGGTCACATTCCTAGTAAGTGATTCAAAATTGAGTTCAGAATCTAAACGACACCTAGGGTTTTTTATTCTTTATTGCCCGTGATTTCAAATGTGCGGCCAGATTCTCTCTGTGCTTCGGTCTTGTTTTGATTAAGCCGGAGGAAGTTTTGAGCCATCCAAGTATTTAAATCACTAATACAGTGTAATAATTTATCCGTGGAGCTAAAATCCTCTGGTGACACAGAAATGTAAAGTGGTTTATCGTCTGCATAGCAGTGAAAATCTATTTAGTTGCATTCTGATAATACTGCCAAGGGGAACCATATAAACAGTACCGGAGCCTAAATCTAACCTTGTGGAATGCCACGTGATATCAATTTTCTCTGAGTTATGTTCACCAAAACTCTCGACCAGTTAAATACATCCTAAACCAATTTAGAACTGGACCAGAAAGGCCAACCCACCTCTCCAGTCTGTCCAGAAGGACATCATGGACAACAGTGTTGAATGCAGCACTTTTAGATTACAAGGACAGATAGCTGTTTTGGCTCTAAGATCATTTACCACTTTAACTAAAGCTGTCTTTGTGCTAGGCACGAAAACCAGCTAGATTTGTTTTTAAATATAGTTGGCACTTAACTTTTTTTTAAATTGTATGAAAACCAATTTCTCCAGAATTTTGCTTAAGAATGGAAGTTTGGAGATTGCTAAGAGCTGAATAATCTATTAGAATACTTTTCTTCCGAAAGGGTTTCACCATATCAGTTTTTCGTGCAGTGTGGGAAGTGCCTGTGACCAGGGAGTGATTAACAATAGCTTGCACTTCTTGAGATATGCAATTAAAAACTGCTTTGAAGAAGGTGGTGGGGATAGGAACGAGAATGCAGGTATAAGTTGTGATATCACTTTCCTGAGCATGCCTGTGTCAACCAGGGAAAATATCTCCATAGTGCCTTTAAGTGGTAGGCTAGGGCACATATCATCAAACTTCTCAACAGGTCTTGCTTGACTGATACCCAGCCAAACTTTTGCTATCTTATCTCTAATAAAAAGACATGAGCTGGTGCACACCCAGAGAAAATTATTTTATGTAGAGGTACTGACTAACGGTTAATAAACTATAAGCTATCAAAATACAGAGCGTTGCACACTCTAATATATAAACTCACAGTAATTTATTGGGTAAATCACCAATGTTTCGGCATGACTGTGCCTTCTCTCTGAAAAATGCTGCAAACTCTTCACATTTAGATGTGGAGGAAAATTCACACAAGTTTCCGGGGGTAGGATTTATCAGGCTATCAATGGTTGAGAAGAGCACTCTCTAATTATTCTGATTATTAGTGATCAAGTTAGAAAAATGAGCCCGTATTACATTTCTAATTGCCTTGTTATATATGCCAAGTTGCTCTCTCAGAATATCATAATGGACCTGCAACTTTGACTTTCTCCAATTTCTCTTTAATTGATTTGTTTCTTCACTCATCCAAGTGATTGGATGTGGTCTTTCTCAACTTTACTGGAGCTATGACATCAATGGGACGGCAGAGTAGCCTAGTGGTTAGAGCGTTGGACTAGTAACCAAAAGGTTGCAAGTTCGAATCCCCGAGCTGATAAGGTCCAAATCTGTCATTCTGATCCTGAATAAGGCAGTTAACCCACTGTTCCTAGGCTCTCATTGAAAATAAGAATTTGTTCTTAACTGACCTGCCTAGTAAAATAAAATAAAAAATGGTTGCCCTTAATTTGCTTTTAAAGTTATCAACTAAATCATCACTAGAGGAAGGCAGAATAGGTGATGGCGTATTGTTTGTACACTCAGTAAAATCTGTATCAACTTCAGATGTAAGACAGTGTTTCTTAATACTGTGTTCAGTATTACCCTGTGCTATGGGTAACAAGGTAGTAATAAATCCACAGTGGTGATCAGATAAAGCAACATCAACAATAGAGGATATGTCAATAGAAAGCCCCTTGGTAATAACCAGGTCCAGAGTATGGCCACGGCTATGGGTGGGCTGAGTAAGATGTTGGATATAGTCCATAGAGCTCAAAAGATTAATACATTCAACATGAATATTAAAAGCTCCCAACACAATGTTTTTATCATAGTTCTCAAGCACAATAGACAGTAGTTCAGAAAAATCAGTAAAGAAAGTGTTGACCTATACAGGGTTATGGCCAGCACTGGTGGCTGACATTTAAACAGTATAGCATGATACTCAAATGACCCAAAGTCACCAAATGAAATGTCTTTATAGCTGAGCGCATTAGTAAAAATAGAGGCTGTCTCCACACCCTTTTCCCCTTTTCTGATAGAGTTTGAAAAGCTGTAGACCAGGGGGAGTCTTCCATAAGAGCAGCACAAAGTATTCATTATACTTTTAATAAAGATGAACACTCAAACAAAAACAACAAAACGACAAACGAACAGTTCTGCAAGGTGCAACAAAACACTAAACAGAAAATAACTACCCACAAACACCAGGTGGGAAAAGGCTACCTAAGTATGGTTCTCAATCAGAGAGAACTGCCTCTGATTGGGAACCATACCAGGCCAAACACATAGAAATAGAAAACATAGAAAAAACATAGAATGCCCACCCCAATTCACGCCCTGACCAAACCAAAATAGAGACATAAAAAAGGAACTAAGGTCAGGACGTGACAACTACAGTCTGAAGATAGCCATGCTTCAGTGAGAAACATGCAATCAACTTTGCGCTCAGTAATGAGGTCATTCACGAGAAAGGTTTAACTTCTCTAGGGTAGGGGGCAGCATTCGGAATTTTGGATGAAAAGCATGCCCAAATTAAACTGCCTACTTCTCGGGCCCAGAAGATATGATATGCATATAACTGGTAGATTTGGATAGAAACACTCTAAAGTTTCCAAAACTGTTAAAATAGTGTCTGTTTTGTTTTTGTTTTTGTAGTTTTCTATTCAATGTCATTACAGTATCCATTGACTTAGGACTCAAATTGCAGTTCCTATGCCATCCACTAGATGTCAACAGTCTTTAGAAATTGTTTCAGGCTTGTATTCTGAAAAATGAGGAAGTAAGAGCAGTCTGAATGAGTGGACCCTAAAGTGTCACAGAGCTTTTTCATGCACGCGACCGAGAGAGTTCGTTTCTTGTTTACCTTTTATATTGACGACGTTATTGTCCGGTTGAAATATTATCGATTATTTAGGCTAAAAACAACCTGAGGATTGAATATAAACATCGTTTGACATGTTTCTATGAACTTTACAGATACATTTTGGATTTGTTGTCTGCCTGTTTTGACTGCGTTTGAGCCTGTGTATTTTTATAATGAGTATTTCTGTATTTGAATTTAGCGCCCAGCAGTTTCACTGGCTGTTGAAGAGGTGGGACGCTAACGTCTCACGCACACACGAGAGGTTAACTAGTGATTGCTCTAACATTTAAAAGTCCCATATTAAATGAGTGTGGGCCACTCTGCCTGTGGGGCATCTGCCTTGAGGTAACCAATAAAATAACAACCAAATTATTAATGTTACAACCACGTTTTCTGACAGTCTCCAATCTACCAGAATGGTGGGATATTACAGTTTGTATAAACTCACTAGAAGGCAGAGTTAGAGGAACATAAATTAGGTTTCTCACAATAACCGTAGTGCCATTTCTACAGGAGTTGTTATGCTTTCCAAGTCCTCTGATCCTGTCTGTCAGTCTCTAAAACAGTTTGCAATGTTGCTGGAATTAATCCTGGTATCCATGCAGTTAGGGTGAATCCCGTCTCTTTTAATAAGTGCTGGTTGCTCCCACAGCAAATCAAAGTTGTCACAAAAGGAGTCATTCCTGTCGTTTCTTCGGGTATTCGTTTAGGGCAACAAGTCGGCTGAAACTTTCCAAACGGGAGGGGGCCAGAGATAATTATTTTCTTCCCTGTGCTAGCGAGTGTTTAAAAAAAATTGTAGTCCTCCCTCAGTTCCTCAGATCGCATAAAGCGAAGGTCGTTAAAACTTACATGAGTGGCGATTTTATCAAAACTGAAGTGGGCAGGAGGGGGCACCTGGGTAACAGTGGACCTTGATCAGTTCACAGACCATAGGCAGGCCAAAATCTCTTACCATCGAGCTGCTCACAATGATGGTGCTCATGATGGGGAAGGAAGAGGGTGAGCGGGATTCCTCAGGCAGGGGGGATGGAGGCTTCAAGCCAGGCTAGGCTGACCATTCGCACCAGCAACAGTGGATGGTGTTGGAAACCAAGGTAGAAGATAGCCTGAGACCCATCTGTCTTAAGTCAGCGACCTGCTAAACTGTGGTGGCCGTGGGGGAGGGTGCCGCTGGGTAGGTCCGTCTCAAGCGGGCTAAAGACGTTAGTCATTACTTTAATGAAGATTATAATGAAAATCCTAAAAAGAAGAGTTATAATTGGAAATAGGCCTAGAACAGTCGTTGATGACTATATGTATATTGGTTTTGTTTAATTTTGTGTGACATTTATAATTCCAATCACAATCAAGGTTGACGTATCAGTGTGTCATATTTACTCAAAGGGTTGATTGATAAAGGAATTTATATGTTTAAATAAACAGTCTGTCTAAACATTGAAGATAGTCTCATCCAGCATGGGCACCTCGGAATTGAAGTGATCCGAATCATCTACTAGGCTTGGAGGCCTATATCTGTTATTCCACTGGTCAGAGCTGGGAATCGACCTTTCTAGAGTCCTGGTGATTAGACCTCTCACACACGGAATCAAACAGCAACCACACAACATCAACACACTCATACAGGTGAAAGCTGCCAACAACACAGTGATTTTAATATTTTTCCATTTTCCAAACATACTATCGAACCACCCAGTCCGTGTGGTATCCAACCCAGAGTTGTCCGCTAACTCGTTAGCCAATGTGGTTAAACTGGCCAGGGCCTTGGTCACTGATCCATCTAGAGCTGTGTTATTTGGGATGTAAGTACAGCACTCTGATCCAAATATCACACACACACCACCCTTCTCGGCCAGTAACATATCCAATGCTATTCTATTCTGCCATACCATCAAACTAGTTGCCTCTGTCTGTTCTGCTAACCCTTTTATCGCATCTCTACTATAGTTGATGAAACGCAGTTGATTATAGTAGATATCATTTATCCAATCTACATTCTTATTGAGAGTTGACCACCAGAAAATGCTTGACTCAAACCCTGCTAATATCTGGTTTCTTGCTTTAAATTTGTCTGGCACCCCCCCGTGGAACCCCAATATCAATATATACTCTGTCGTCAAAGGACCCAGACAGAGAGCTTCTTCTTGCCTGCTTTACTGGCATTAGGTCATGGTGTTGGATAGGGTGAAAGGCATTCCTAATTGTACAAGAGTACATATGCCCGTCCAATTCATAGGTAGATTTGGCCATAATTTCACTCCCCCACACAACCACCAGACATCAGCTCTCTGCCTCTTTATCTTACTGAAGTCCTCGGAGCTCAACCACCCTGTCAGATCCCTCATAGTCTCATCGGTTGTTAATTATTTTGTCCTATTACATCTTGCCACCTCCCCCACGTCTCTCCCATGAGTATTGGACCGGGCTGAACAGTAATAGTCTCCTCCTGCCACTATGAAAGGGGGAAGCCTAGATCTAATAGGCGCTTGGGGATACAAATAATGTAGATCAGTACAGCTATCATTGGCAGGCTTTCCTACTTTCATGAAAAGCTTTACCATACACGCTACTCCTCCAGGTGAATTGGTTCCATCAAGTGGGAACGGGGTAGTCGTTAACTTGTTATGGATAGGGGGCAGCATTTTCACGTTTGGATGAAAAGCGTGCCCAGAGTAAACTGCCTGCTACTCTGTCGCAGTTGCTAATGTATGCATATTATTAGTAGATTTGGATAGAAAACACTCTGAAGTTTCTAAAACTGTTTGAATGATGTCTGTGAGTATAACAGAACTCATTTGGCAGGCGAAAACCTGAGAAAAATCCAACCAGGAAGTGGGAAATCTGAGGTTTGTAGGTTTTCAACCCTTGGCCTATCGAATACACAGTGTCTATGGGGTCATTTTGCACTCCCTAAGGCTTCCACTAGATGTCAACAGTCTTTAGAACCTTGTTTGATGCATCTACTGTGAAGTGGGGCCGAATGAGAGGGGAATGAGTCAGAGGTCTGCCAGAATGCCTTGAGCTCGTGATGCTCGTTCACGTGAGAGCGAGCTCTGTTTCATTGCTTTTCTGAAGACCAAGGAATTCTCCGGTTGGAACATTATTGAACATTTATGTTAAAAACATCCTAAAGATTGATTCTATACTTCGTTTGACATGTTTCTATGGACTGTAATATGACTTTTTGTCTGAACTTTTGCATGGACCTGCCCGCGCGTCGTGAGTTTAGATTGTGTACTGAACGCGCGAACCAAAAGGAGTAATTTGGACATAAATGATGGACTTTATGGAACAAATCAAACATTTATTGTGGAACTGGGATTCCTGGGAGTGGATTCTGATGAAAATCACCAAAGGTAAGTTAATATTTATAATGCTATTTCTGACTTATGTTGACTCTCTGAGCGCCGTACTCAGATTATTGCATGGTTTGCAATAATAAAAAAAAAATCTGACAGCGGTTGCATTAAGGAGAAGTATATCTTTAAATCTGTGAATAACACCTGTATCTTTTATCAATGTTTATTATGAGTATTTCTGTGATTTGATGTGGCTCTGTGCAAATTCATGAGATGTTTTGGAACTTCTGAACGTAACGCGCCAATGTATACTCAGATTTTTGGATATAAATATGAACTTTACCGAACAAAATATACATGTATTGTGTAACATGAAGTCCTATGAGTGTCAAGGTTAGTGATTCATTTTATCTATATTTCTGCTTTTTGTGACTCCTCTCTTTGGCTGGAAAAATGGCTGTGTTATTCTGTGAATAGGCACTCACCTAACATAATCGTTTGGTTTGCTTTCGTCGTAAAGCCTTTTTGAAATCGGACACTGTGGCTGGATTTACAACAAGTGTATCTTTAAAATGGTGTAAAATACATGTATGTTTGAGGAATTTAAACTATGGGATTTCTGTTGTTTTGAATTTGGCGCCATGCTGTTTCACTGGCTGTTGAAGAGGTGGGACGCAACCGTCTCACGTACCCTAGAGAGGATAAGGATAAACATAATACTTTACTGAGATATTGTAGCCACAGGATCACAGTACAGTTGAAAAAACAACAAACACTAAGTCTCGAAAACTCACTCAGGAAACAAACGCACACGGTAAACAATTCAAGCTTCTACAAAGGACCACAGAAAACACACCTCTTTTAACCGCGACACAATCTTGAAATAATAAGACACACCTGAGTCCAATAAAAGTCTCTAGGGCGGTCTCTGCTGCCCTCTGGTGCCAGGAGGAACCATGACATTTGTGCTGCCACTGGACCGCGAAAAACCAGTAAGTTATCCTTTATTTATTGTTATTTAAATTACTTTGTAGTAGTTAAGTGTTGAGTTAGATTATATACTGTAGCTACCTCTTTCATTTTTAAAATAATTTCAGTGACTTCACAGCAATTGCTAGTTAGACGATACTGAGTTAGCTAGCAGGCTCAGCTAAATACAAATCCCCCTAGATACAGCTATGTCTCATAGACACGTCATGAGATTTATAAATGAAAGAGCAATATAATAATATGAATTTATTGGAGTTTCCCATCTTCCCATTTAGAGTTTCTGGCGCGGCACAAACATGCCTTTATCAAGATGGTGTGACAAATGCATTTCTTAACAAACCTGCTAACTTATTGTTGTTATTACTTTTAAGGTTGGAACCAACATGCAATACCTCCAACAGGAAGAGGCAAGAACCATCTGTCCGCCAGCTCAGGGACAAGTTACACTATTCAAAGCCCTGTGTAATGTTCAATGTAATTGGTTTACTGGACTTTTTGAAGCTTCATGTATTTGTACTGTTAAAAAAATCTAAATTAAAAAACATGTATGGTTTAAACATGTATTTAATGTTTATTTGTTTTCGCTGTTTACTGTGCGTGTTTGTGTACTGAGGAATATGTAACTTGGATCCAGAAGAAAGTCCCTTTACATTTCTTCTTGTTGGGGGCTTTCATCAAGGTAAGTGTTTCTTGGTGTATCGTCATCCCCAGGCTATACAGCACATATAAGCCTGGGATATCAACCTTTCAAAATTGATCTTAGAATTCTATAGGAGTGACCATACTGATTAAAGTATTTGTCATCGTCACTAATTAAAACAGTCAGAAAGTCATAATTATTGCTTAACCCTGCCCATTTCCACAATTTATCTTCTTAAAATTTGATTTTAAACCTAACCCTAACTAATAAAGGCCAAGTTTGATGGTCCACACGCACATTTGGGAGGAAGTGTCTGGGAACGAGATGTAATGTGTACATATTACTCATAGCAGGCAACTTAAGTTAAGTACTTAACTTTATCATGGACACAGTGGGAATTTATATCTGTGATGTTCAAATTACCCCCTCTGTCTTACTTACTGAAAGCCCCAATCAAACCTGCCTGCCTGTAGACATTGTTGAAAAACAAGTGAAGAATGAATAAATACCATACATAAACAATAGGCTCCTAGAATAGGTTATATTACTATAGTTCTGCTCAAAGCAACCAACTTAAGTAATGTAGCTAACGTAAGTTTAATCACAAAGGCTGATCTGAGTGCATCTCCTCAGTATTGTTCAGTAGTAATTCCCATTGCATTTTATCATGGGCTCAGTGGGAATTTATATCTGTGATGTTTAAATAATGTCTTTCCCCCAGAGTGAGAGTGTGAGAGAGTACATCACTTCCAGCAGATCTCCTTGCTGAGGGTGTCGTCGATCACGAGCTGCTTCTTGTGGGGTGAGCCTGATGTTCAGCATTTCACGCCTCATGTCTAAAACATGGGGAAAAGGGGACATAAAGTAAATGTTGATGCATCTAAAAATGCTGTTTTACACAATATTGTATCATATTTGATCCGTCCACAGGCTCGAAGTGCTGTAGTCTCCCCAACTAGAAACTCGCGCTCGGATCATACTGGCACAGGATGTCCATGCACCGGATGGTCTGAAGGATGCCTTCCTGTTGGACAAAGAGACATTTGGTCAGTGGTAGGTGTTTTTCAATTCTGTATCACCAGCTTTATCTGGACAGAAAATGCATTGTTTACCATAACTTAAACACACCTTGGACAATGTGACAAGTGGTCCCTCAACACCCACTCTTAAGTCATTAGAAACATACACAAACATGACAAAAATCATGCGCAGATACAGTATATCTACAAATTCATTGTTGTAACACATTTGATGAGTTACTTACCTGTCCATCTAAAGGCTCGATCTGCTTCCTCTTCTGCCATGGTGGATTTCTACACTCAGGTCATAAATCTGTGGTATGCAGCGTTTGTAAAGTCTAGATTTCACTGCTGTGTCAGGCTAGCTTCGCACATTGTCTACTAGACCCGTCTGAAAAGTAATCACCTCGGGCTAGCTTAATTTCCATCAGTTGATGACATTTGCTTAGTCATGCATAACAGATGCACTCGTGGAAAAAAAAAATGTCTGTGTTTTGTATGGGGAAAACATTGAGCGCACAAGTCCTTTGTGAGCTAGTTGCCAAATTTAGAAAATGTAGCTAACTAGCCAACCAAGGTGCCTAACTACATCGCCAACCAGGCAATATTTAGCTAGCCACCTAGTTAACATTAGCTCACTGTTCATGTAGTGAGACTTTTCAAAGTGTTGACATGCTAGCTAAGCAACTATCCTTGCCATGGTGCCGGCCTAACGTTAGCTAGCATGTCTGACTACACAAACAGTGAGTTACCGTTAACTAGCCAACGTTAGCTATATATCTCTTCCCTGGTGGGCTAACGCTAGAATGTCACCATTTGAAAAAGTATGACTACACAAACCATGAGCTAACGTAACTAGCAGGCTTGCTCACTGAAGATTTGTCAATAAAAAGGTCACAACAGTCATTATGCTAGCCTATGCGGGTTTTCTTTTTACTTGTAAAGAAGGTAAGATGCGTTGTACATGTCAATACAGTCAGTGGTTATCTAGCTAATTTTCACTTAGCTGACAACAGATCTTTGACCTAACGAAAATAGCTTGTTAGCAGCTAGCCAACAGCTCTTACCTTATCACACGGCTACAGCGACGCCTTTCGATTACAGAGGTCAGAAAATGATAAAATGCACTTATGTGTGCTTATCGGAGTAGTGGTTAAAATCCAGTGCAGAGCACAGAACCATCCTTGCTTCTGATCAATGGCGAGACCTAAGGTTAGCTAGTTTGCTATGAAGGCCAGAGGGTTATTAAAATATATATATATAAAATCGTAATAAAAAAATGATAAGGTAGCTAGCTAGCTAATTTAAAAAATGTTAAACAAGCATACACAGGAGAAATACACAATATAAATTACAGAACTACAGATGTGTAGTTCTGTATGACAACCACATTAGTGGTAATTAGCATTTCATTTTTGGGGGGTAATTACGGACAAATATTACTAAAAGTTACCTTGTCTGAGAGAGATTTGTGCAGTCATCAAAATGTCACACCAGGGTAAGCATACACTAAACACAGACCTTCTATGAAGTTTTAAAAAATTATGGTGAAAAGACTATTGGAACCATTTGTAGGTTTTACCGCTAGGTTTTATGGCATTATTACTCATACTGTGGTACTCAATGAGTCAATGTATGATGAGGTTGAGTAGTGGTTGACATTGTACACATCGTTCCACAGATCTCTAAACCTAATATTGCGGCAATAATTAATGGTTGGGCTCATTTTTGTTCATTTTTGCTGTTCTCCAAATAGCGTTTTAGTGTTTTTAAAATTGTGTAGAAATGCAGTAAATGAGCTTCAACTTCCCAAAAATGCCTGCCATATCATAGGTTTAGCTGAATTGACGCCACTAAGTATCAGAATGGGTGATTAATAATACACTGGTCTTAAATAAATCTAAAACGAAAAGCATTCTATTTGGTTAAAAACATTCTCAAAGCTCTAAACCTCAACTGGAGTTCTACATAAAGGGTGTGACCAATGAACAAGTTGAATAAGCTAAACTCCAACATACAGGGCCTTCAGAAAGTTTTCACACCCCTTGACTTTTTCCACATTTTCATGTGTTACAGTCTGAATTTAAAATGGCCTACACACAATTAGGGCTGTGGAGGTCCTAAAATTTTGTCAGCCGGTGATTGTCAAGCAAATAACTGTTGGTCTCACGGTAATTGAGTAGTAAGATGGCACCAAAAGATAGGGCAGCCGTGCTTCTAGCTCCCAAGCAACTTTACAGTATTTCGTTTTTTGTTATTTTTTACATTATTAGGCCAGAATTGTTTTTGTGCTTTTACATAGAACCGTAAATAACTTTTGAATATCAGAGCGGCGGTAACTCACCAACATCACTACCAGGAATACGACTTTCCAAAATGGAATCCTTTGTTCGTCAATTTAACTGATTCAAGAGGCTGTTCCAAAACACCTCCGGCGGAGAAGAGGTATTCGGAGTGGACTCCTAGTCCGACTCAGGAGGCACGCACACCACCCACCGCTTCCATTATTCGCTAATGTTCAGTCTCTGGATAAAAACGTTGACGAGCTCAGGTGAGGATCTCCTTCCAGAGAGACATCAGGGATTGTAACATATTCTGTTTCACGTAAACATGGCTTCCTCTGGATATACTGTCTGAGTCCATACAGCCAGTTGGTTTCTCAGTTTATCGCGCAGACAGGAATAAAGATCTCTCCAAGAAGAAGAAGGGCAGGGATGTATGTTTCAAGATCAACTACTAATGGTGTGATTGTGATAACATACAGAAACTCAAGTCCTTTTGTTCACCCAAACTAGAATACCTCACAATCAAATGCCTACCATATTAACTTCAAAGAGAATCATCTTCTGTTATAATCACAGCCGTGTATATTCCCCCTCAAGCCGATACTACGGCGGCCCTCAAAGAACTACCTGCCCTCCAGGACACCTACACCACCCGATGTCACAGGAAGGACAAAAAGATAATGAAGGACAACAACCACCCGAGCCACTGCCTGTTCACCCCGCTATTATCCGAGGTCAGTACAGGTGCATCAAAGCTGGGATCGAGAGACTGAAAAACAGCTTCTATCTCAAGGCCATCAGACCGTTAACTTCTTATGGCTGGGATCCCATTAACAGGATCGATATGACAACAGCCAGTGAAAGTGCAGGGCGCCAAATTCAAAACAACAGAAATCTCATAATTAAACAAGTATTTTACACCATTTTAAAGGTAAGCTTGTTGTTAATCCCACCACTGTGTCCGATTTCAAAAATGCTGTATGACAAAAGCACAACATATCATTATGTTAGGTCAGCAACTATTCACAGAAAAACACAGCCATTTTTCCAGCCAAAGAGAGGAGTCACAAAAAGTAGAAATAGAGATAAAATCAATCACTAACCTTTGATGATCTTCATCAGATGACACTCATAGGACTTCATGTTACACAATACATGTATGTTTTGTTCGATAAAGTTCATATTTATATCCAAAAATCTCAGTTTACATTGGCGCGTCATGTTCAGTAATGTTTTGCCTCCAAAACATCCAGGTATTTTGTAGAGAGCCACATCAATTTACAGAAATACTCATAATAAACATTGATAAAAGATACAAGCAATAAATATGGAACTTTAGATAAACCTCTCCTTAATGCAACCGCTGTGTCAGATTTTTAAAAAACTTTTACGGAAAAAGCACACCATGCTATAATCTGAGTACAGCGCTCAGAACCCAAACAAGCCATGAAGATATCCACCATGTTGTGGAGTCAACATATGTCAGAATAGCATTATAAATATTCACTTACCCTTTGATGATCTTCATCAGAATGCACTCCCAGGAATCCCAGTTCCACAATAAATGTTTGATTTGTTCCATAAGGTCCATCATTTATGTCCAAATACCTCCTTTTTGTTTGCGCATTCATTACACAATCCAAACTCATGACGCGCGGGCAAGTCCATGAGAAAGTTCAGACGAAAAGTCATATTACAGTTTGTAGAAACATGTCAAACGAAGTATAGAATCAATCTTTAGGACGTTTTTAACATAAATCTTCAATAATGATCCAACCGTAGAATTCCTTTGTCTTCAGAAATGCAATGGAACGCAAGCTAACTCTCTCACGTGAACGCGCCTGGGCAGCTCATGGCACTCTGCCAGACCCATGACTCAAAGAGCCCTCATTCCCCCTTCCTTCACAGTAGAAGCATCAAACAAGCTTCTAAAGACTGTTGACATCTAGTGGAAGCCTTAGGAAGTGCAATATGACCAATATCCCACTGTATATTCGATAGGCGATGAGTTGAAAAACTACAAACCTCAGATTTCCCACTTCCTGGTAGGATTTTCTCTCAGGTTTTTGCCTGCCATATGAGTTCTGTTATACTCACAGACATCATTCAAACAGTTTTAGAAACTTCAGAGTGTTTTCTATCCAAATCTACTAATAATATGCATATATTAGCAACTGGGCCTGGGTAGCAGGCAGTTTACTCTGGGCACCTTATTCATCCAAGCTACTCAATACTACCCCCAGCCAGTAAGAAGTTAAATAGACATCACTAGCACCTTAGAGGCTGCTGCCCTATATTTATAGACTTGAAATCACAGGCCACTTTAATAATTATATATTTTGCATTACTTATCTCATATGTTTATACTGACTTCTATTCTATTCTACTGTATCTTAGCCTACGCCGCTCCGACATTGCTCGTCCAAATATTTATATATTTTTAATTCCATTCCTTTACTTTAAATTTGTGTGTATTGTTGTGAAATTGTTAGATATTACTTGTTAGATATTACTGCACTGTTGGAGCTAGAAACACAAGCATTTCACTACACCCGCAATAACATCTGCTAAACATGTGTATGTGACCAATACAATTTGATTTGATTTGACAAAACTCCCGACAGACCGTTGGGTTAAAACTTACAAAGTACTCGATGCTGTGAACAAGCGATTCGGTGGCATTCTCTCTGAGCCTCTTTACTGTGTCGCGACCATTCTCGATGATAGGTACAAGGACTGCAACTTCGATGCAGACAAGAAACAGGGTTTACGTGAAATGTTACATACACAGCTGGACAAGATGGAAACGGACACAGTGACAGTGCGCACCGAGGAAGAGCGGCCACGGACAGACAGAGCTGAAACTTCACTGCTTGACATGCATGATGAAATCCTGGTTGAGAATGAAACGACTGAACAATGAAACAGCACAGAAAGTAAGTGAAAAAAAGGTTTTGATTATGTTTTACTGGTAATGGAGACATATGTAAATGTCAACAAAATAACTTTTTGGTCAGTGTGGTGTGTGTGTGTGTGTGCGCGTAACCTTTATTTAACTAGGAAAATCAGTTAAGAACAAATTATTATTTACAATGACAAACCCGGGTGACGCTGGGCCAATTTTGCGCTGCCGATTGGGACTCCCAATCATGGTCTGATGTGATACAGCCTGGATTCGAACCAGAGACTGTAGTGGATATTGAAGACATTAGAAGAACATTCCACATTTACTTTTCGTCAGCCAGCAAGATGATTAGATCTAACGAACCGCAAAATCCCTTGCCTATGTCAATCTACTGTCTACAAAAGTTGACCTATGCTATTCTGTGTGAGAAATAAATATTCCGAACATAGTACGGAACAGTTGTGGGATGCGATAGATCCCAAATTAATACAACCACTAGCATAGAAAAAACGGTTTTAAGCAATGAGCTTGACGCAACAGATCAGAATGTTTCGTTTAAAATGTTGATAAACTATTAGGCTATTTACCATGACTAAATGGTCACATGAAATTTGACTGCCATCATGACTCGTGACTACTGGTGTTGCGGTAATTTGGTCACCCTAAACACAGCCCTACACACAATACTCCATAATGTCAAAATGGAATTATGTTTTAGAATTTTTTGCAAATTCATAAAAAATGAAAAGCTGAAATGTCTTGAGCCAATAAGTATTCAACCCTTTTGTTATGGCACCTAAATACGTCCAGGAGTCAAAATGGGCTTAACAAGTCACATAATAAGTTGCATGGACTCACTCTTTGTGTACTAATCATGATTAACATGATCAGGGAGGTTTTACAGTGCCTTGCAAAGAAGGGCACATAAGCAGAGATTGAGTATCCCTTTGAGCATTGTGAAGTTATTAATTAACCGGTGGATGGTATATCAGTACATCTAGTCACTACAAAGATACACACGTCCTTCCTAACTCAGTTGCTGGAGAGGAAGGAGGCCGCTCAGGGATTTCACCATGAGGCCAATGGTGACTTTAAAACAGTTACAGAGTTCATTGGGAGTGACAAAACCTGTGATGGATCAACCACATTGTAGTTACTCCACAATACTAACCGAATTGACAGAGTGAAAAGAAGGAAGCCTGTACAGAATACAAACATTCCAAAACATGCATCCTCTTAGGAACAAGGCACTAAATTAATACTTAAAAAAATGTGGCAAAGCAATAAACTTTTTGTCTTGAATACAAAGTATTCTCTTTGAGACAAATCCAATACAACACATTACTGAGTACGACTCTCCATATTTTCAAGTATAGTGGTGGCTGCATCATGTTATGGGTATGCTTGTAATCGTTAAGGACTGGGGAGTTTTCCAGATAAAAAAATAAATGGAATGGAGCTAAGCACAGGTAAAATTCTGGAAAAACCTGGTTCAGTCTATTTTTCACCTGACACTGGGATATGAATTCTCCTTTCAACAGGACAACAACGTAAAACACAATGACAAATCTACACTGAAGTTGCTAACCAAGAAGACAGTGAATGTTTCTGAGTGGCCGAGTTACAGTTTTGACTTAAATCTACTTGAAAATCTATGGCAAGACCTGAAAATGGTTATGTAGCAATGATCAGCAACCAATTTGACAGAGCTTGAAGAATTTTGAAAAGAATAATGGGAAAATGTTGAACAATCCAGGATTAGAAAGCTTTTAGAGACTTATCCAGAAAGACACAGCTGTAATCGCTGCCAAAGGTTCTTCTATAAAGTATTGACTCAGGGGTGTGAATACTTATGCAAATGAGCAATTTTTGTATTTCATTTTCCAAAAAACATGTTTTCCCTTTGTCATTATGGGGAATTGTGTGTAGATTGCTTGGGGGAAAAAATCATATTTAATAAAAAATTTATTCAGGCTGTAACACAAAAAAAATGTGGAATAAGTCAAGGGGTATGAATTATTTCTGAAGGCACTGTTTAACATTGAATGGTCAATTATCACGGTCAAGTCATATTGACAAAGTCGTTGTAAAGATGGGGAGGGGTATGTCTGTTATAATAAGACTGCCTTTTTGACCCCAAAATCAACTGTACTAGTTTTTCAGGCTCTGGTCTTGTCCCATCTATATTACTGTCCGGTAATATGGTCAGCAAAGAAAGACCTAACAAACCTGCAGTTGGCTCAAAACAGAGCAGCACACCTTGCCCTTAATTGCATATACAGAACTATCATTAACAACATGTATGTCAGTCTTTCCTGGTTTAGGGTTGATGAGAGATTAACTGCTTCTTTTCTAGTTTTTATGATATTACTTGACAAATATTCCAGATTGTTGGCATAATCAAATAACATTCAGCTCAGACACCCATACAAACCCTACAAGACATGCCACCAGGGGTCTATTCAGAGTCCACAAGTCCAAAATAAATTCACAGTAACGTATAATATTATGTCCACACATAAAACCACACCACATAAAATTCCATAGTAACGTTGTAGGATCTGTTACCTAACATTGTACAAACTGTTCGCTGGGTCTGTGCACCTTCAAAGAGGCTGTGTTTGATGATGCCTGCGGATCAGATCGATGTGCAACTGAACTACCCAATGACCGATGTCTAATGAGGAAGGGGGGGACATAAATTAGCCTCATAGTGCTGCTGGTGATTATGGATTTGGAAGTGTGTGTGTGTGTTTGTGTTTGTGTGTGTGTGTGTGTGTGTGGACGTGTTTAACTATTCTTGTGGGGACCAGAAGTCCCCACAAGAATAGTAAACACATTTTTTTTTGACGAACTGGGGACATTTTGTTAGTCCCCACGAGGTCAATGTTATTTCTAGGGGGTTTAGGGTTAAGGTTAGAATTAGTGTTATGGTTAGAATTATTTAAGGGTTAGGGTTAGGAGCTATGATTATTTAGGGTTTTAATGTTAGGTTTTTGGGTTAAGTTTAGGGTTAGGGTTAAAGTTAGGATTAGGGTAAGAGTACGGGTTATGGATAGGGAAAATACGATTTTGAATGGGACTGAATTGTGTGTTAGCTGTACCAGACTGTGTGTGTATGTGCGCGTGTGTGTGTTTTCTATTTCAGACAGCTAACCACTTTCCCTGTAATGTTATAAAACTTCATTGTGTAAACTCTAATATGTATATGTACCAGTAATGATAGAGTAGCCCACGGCCTAGTCTCTCTCTCTCTCTTTGTTAACACCATTCAGAGCCTTTTAGTCAATCTTATTAGTGTCTTGGAGAAAAAGGGGGATGAGAGAGAGGGGGGGGGGGGTTAAAAGAGACAGACAGACAGGCAGACAAAGTGCAACATTTTGATATTTGAGGAGAGAGAGAGAAAGAGAGTTAGAGAATTAATTAAACCAGAGTAAAAAAAATGGCCCACACAACTGTGCCTCATTCCTCTCAAGAATGAGAGGGAGACAAAACTCTCTCCTCTCCCACCCATCTTATCAGCATCAGTGTTGCCTCGCCTTAATGAGAATCAGTGTTGTTTTAAACATGAAATGGTTGCCGAGGCCCCAGCGGGGAGGAATCAATAACAACCATTACCTCTCCTCTCTCTAATGATGCGGGAGCTGCCCCCCCCCCCCCCCCCCCCCCCCCCCCGCGCACCCTCCTTGTCTCAGCCCATTTCTCCGTATCCGATATTGGATGGCGAGGGAGGTTATGAATTATCGAATCCCGAGGGTATTCCATTGTGCCGCCAATTACCCGTTGAAAAATGGGCCCCCGTGTGTGTGTGTCAGGTCGGAGTGTGAGGGGTGGGCAGAGGTTTGAGGCTACCCGGCTGTAGTCACACTCACAGAAACGGAAACGGACACAAACTTGGACAGTGTGTGTCTAGTGTGTCTTTGAACACATGCCTGCAGGCGTACATGAACACACACACAGGTGGGAGAGGCCACCTGTTACCCAGGCTGAAATGACACCAGACCCACCTTCTGGAGGCAGTCAGCATCCCAAATGGGACCCTATTCCCTTCATAGTGCACTACTTTTGTGCCATTTGGGACACTGGCATACTGTTTCTGCCTGGGGTCTTTGGAGTTCATTTGACTTGTTGTTGTACTTGTGCAATGTTTTAATTTCCAACTTCTACCACATCAACCAAGGAAGGAGCACTCAGAACGGCATATTCCAGGGCCTATAAGACCTCAGTCCATCTGCAAAACACTACTCTTTACTTCCTGTCTACCTCAACCACATGGTAGCATGGCTAAACTTAACCTTAGCCAAACCGCAAACCCCAACCGTAACCATTCGCCAGCATGCCTAAACTTAACCTTATGCTGACTACTAATCCTGTCACTTAACCTAGCAAGCCTAAACGTAACCTTACCAAATTACCCCTAACCTTACCCACTCGCTTGCATGCCTAAACTCAACATTGCCCTAACTCCTAACCACTCTTCAGCATGCCTCAACCTAACCTATCGCGCTTGCATGCAATACCAAACAACGTGGGCACACAGGATACCTTCCACACTCCCTGATCCGTCCAATCATCTTTCATCATCTCTTCTCCCATCTGCATGCGTCGATCCATTTACCTCCATAGGAAGCCCATTATCGGATTTAATCGTCTTTAAATGCGGTTATCTTCTCCACAGTGTCTCGCCGTCCATGTTAGCTGTGGAGAGAATCTGATTAGGCTAGGAATCATAGGCTGCGTCCCAAATGGCACCCTATTCCCTATATAGTGCACTCATTTTGACCAGAGCCCTATAGGGAATAGGGTGTAATTTGGGATGCATCATATTCAATCACTGATGTAATTACATTGATGGTGGCATCCAGTAGGAAACCAGAGCAGAAACTTTAACCAAGCACCTCGTATCGCGTTACTGCCTGTAGGTAGACAGCTGATACAGCTGATAACAATCGGGCAACATTCTCTCCCTAACATCCTAATGGTTTTTTAAATGGTCTGAGGGAGACACGGAACAGGGGGCCTGTTCAGGAGGATGTAATGTTACAGAATGTTACAGAACATTCAGATAAAAATGTATTGTGTAGAACAGATAGATACGATTGCCTGTCAGATAGAATAGGGATTTGTGTAAGCTCTATCATTCTACTATGTGCAATATTTCACAACGTTGCTGATGGATGTGTAAATAAATTAAGCTGACACAATTCCCTATATTCTACTTGAGAGACAATTGTATGTATTCTGCACAATACATTTCTATTTGAACTTTCTGTAATGTTGGACTGTCCTAAACATGTCTCTGTTGTAACAGTGCCAGGGTGTGGGAGTGGAAAGTGTTTTAATAATTAGGTGGGTGCTTATATTTGTCCTATTCCAAAAATGTGCCAGGGTTTGCCATTATCAACAGCGACCCTTGAGCAATTAGGGTTAAGTGCCTTGCTCAAGGGCACATCAACAGATGTTTCACCTTGGGGATTCAAACTAGCGACCTGTCAGTTGCTGGCCCAATGTGCACAAACTGCTAGGCTACCTGCCACCCTGCTGCATTTTGGCAACTTCTCCTGTGTAATTCCTCTTGAAGACACTTTCACCGGCGGTGAATCTCCGTTGTATCTCCTTGTATTTGCTTAATTCCTTGTGTCCTCTCCCTTCTCAAAACACGTTGGAGGGAAGATCACAGGTTCCTTATCTCTGATTTTTTTCCAATGCATTTAGAGAAAAAGACAAAGAGAGGGGATGCCAGTAAATCAAGGTGATACAATTGAGATTCACCCCTAGTATTTATTATTTTCGGGTACCCCTGTCACACCCTGATCTGTTTCACCTGTCTTTGTGCTTGTCTTCACCCCCCTCCAGGTGTCACCCACCCTCCCCATTACCGCCAGTGTATTTATACCTGTGTTCTCTGTTTTTCTGTTGCCAGTTCGTTTTGTCCGTCAAGTTTTCCCCCTTGCACCTGTCTTTTTCTATAGTTCCTGTTTTCTAGTTTTCACGGTTTTGACCATGAATGGATGCAGGGTTCATCCGTCCTTCTGCCTCCCACCCGGCGCAGGGTTCTTCTTTGTGGAGAAGAAGGACAAAACCCTGTGCCTGTGCATCAACCCACCCCCAGTCCAACGGCCAATCGGAGCGAGCCAACCAAGACTTGGAAACAACTCTTTGCTGCCTGGTCTCCGCCAACCCCACCACCTGGAGCCATCAACTAGCGTGGGTCGACTACGCCCGCAACAGGCTTCCTTAATCTGCCGCGTGTCTCTCCCCCTTTGAGTGTTCCCTGGGCTGTCAGCCCCTGCTCTTCCTTGAGCAAGAGGAAGAGGTCGGCCTACCTTCGGCCCTCTGTACACATCCCACTTTTCATGTGTCTATTATCAAACCCATGTCTCACAGCCCTTTGTCTCCTGTTTCTAGACAGGGCTCATCCCAACAATAAGGCGCGGCACCCAGAGTATATTCCTACGCTCACACGCACACACACACTGAGCAGCACAACGTGTAGTGTGATGAACTGACTTAAGCCACAATGATGCTCTCTTGGCAAGGCACGCCAAGTAAGCTGGCTGCTGACCAAAAGGGAGGGAGACAGAGACAGAGAGAGATAATTTGGACTGACTTTCACAGTCTTTTTCAATGAAAAATAATTAAATTGTATGCTGACTTTTTTTATTCAGAGATTATTGACTGTCAATGTTTTGTGGTATACTGGATGAGATACTCAGTGTGCTGTGATACTTTTGATCCAGTAATTAAGACAAACAATTTGTATTCAAATGAACAGACTATTCCTGGTCTGTTCATTTTGTAAATAGACCACATATTCATTTTTGGTCATCTATGAAAAGGATAGCATGAAACTTATAGGTGCCCTAAGGCAAATATCTTGATCTTATCTTAATGGCATGGCTCTCCTTTGAAAGACACATTTAATATTTACAGGTTATTGCTTCACAGAGCTGGACATGTGTACGCAAATACTTGTCAACATTTGAAATATTTACCATCGTGTGTGTGCGTGTGTGAGAAAGAGAGAGATAGGGAGAGAGTGACTGAGAGAGAGAGAGACATGCACACCAGTGAGACATAAAGCAGCAGTTTAGCACGTGTCTGTGTTAGTGGACAGTATCAGTGGTGCTGAAATGCACAGGCCGAGGGAGACAGGGAAGCACCTGAGGATATACAGCGCTGCTGCAACCTACATCTGTGGTTCAAGCTGCTTCCTAACAAAAATGAATAGGTTACATGTTTGAGTAGGCTACTATATGTTTTATTGATGAGTCAACAACAACATTTGAGACGCATCAACTATCAATTCCGTTCTGAATCTATCTGTCTATCAATCCGGGGAGAGGTCACACGTGAAATAAAATTAGCTAAAATACGCCGCTTTGTGGCCACATTGAGTCGGACTAAAACGTCGGCTCCATGCGTAGAGAAACTGACGGTGACGGGAACGAGAGGGATAGCTTGAGAGTACCGAGGAGGGATGGAAGAGAGCGGGAGAGAGAGAGAGAGAGAGAGAGAGAGACTGTGATTTTTCTTGATTTTTCTTTCCTTTCTCGGCCTCTTAAAAAAAATAACTAATTGCCCCGTTGGGAGCCCGGGCCAGTATTCAGTAGGCAGGACCTGTTTGCAGCTGCACTGCCTATAATTGGCATTCCTCCACGAGTGGAACCACAGTCGCAAATTCGACCAAAACCACCACAAAACAAATTACCCCCCCATCCGTCCCTCTCGCTCAGGTCGACTCGTCAGTCTATCGCGAACGTCACTCATGTTGCGTGGGGCGGGAGAAGCGAACTTGGAGTTGAATTGACGTCCGACAGAAGGAGAGAGATAGGAGAGACACATAGAGAGGCAGAAGATACATGAGCCTGTCTTTGACAACCTGTTCAGTGAGACGTGCGCATCTCAGCTGTGCCGCTTTTGCCTAAGGAGTCCATCACATCGTTCTCAGTCTGCGCACATACTTCCACTGGCAAACAGTAGGCTACTTGGAGACGCGAGGGGAGGAGCGGTGTAGTGTATGGAGAGTGGGACTTTATTTTGATAGCCTACAATTTGCAATAACCTACGCGGGACTGAAATCTATCTCCACTGAACTGTTTAAAGAAATAAGAGGCATAAGAAATAAGGCAGATTCAACGCCGAAAGGGAGAGAATCGGAGTGATTTCGGACTGCATGGGTTTATGAGGACTCCGCTTTGTGGATACAAGGAGCGGCTCCCCTAAAGAATCCAAACGAATGGTTCCGTGCGTTAAAAGTTACCCGGTGAATTCTTATCACATTTCTACTCTCTTTTGAGAATTGGTATAAATCGACATTGGAACTAAGAAATTCTACGAAACCGGAATACTTAAGTGTGGATACCTAAATTTACAACGCATTTATGGTAAGACATCTAAGGGGGTCTTGAAACGGAATTATCGCTGAGCCGCGTGAGGGTCCAGAATATCGCGTCGTAGACTTAGTTTCAAGACAGCCCACCCGCTGCGCTGACTACACCTCTGAGAAAGGTAAATGAAATTGGACAATATTGCTGTCAGTGAATCCATTTTCTGCGATGCTTTTCCAATATGATTCACTTATGGACAGACACATTGACAGCAGTATACTGTCTTAAAAGTTTGATCCTGGATATATTATCTTCCTGCATGTTATAGCCTACGAATTGAATATGCTTGTATTTTATTCCCTAACTAGGCTAAGTAGACTATTCAAACGAGGGACGTGTGTAAGCACCCGTTTATGTGGAAAGGTCGCCATCCTCAATGGGGTGAGGTCAGAGAACGCGTGCAGACTTTAGTTGCTTTTGAGACACACAAGTTGCGCTAGATATAAACTGGTATACACTATGACCTACTTTTCTATAATAGATAATTGCATTTCCCATCGAGAAATAGTATGGGTCATCGTGCAGACTAGGAAAAGCTCAATCAGTCGCCAATTTGAGTGACAAAGTGCATCAATAATTTTTATTGACTCGTTTACTACAACGTCCCTTTAATAGACATTCGATTTAACCACAATACCACGTTATCACATGTTAGTTAACGTGGTCGATTTGGCACAGTTGTCTATTGCTTATTACTCCATTTTTATCGCCAATTGGTAATCGTGGAAATGTTCAATTTTATCTGAATGAATGCTACGGCTTTTGTCTACAGGTCCTGTGTGAATATGCGCGTGTGTGTATGTGTGCACGTGCGCGTGTGTACACCCACATGTGCTTAATATAGGCTATGCGCGTGGTGATATGCAGGTAGGTGCATGACCCCAGCACTCAGGCCACCATTTGAAATATTGTTATGCTCGCTGCCTTTACCAATTTCAGAAATAAACTATAATTACTTTAGGCAATCCTGTCAATCCCGAGAGGACAATGGCAGAGCTGTCCTGTAATCTTTTGATTATCCAGTCTGCAACTGAATTGCCCGTCGTTTAACCCGGTTTGAGACAATGCATGCGATTCGAAATTACTTTAACCCACGAATTATTATGATTGTATTATCTGTGGGAGGGAGTTGACACGATTCCCGGACAGAACAAACATATATTTGATAGACTCCCCACTTGTTCTCTCGTCTGGATTATAAACTAGACTACTGTAGCCGTTACACGCCACAATCTACCGTGGCTCCTTTGATCTAGTCACGGTGCTCTCATGCCCTCTTATTCACTCAAACCTGCTCTTCTCTCTCTCTCAGACTATTTACAGGTTATGAGGGATCGAAGCTAAAGATGGAGCTTTTCTGGATTTTGTTATTTTCTATCATCCATCCATACACACGAGGGCAAGGAGTTTACGGTAAGAGATACGAAAAAGTGTGTGTGTGTGTGTTTGTGTGTCCATTCTGTTTAATATGATGGTAATAAGTGGCGCAACTGTTGAGTTATTGCACAGTGAACACAGTCAAGTTTGGTGACATTTTTCCCCTATTCATCATATGATTTTAATTGTCTTGTCCCAGTAGCCTACATTTTCTTTATCGGTGTCATTAGGCTATATTATTATTAAAATTAATAATGATAATAATTGGCCTAATGCATTTCCACCTCTGGCTTGCTTGGCACATGCAAATGGTCTGTCATAAAAATCTATTTCACATGAAAAGTTCATTGTAATGAGAAAAGGTAGGTTTACTAAATCCTTGGTAATGTCTATTAAGTCACCAAGAAGAGCATGGCCTCGGGCGGATTCCTAGTAGGCTATTGCATAATTACCCTATTGAAACCTACATAGTTATCATTGAACATACTACGGGAGCGGCCCTGCACTGACATATCGAGTAAACTGCAGATTAAAAAGGCACACGCTACCTAAATAGGCTAATTAATAAGAATGAGGTCTGAAAACATTTTTTTTGTTCCACTCGCCTGTTGGATGTGTTGGCCGGAATTGAATTCGACAGCGCCAAAGATCAACACCACATAGTGTTTACTGTTCGTGACACACCAAGCCTATAGGCTAATATCAAGAAATTGGAATGAAAGAAATGATAAACGTCGTATTTAAAAGCTACAGGAGCTTATAATGTGAGCTTCTGCTCCGGACGAGCGCATACGCACAGCTGTGACTGTTGAAGAACTTAGACATTTAGCTGTGTTGTGTGTAAGGAGTGAGGACATAACTGGGATTTCAAAGGAACAGTTGAGAGGTATATTTTCGTTTAGTCGCCATTTACTCCACAATGCAAAAAAACGTTTGGGCAAAAAATAAAGAAAGTTTTTCCTAGTGTGGAGTGGTTGCTCCACCCTTGAATGGTGTTGAATCTCCAGCCGCTACAGCTGAACTGCTACAAATGTTTTGTTTACTCTAAGACCATAGGACACTTTACTCTTGTGACAGTCACCACACGTATACCTTAGACCTTATAGGGAATCGGCACTGTAGTTGAGAAAAGCATGTTTCTGCATAACAGTATGACGAAGGAACGGTTTGAAGCCAAGTAGATCATCTTCGGTGCAAATTGGACAGGTAGCCTCTGCACATTACTGTACAATTAGGTATAAACCAAGGAAAGCAGCTGCAATATTTAAAGCTCTCTGATCGCACTTTTACCCTTTCCAGCTCTCCAAACAGGGGCACGACACACTCTAACTGTTAAATGTCAAACGTAGGCTTGCTTTAATTAAAAAATATATATCTTAGTAAATATTTTCACTAGCCTTACTTTGAGAAACTGCCTGTCAATGGCGATGTGTCTGTCTACTTAGAGCGTTGGTCCGGTAACCGGAAGGTCGCTGGATCGAATCCCCGAACTGACAAGGTCAACACCTGTCATTCTGCCCCTGAGCAAGGCAATTAACCCACTGTTCCCTGGGCGCCGAAGACGTCGATTAAGGCAGCCCCCCCCCCCCCCCCCCCCCCCCGCAACTCTCTGAATCAGAGGGGTTGGGTTAAATGCGGAAGAAACATTTCTGTTGAATACATTCCGTTGGACCACTGACTAGGTATCCCCCTTACTTCTTGTGAAAGCCTAAATGTATAACATGCTAATGTTTTGCATTGCTAAGGTTATGCATTGTTCTGTTGTCTGATGTTGCCTATAGTATTCGCTCAGTTGTCCCATGGGCGCTGTACAGTGCGGATTAGCAACATGGTTGCGCTCAAACTAATACGTATGACCTCAAACTAGTTAGAACTTTACGTATGGTCGGCTTTGCGTTGCGGATCCGACTGGGTTTGGTGAGCTCCTCCTGAATAGATCATTTTGAATTCCCCCTTTTTTTTTGTGGGCTATGTGAATGAATGCATATAGCACGCAATACAAATGACCTCCTAACGAACTAGGCCCATTAAAAAAAAATCTTGCACAAACCCACAAGTTTACAGGAGATGAGAGAGTCTAAAGTCAGTATTATTCTGTTGCATTCTTGGTCATGATGATGATTCTTAGGTTTAGACTACGAGGAGGAAGGACCTTAGCCGTAATAATTCACTGTGCAATCGACAAACGTGTCTGGTCTCCTGCCTCCTCGGTTAAATATGTTACACAGGTGCGATGTTACACAGGTGCGAGACGGAGAATTATGCAAGAACAGTAGAAAACGCCAGGAAATCTGCCGTGAGCTTGGCACACGGCTGTGTGTTGACGAGCTTTAAAATGGCTTTTCCTGTTTTCGGGAATGTTCTCACTTCCTATGGAGACGGATGCAACTCGCTGTCCACTGGGAACCGAATGCCACAAGCACGCCTGATTTGATGCTACTGCTCCGAAAGCCCTTTTATACCTATCATATTCGTTAGCCCTGTCATGAAGTAAATAAGTAAGCCCTTTCAGAACCAGAACAGCACACAGGGTTAGCCTGAGGCAGCTTATTGTACAAGTACAAATAAAATACATTGTAGTCCTACATTCCCTGCCTGGACAGGACGCTAGTGGATGTAGGCTTTTCTTTAGATACTGTAGCGGCTGACGCTACTGTTGCTATCTCACCTCGGACTCCCGTGATCCCTCGTTGCTTTACTGTTCGTCGATTGTGCTGCTTTGCATTTCAGTGTTGTTGTCTGAAGCTTCCAACACTCAAGAGGGTTACTCAATCAAGAGTGGCGCTAACATGAGAGAGACAGAGAGAAATAGAGAGAGCTTCTCTATTGAGGGGTCGTTACACAATCGAGGGATCAGCTATGCACTTCTACACCTAGTCCTAATGGTTCAATAAAGATTTGGACAGGGTCAGGCTGACCCTATATCTGTGCCTGAAAAGGAAAACTTCTACCCAGAGGATGGAGAGCATGGACACTCTTTCCTCACCACTGATGAGGTCATTTAAACAATGATTGGATTGTCATGAAGGGTCACTAGTTACACTAAGTCATGTTAATAATTTCTGTGCAACCAAACATACATTGTGCCATTTGATTTCCATGTCAATGTGCAGGTTGGAATTCACTCTCTCTCACTCATGGAAGGCTATGTGGTAGGCCTGTGGCCTAGAAGACCAGAGGTATAGTGCCCGGGACCACCCAAATCTCCAGTGACTTTAACTCTTCTTCTTCCTCATCCTCCACACCTTTTTGTTTGTTTCTCTCTTTTATGTCTCTCACCGTCTCATGCGTTTATTTTGGATGCTGAATATTGCCCTTTTTTAATAAGCATTCATAATTTATCCATGGCTGTGAGGCAGGGGAGAGCGAAGGAGGGAGGGAGAGAGAGAGAGAGGAAGAGAGGGGGAGCGCAGCTAGTGATTACAATCTTCTCGCACACGCACACACACACACACACACACACACACACACACACACACACACACACACACACACACACACACACACACACACACACACACACACACACACACACTCCCTCTCTCTCTCTGTTGGTTAGCACGTCCATGCAGTATTTAAGTATCAGGCTCTAAATAATAAAGCAAGGTGACAAAGTCCACAATGAATGGACAACACCTGCTTACTTCCCATGACCAAACCATACTCTGTCTGAAGTTGACTTTGCAATTAAAAAGCAAAGCCCAGAGGGTGTGTTCTGTGGTCTAGCAGTGACCCTCCTGGCTGTAGTCACACATACTCCTCTTTCTACTGGAGACTGGGGTTCAGTCCCCACTCCAACCCTTTGTACTGTTTCTCCCACCTGCCTGTCTCCCCCTCTGTGAATCCTTTACTGTCTAAAATAAAGTGCAAAACAACATTTTATAATGAAACACGTCATAATTGTTGAGAGATGACTATTTTGTCGCATTCAGTTTTATGAGAAGGGAGATTTTTGAATGTAATGATGCCAAATATTTCCTTCAAGGCCCTATTGGGAGTTTGAATCGTCTCAGGAATGTACTGTACACGCACGCACACACATGCACACTCTCACACACAGTAAAATAGGCACCTCTGAACCTTTCTTCTGAACCTGTGTGTATTGTAAATACTTTCTTTGCTGTCCAGGTATTCTTAAACCTGACTTTACTCAGATTCTCACTCATAGGTTCTCACACCGACAATGACAATCTTCTCGATTTTCTGCTCGCTCGCTCGCACGCACGCACGCACGCACGCACGCACGCACGCACGCCCACCCACACTCACCCCACTCACACACGCACGCCATGTTCTTAAAAACTCTCTCCTCCACTCTCGCCCCTCACCAGTCAATGTCGACCATTGTTGACTGACCTTTCCTTCTTTATTATTCTTTAATTAAAGTCCTTGAGAGTTAATTAGTGAGGTGACTTGCCATAAAAAAAAAGAAGGAAAAAAAAGGAAAAAAGAAAACTGGTGCTGTATGGTGAAATTCGCAGACCTGGGTTCAAACACTACCCGGAATCATGTAGAATACTTAAGCTAGACTTAATTGTGCTTGCCTGGCCCAATTGAAAACAAATACAATAGTTGCAAGATGTTCAAACCCTGCCTATCTGTCACTCCGCTCCAGGCAGACTAAAGCAAATGCAAAAGATTTCAAGTAGTAGTTGAGCCAAGGTCTAGAAAAATCTGCCACCTCCGTTAATTAAGAAACCACACATCTTTTGCCGCCACGTTTCACTCCCCTTTTCTATCCACCGGCTTTCCTTTTATTTACCGCTGTGAATGGAAGTATTATCCTGCCACGTACTCAATACGGCAGTATAAACTGTATTGAGTCCCCAAGCCCCATACAATGTCAGTCAGGAGCCATATTCAGACAGAATAGAGGCCACAATGTCTTTCTTTTTAGCTGGGAAAGAGTAGAAGAGAGTGGAGGAGAGAGAAGATGTTGACTGGGAACGTGGAAGGTTGAGAGCTGAGCTATTCTTTCTCAATCTATTTCCTCTATCTCTTTCTCCACTCAATCTCTATCTCCCTCCTCGTTTCTGGTCTATCTTCTCTCATTCTCCATCACCTCTATTTTTTCTCTGAGTCTCTATCTCCTATCTTTTTCTCTCTATCCTTTCTCATCTATCTACTTTCTCTCTCCCTCTCTCTCCTTTCATACTCTCTCAGTACCTCTCACTTTGTAATATCCTCCTATAGGCAGAATGAAGTGGAAAAGCACTATAGATGGAGAATTGATCTCACCCCTGAGATAGAGAAGAGAGTGAGACAGATATTCTGTGTTTGTGTCTCCTGCTCTTTCTCTGTGTGTGTGTGTGTGTGTGTGTGTGTGTGTCTGCCCTCCCCTCCTTCTCCAGTTCCATCTAGTTAGTGCCGCTCTGTTGTTGTTGTCAGGGGGTGGGAGGCTGGATAACAGCTCAGTGTTATTGGGCCTTCCTCTCCATTTGTGGTTCCCAGCAGGTGGCCTTCTCTCCTGCCCTCTCTCCTCTCTCTTACACATGTACACACATACACAGACACACATGCGCGCACGCACACACACACACACACACACACACACACACACACACACACACACACACACACACACACACACACACACACACACACACACACACACACACACACACACACACACACACACACACACACACACACACACACACACACACACAGACATACAAAGACATACTTTACACAGGAACACACACACACACACAAATCCTTGAGAGAGAAGGATAGTTCAATCACCATTTCCTCTCCTTTCCCCAAGTCCTTGTTATTTATTTATGTATTTTGTATTTATTTATTATTTGATTTATTTTATATACAGTGAGGGAAAAAAGTATTTGATCCCCTGCTGATTTTGTACGTTTGCCCACTGACAAAGAAATGATCAGTCTATAATTTTAATGGTAGGTTTATTTGAACAGTGAGAGACAGAATAACAACAAAAGAATCAAGAAAAACGCATGTCAAAAATGTTATAAATTGATTTGCATTTTATTGAGGGAAATAAGTATTTGACCCCCTCTCAATCAGAAAGATTTCTGGCTCCCAGGTGTCTTTTATACAGGTAACAAGCTGAGATTAGGAGCACACTCTTAAAGGGAGTGCTCCTAATCTCAGTTTGCTACCTGTATAAAAGACACCTGTCCACAGAAACAATCAATCAATCAGATTCCAAACTCTCCACCATGGCCAAGACCAAAGAGCTCTCCAAGGATGTCAGGGACAAGATTGTTGACCTACACAAGGCTGGAATGGGCTACAAGACCATCGCCAAGCAGCTTGGTGAGAAGGTGACAACAGTTGGTGCGATTATTCGCAAATGGAAGAAACACAAAAGAACTGTCAATCTCCCTCGGCCTGGGGCTCCATGCAAGATCTCACCTCGTGAAGTTGCAATGATCATGAGAACGGTGAGGAATCAGCCCAGAACTACACGGGAGGATCTTGTCAATGATCTCAAGGCAGCTGGGACCATAGTCACCAAGAAACAATTGGTAACACACTACGCCATGAATGACTGAAATCCTGCAGCTCCCGCAAGGTCCCCCTGCTCAAGAAAGCACATATTCATGCCCGTCTGAAGTTTGCCAATGAACATCTGAATGATTCAGAGGACAACTGGGTGAAAGTGTTGTGGTTAGATGAGACCAAAATGGAGCTCTTTGGCATCAACTCAACTCGCCGTGTTTGGAGGAGGAGGAATGCAGCATATGACCCTAAGAACACCATCCCCACCGTCAAACACGGAGGTGGAAACATTATGCTTTGGGGGTGTTTTTCTGCTAAAGGGACAGGACAACTTCACCGCATCAAAGGGACGATGGACAGGGCCATGTACCGTCAAATCTTGGGTGAGAACCTCCTTCCCTCAGCCAGGGCATTGAAAATGAGTCCTGAATGGGTATTCCAGCATGACAATGACCCAAAACACACGGCCAAGGCAACAAAGGAGTGGCTCAAGAAGAAGCACATTAAGGTCCTGGAGTGGCCTAGCCAGTCTCCAGACCTTAATCCCATAGAAAATCTGTGGAGGGAGCTGAAGGTTCGTGTTGCCAAACGTCAGCCTCGAAACCTTAATGACTTGGAGAAGATCTGCAAAAAGGAGTGGGACAAAATCCCTCCTGAGATGTGTGCAAACCTGGTGGCCAACTACAAGAAACGTCTGACCTCTGTGATTGCCAACAAGGGTTTTGCCACCAAGTACTAAGTCATGTTTTGCAGAGGGGTCAAATACTTATTTCCCTCATTAAAATGCAAATCAATGTATACATTTTTTTACATGCGTTTTTCTGGATTTTTTTGTTGTTATTCTGTCTCTCACTGTTCAAATAAACCTACCATTAAAATTATAGACTGATGATTTCTTTGTCAGTGGGCAAACGTACAAAATCAGCAGGGGATCAAATACTTTTTTCCCTCACTGTAATTTAAAAAAACATACATTCCACACCTAAAGTGTGAAAATTCCCAAATCCCTCTGGCAGCCCCCCCTTCCCCCTCCCCCACAGATGTTATAATTTTTCAGCAGTATAGAAACAGGCTACCTGGGGGCAATACCAGAATAGATGGTCTAATGATTATGTCTCTTCGCAGCAAAATCTGCAGAGCTGAGATGATTGTATGCCCCGTATATTTAACATTTTGTTTGTGGAAAGAATTTTGTATGGTGCACCTGTCAACATTAAGTTCCTCAAATGAGGAACACATTTGGCTCCTTAATATAGGGCAGACAGACAAGTTCCCTACCTCCCCCCCCCTCCGCTTGCCTCCATTTCTGCGGTAGTGCCCCAATCATTTGGTTGTAATCTTCTATTGAGCAAGCCTTCCCATATACTTTCAATAGCTGCCTGTGAGACATAACTACCCTTCCTATACATAATATAATTAAAAAAATAGACTTCTAAATCATTTTTTCTATTTTATTTTTTTATTTTTGTCAATCAGTATGTTTGAGTTTAACCATACCATTTGTAATATCCTCCATCTTTTCTGGAGACTGAAATTGGAATTGTAACCAATGCCTGGCTTGTTTGAGAAAGGGAGATAGATACTTTGAACAAGGTTTGGGTTTCAATTAACCAAACCTCTGAAGTTGTAATCTGTGTAAAGGGCAAAAAGTTCCTTGTGGAACAACAGATGAGCTTTTCTTAGTAATCTACTGGAGAACCAATTACTGTTTAAGTAAACATTTTGTATAAGCTTTTAGTGAGAGGTTTAATGGTTTAATATTTAATCATTTTAGCCCACCAAACTCATTCATTATAATATAGACAGGCACGTTTTATCTTGTCTGGCTTAGAGCTCCAGATAAAGCTAAAAAAATGTTGCTCATATGATTTGAAAAACCAGTCATCTGGAGTAGACATGAGATACGACTAAAGAGTTAATCAGTGTAACTTTCCCATAAATAGACAGGTATTTACCCCTCCACAGTTGCAGGATCTTTTCTCTTTTTGCTCATTTTCTATTGAAATGTATTGTAGAGAGTTAATTTATATATAGTGACGTGAATATCAAGTATGTCTACTTCACCATCAGACCATTTGACTGTTATTTCATGGGGTTCCGGCAGTGTGGTCGGCTGGGTCGCTGGCTAAAGGTACACAGAAATTCTATTAACCTCAGGTCAGAGCCCAAGTCCCGATCCACTGTGGTTTACTGTAGCATCAACCCCTGGCCCGACGGGCATGTTGGCTAGCGGGGGCTAGCAACGTCGCAGCAGCCTGGGCCACCTCCCAACGGGACAGTTTATCACCAAAGCTTCCGCCAATTAACTTCCGTGTCAGGGGTGGCCATCCCGAGGTGCACGTCCCACTAGGAAACTTGATGAAGTGAAGAGAGCTTTACATGGATAGGGAGAGAGGGAAGGTGGGAGGAGGGTGCAGGGAGAGGAAGAAAGGCCCTGATAGCATTAGGAATGAAATGCTTAAACACAGTACTGATGAGCTGCAGGATGCCTTATTAAAACTATTCAACCTGGTTTTGGAGAGTGGCTGCTTCCCTGACGTTTGGAACCAGCGGCTCATAACCCCCATAAATAGAAAAAAGTTGACAAATTAGAACCTAATAACTATAGGGAAATATGTGTCACCGGTAGCATGGGGAAACTGTTCTGCTGTATTCTCATTGACCAAATACAGACCTTCCTCACACAACATAATGCTCTCAACAAAAAAACGAATTGGCTTTCAATCCAAACAGAGAACAACAGACCACATACACACATTACACACACACGCTAATAAACCGGCATGTTCATCAGAAAAGGGAAAAGTATTTGCATATTTTGTTGATTTTAAGAATGGCTTTTGATTCCATGATGAATTATGTTACAAAACCCTCCAAAGTGGCGTTGAGAGCAACGTTTACGACGTCATACAATCTATTTACGCGCGTAGTATCAGACTGAACAATAATAAATTAAAGTGAGACAAGGATGCAGTGTAAGTCCAACCTCGTTCAATGTCTACGTCAACAAACTAGCAGTGTTGCTGGGCCGATCTGCAGCCCCTGGACTCACCCTCAAAGATGAGGAGGTCAGATTACTTCTCTATGCAGATGACCTTGTCTCACTGCCACCAACAGATCACGGGTCTACAGGAACAACTTAACATTCTCTGGGAGTACAGCATCAACTGGGCAATCAACATCAACTTTTCAGAAAACCAAAGTTGTGATTTTCCCGAAAAAAGGCCAGGAATCAAAGCAACAGACATGGTTGAAAATACCCAAAAGTACAACTACCTGGTTTGGCAGTGAATGCACTAAAATAAAAATCCCGCAAAGCATATTACTCCATGAAAATACCCCCCCCCCCCCCCCCCCCCCCCAAAAAAAAAAATCCTGTCTAACTGTCTTGCCTAGTTAAATAAAACAAATTCAAAAAAATTATCATGTCAATTGAGATTATACCTTGAAATGTCATTTTGTACCTACTGTACAAAAAGCACAAGACAAATGTATGTGGACTGATTAGATACTGATGTATACAGTAGCTACCTGTTTTGATACATTTTGATACATTACATTTGGAAAGTACAGCGCTGCTATAGGTGTCCTGCACACTTGGAACAGCAGGCATGGTGTGCAGGGTCAAAAATGTAAAAGTCCCATGAGAATGCATTTTTGACCTTCCGTGAGACTATTCCAGGACATTCCACACACTCCCTTTGCCAGGCCTGTGTCAGACCACACTGTGGTCTATGAGGACCAGCTGACATTGTCGTGTATATAGACTAGCAGACAGTATGGTCGATATGAGCACCAGCCCACCCTGTGTTTATGAGGTCTCAATACCAGTATATAATGTGGCTTACAAGGTTTGGGTGAAGTTGGGGTGTTTACAAACTATAAAAAACATGCATTCCTAAACTCTGAAAAGTTTTTGTATCTGTCATCATGGTCAGGTTCAACCTATCCCCATGTTCTCCCAAAGTAGACTGAGAGTGAGGAACTAGCAGTCGACTTCTACGCCTGTCTTAACTTGAAGACAACTAAGTGAACTAGCCCTGGAAAGCTAACCCCTGCTCATACAGTTCTGTATGCTCAATAATGAATCGCCCGGCTTGTTCGGCAGAAAGGAGGACACAAGTCTAGTATCTACCTAGTAATGTGCATTCCTAAACACAGGAGAAAAAGAGTGATCTGTGATAGTATTAAATGGCAATGTAACTATCCAAAAAATCCTCCCTATCAAACTGTCATCAAGTATCCCATCCACATTCGTCCAATCTGAAAAACCTTGTCATAATTTACCTGTCACCCTGTATTTATTTATTTTATTTACGTAACCTTTATTTAACTAGGCAAGTCAGTTAAGAACACATTCTTACTTACAATGACCGCCTACCCCGGCCAAAACCTAACCCGGACGACGCTGGGCCAATTGTGCGCCGCCTTATGGGACTCCCAATCAAGGCCAAATGGGATACAGCCTGGATGGAACCAGGGACTCCAGTGACGTCTCTAGCACTGAGGTGCAGTGTCTTAGACCGCTATGATACCGACCAGGATGGAACCAGGGTCTGCAGTGACGCCTCTAGCACTGAGATGCAGTGCCTTAGACCGCTGTGATACAGCCCAGGATGGAACCAGGGACTCCAGTGACGTCTCTAGCACTGAGGTGCAGTGTCTTAGACCGCTATGATACCGACCAGGATGGAACCAGGGTCTGCAGTGACGCCTCTAGCACTGAGATGCAGTGCCTTAGACCGCTGTGATACAGCCCAGGATGGAACCAGGGTCTGCAGTGACGCCTCTAGCACTGAGATGCAGTGCCTTAGACCGCTGTGATACAGCCCAGGATGGAACCAGGGTCTGCATTGACGTCTCTAGCACTGAGATGCAGTGCCTTAGACCGCTGTGATACAACCCAGGATGGAACCAGGGTCTGCAGTGACGCCTCTAGCATTGAGATGCAGTGCCTTAGACCGCTGTGATACAGCCCAGGATGGAACCAGGGTCTGCATTGACGTCTCTAAGCACTGAGATGCAGTGCCTTAGACCGCTGTGATACAACCCAGGATGGAACCAGGGTCTGCAGTGACGCCTCTAGCACTGAGATGCAGTGCCTTAGACCGCTGTGATACAACCCAGGATGGAACCAGGGTCTGCAGTGACGCCTCTAGCACTGAGATGCAGTGCCTTAGACCGCTGCGCCGCTCTCTATCAGCAATAGTCCAACCTTTCCTACCTCACTGGTACAATGCTGTCATTACTGACACCTGAGTCAGTAACGGAGTTAACAAAAAATAAATACGACAACTCAGAGGTGACAGCAGCCCTGCCGCCGGGGAGCCTGGGAAAAAAGGGAGTGAGTCAGTGATTTAGGGGGGTCCTCACTTTAAGACATCGTCCCGGGAGTAGAATAGAGACGCTATGTGTTGGGAAGCTGCAGCTTCACTTTGGTCTCACAGAGGATGGTTTCCCCTGGCTCTGACGGGCCCTGATGCGCTTGTGTGTTAGTTGTATTATGCTTGAAAGGGGATGTAAGAGGAGAGTATTTACTCCAGTATTTACTGGAGAGGATATGGAGAGGTTCCCTCTTTTTCTCTCTCCCTTTGGTGGTCCTTGTGTCATCTCTTCCCCAGATGTTATGATGCCTTTCACACACAGTATCTCTTCTTTCTGTCCTCTGTATCTCTTTTTTCATCAAACCCTTTCAGTTGAATCTTTCCACCTTAACTTCTCTCCTCTTCTCTTCTCTTCTCTTCTCTTCTCTTCTCTTCTCTTCTCTTCTCTTCTCTTCTCTTCTCTTCTCTTCTCTTCTCTTCTCTTCTCTTTCTCTTCTCTTTCTCTCTCTCTCTCTCTCTCTCTCTCTCTCTCTTCTCTTCTCTTCTCTTCTCTTCTCTTCTCTCTCCTCTCTCTCTCTCTTCTCTCTCTTCTCTCTCTCCTCTCTCTCTCTCTCTCTCTCTTCTCTCTCTCCTCTCTCTCTCTCTCTCTCTCCCTCCAGCACCCTGCAACACAAACACAACCTGTTCCGTAGTCCATGAATTATTTATCCCTACTGTCATTCCCGGTGGTAGAACTGGGGCGCCGTGTGAAGAAGAGAGGGAAGGGGGACTAGGGGGGAGAGGAGGGGGGCAAAGGTGTATTCCTGCATGCCTAAGAAAGGAAGCCACAGCAATGTCTTCCTTTTGTATAAACACATTGATCCACAAAGCACACACAATTTAGAGCATAAGGTGACACTTTAGGTGCTTTAGGTGAAGAACAGGGACTTCCTCTGGGCAGATATACCATACCCTGTTGAGGCATGTACAGGTGCACTCTATGTACTAACTAATCCACTTTGGTGGTTTAATAAGCGTCAGTGCGACTTGTTGTTTTTCCCTTAGCTAGGATACCAGGAATGGAACGAAATGTTTTGGCACTGGCCAGCAGGGCTAGTTGACTGCTACTTGCCTGGAGCAGACCCAGCACTGCAAAATTGGTTTTGTGAATGTTCCCAGAACATTTCAATAAGTTGTCCTTGGAATGTTCCTGGTTTACTGGGAAGACTCTTTGACATGGTTGCCATTTTTGCCAAATTACTAGAACTTAATATATTTTTCTATAAAGGGAAATATGTGATAAATTAGACATACATTAAAGTAACAGCCCAGTGTAAATCTCGCTTTTAAAAGTTCATATTCTGTTAACTCTTATCCAAACAATGTTGTTGACACATTCTATACTCGTATTTATGGCCAAAGCATAATTTGGAGAATAAACACTTCAAAAACCCCACCTCAAACTTGTATCTCAAACATATACTTGCTCAAATACTTGCTGTTTACTCATAGAACATGATGCCATTTCCCAGAGGAAGATGAGCTGGCCAATCAGCGATCTGGAGGAGGATCTGGCCTATCAAAATTAATATTTTTTATGACCAGTATAACCCCGCACCATTCTGTTGTTTGGGGTACGCCCACACCATTCCAACACAGAAAAGCTGCTATAAAACATACTTAATTACAATTTTTGGTGATGGAAAAATATTTCACTTATATTGTAAGTAATTATAGGTGATATTTCATAAAAATCTGGAAACACTGGGCAGTTACTTTAAAGTAATATTTAGGGATTCAATAAAATATGCCCGTAGAGTTACACTCTTTTATGCTTGTTATGGAATGCAGGCTTCAATATAGATGTCTGACCTTGAACACAAAACATAAACATTCAATTTGTGACAAAACACCTCTCGCCTCTCGCCTCTTCTCTGTTTTAATGAGAAAAATAGCGTGTCTGCAAAGTTTGCAAGGACTTAGTTGCACTTTAGGTGCTGTCAAAAGTACTGACACTGCTAAAGGTTGAGCTATAGCTCGTGCTATAACTCATCTCTGCTTGAATATTTCAAACGCTCTACGGCCAACATCTGAGGATGAGTCATCAAAACATGGCGGCTCTTTAAATATATTGTATACAATCAATCGGCAACATGTTTCATCATTCTCTTCCACATTTTGCTCACCATATTGATTTATAGATTTGACTCATTCAGTTTCATTGAGTGATTATGCAGCAGGTTTTTATGAAAAATGTAGATTGTTTTAAAAGTAGTTTTGAGATTTCCTGAAAAGTTATTTTTGTTTCTCCTCATGGAAATTGTAGCTTGGGTTTGTTTTTTGGATTTTGTTTTGTGTTTAATGCAACATCCATGGGAAGTGTGCAGATGCATACACACAACACAACGAACACCACCGCTGTACACATGCAAGCATGCAAACAAACACTTACACTCCACCGCCACAGACACCCCCCACACACATATTCCACCCACCCCACACACACACTCCCCCTATCTATTCTATTTATTTCACCACAATATAATAACATACAGTCTCTATTGGTATGCGTGACAAATCTCCACCAGCAGCATGGCCTGACACCGGCTAAGTCCCAAATGGCTCCCTTAACACTATTTAGTTTACTACTTTTGAACTGGATCTATAGGGCTCTGGTCAAAAGTACAGTATTGCAATATATAGGGAATATGGTGCCTTGCTAGTTACTGTCACTCGCCTCTCTCTCAAAGAGTTTCTCCCCTCCTGAAATGGGTCAATCTAGCCAGCGAAATACGCTGCCGGGTCATAACTCAACAACAGCAGTGAAGGTGTCAAGTGCAGGAGGGCGGAGGACGAGTCTATTGTGTCTTACAGAAGCAAAGAGATGGTTATTTGAGGGATGGTTTTGGGTCAATTATAATCTTACTGGAGGTGAGCATGTGATTTTAAAGATCTGTTTTTAGATCAGGTCTAACTTTCATTTATTGTGTGGGAGAGTGATATTGTTTAAACTAATATGGATGGATTGTAGATGGATTTGAGTTGGAGGTGAAAAGGAGAATTAGTTGAGAAACATTTTATTGTGTGAAAATGTATACGTTGTTATAGCATGGATAATTATTTGATCATGTTTTTTGTACTTGACCTGAAATCCCGATTATTGCCATCATTAGATCATTTAGATCATTTATCACTTCTAAATTATCTTCAATTACACAGCATTCCCTAAGTGTTCAACAAAACAGGAAAAGACTAGACAGCAATGATTTTTTAACAAAGAAGTTTTGGCACTTTTGATGCCATGCCTTCCTTTCAACGACACGACAATGGAAAATACCGTGTTGATTGGATGTGGGCCTGGTTACCCAAAAGTATCTTAAGGCTAAGTTTTTCATTAGAACCTTCATAGTAGCATCGTTAAATCTCAGAGCTGTTTCCCAAAACCATTGTTAGCGAAGTTGCACTTGAAAACGCTTGTTATTTACCGACTGCCTCAGACCACTTGTAGAACACATAAGTACGTCGTTAGATCCATTTTTGCCCTTCTACGTCACTTTATACACAGAAGATCTCTGTTAAACATATAAACAAGTTGTTTATCTGTTTCTCTGTGACTACAAATACAAAGTTGCCAATGTCTTTGCAATTGAACAAGCAGAGGATAATGTTGTGGCGTGAATATCATTAATATGATGACATGCTATTTATCGAATAATTAATTACGTGAAATTATTATCTGATTAAATGAATCATGTAACAATTAACTCATTAGTAACCTGGGGCACCACGGGAAAAGTTTGTTTAATGAGTTACCGTTTCCCGAATTAACTCAAGAACTTCAGAATCTCAATATCATAGCAGTCAATCATTTCCCCATATCAGACTCATTCTGAACGTCGCATAATCCTATAAATCTGCGCGAACACTGGTCTACATGATGACTCAGCGATACACAAATTGGCTTAATTATTTATTAACTAACTAACTAAATAATCACACAGGATAGATTATACGTTGATTACTACATAATGCAATGAAAAGCCCCTAGTGGACTAACCTGATATGACGGCTTGGTACACAATGAAAAGGGGTGGGGAAAGAAAGAGCGGGAGAGACAGAGAGACAAAGGAATTCAACTATCATATATACAGTTGAATAATACGCTCATCGTAAATATGGATATTTAACTCCCCAACAACTGCTCATTCGGATTTAGAAATGCAGTGTACATATTTACGTTTGTATGTCTTTGCCGTCTTTCTGTTGAAATCGCCCAAAACGTCTGTGACGAATAGTTCAACAGAAAGTCTCTGGTTGTCCGCCAGAGGTCCCCATGTCCTTAGTAGTTGTAGTAGTAGCTTTCTTTGGTCTGGCAGTGTTCGTTTGACTGGAAACATCAGACGTTCCAATAGTCATTTGATAAGATCTTCCTCGCGTCTTTGTTCAAAGTTCTAGACTACTTTACATGCAGAGCTGCAGGCGGTGCATGTCTTCGTCTTCTTCACTCGTGGAGTTTCAGAGGGTCTTGTAGTTTTCGACCATTTGTCATGTGTAGCCACCGCTCCACGTTTTCTGGTCTGGTAGAGTTTAACCATTCGTGACGTCCGGCTTACACCATCCGCCTGCTTGGTCTAATGTAGATTTCGCTACGAGTCCTTTTTAAGCACTCTGGTCAAAGGGGGCATTCCATCACGCCGGCATAATGTCTGTGCTCACGTGGGCGTGGTTACTGACTGGATAAAACTTTATATGAAATACAATTTCTCATTTAGAAGGCTAAAATCAGATTTCATCTTCTCACAAATAGTTTCATATTTAATCATATAAGTTTTACAACATTTAGATGAAACTCTGACATATACATTGTGAAAGCTCTTAATAACGTTACAATGTTTCCGTTATAACGTCTTCAATTATATCACCAAACCAATAAATGATTTGACATGCTTGTTCGTTAAGTCCCTCCCGACCATTTCCCCACATTATTTACATTAGAAATATTGCTTCAATGTCCAACCTTTTGATGTTAAACTTTTGGGGCAGAGTCTCTCTTGACTTCTCCTTACTGCAGTGCATGAGACAGGAAGTTTACGACCGGTCATAAACTAGAACCACCCCCCCTCCTCTCTGGTGGGAGAGAGGGGGGGTAGTCTCTTTGATCCTCACCCAGGAGGGAAAGTCATGACAATAAAAACATGCTTTAAATGAAAACCGAGATGACAGCAGGCTACATAGGCCTATATATTTCAATCATATTGAAATACATGCCATGTTCAGTCAATTGACTTTTATTTGTAGGCTACACTGTAATGTTTGCCTCAATTTATTTCAGGATGTGTAACAACATTGATGTGCCGAATTAACCTTGGACTGAGTGCATTATTATAGGGTAAGCATTAGAAAAAGCCGCCTCAACATTTGTAGCCATGAGGTGATAATATCTCTCTGGGAGCTGATCCGTCATCAGTATTGTGGAATAATGTAAGGTAAGATTTGAATGGAGAAAGATCAGAGAGTAGTGCTGCCTTTCTTTCGATACTATCAGTATCAACACCAGTCTTCAGCCTCTGTCTCACCCTTTCCACTCCAACTTCTCTCTCCCTCTCCCTCCCTCCCACCCTCCCTCCCTATTGTTTTTTATTTTTAATAAACTCGCAAAAAATTCTAAAACCTGTTTTTGCTTTGTCATTATAGGTTATTGTATGTAGATTGATGAGGGGAAAAAAACGAATTAATCCTTTTCAGAATAAGGCTGTAACGTAACAAAATGTAGAAAAAGTCAATGGATCTGAATACTTTCCAAGGGCTCTGTACATGGGCTGCATGATGCGCCTATAGGCTATTGATGATTGGAGAAAGTCTTGAAAAAATCTGGCGCTCTGTTCTCTTTATTTTACCTTTATTTACCTAGGCAAGTCAGTTAAGAACAAATTCTTATTTTCAATGAAGGCCTACACCAGCCAAACCCGGACGACGATGGGCCAATTGTGCAGCGCACTATGGGACTCCCAATCACGTCTGGTTGTGATACAGCCTGGAATCGAACCAGAGTGTCTGTAGTGACTCCTCTAGCACTAAGACGCAGTGCCTTAGACCCCTGCGCCACTCGGGAGCCCACTGGGACAACAGGGAACTCTGAAAAAAATAAGGTTGAATCATGATGACGTCAATGATCTTCAGGTCATAGCTCTAGAAAGAGGCCCGGGTTCTGGATTTACAATGCTGAGTTGGATGACCATTCAAAACATATTTTCCCAGTCGGATTTCATTTTTTCCCAGAGTTCACAGTTGTCTTGAACTCACAACAGTCAGATTTCGCAGTTCTGAGCTAACAGTTGTTTGGGGCGTGGCACAAATCATGCTTCATTGACAGCATGGCCAATGTTGAATTTTTATCATTTTAAGCTTGGAAAAGAGATCCCAGACTTGGGACCACACAGCCACTCCACTGAATAGCAGGCTAGTGAATTATTTGCAATGCTTGCAGTTAGCCACTGATTCCTTCCAAACCACTAATTGTTGAATTTGCGATATCCAACTTGTTGTGTAATGTTTATGTCCAATGGCCGATGAGCACCGATACGTTTTATCTACAGTTGAACTCGGAAGTTTACATACACCTCAGCCAAATACCTTTAAACTCAGTTTTTCACAATTACTGACATTTAATCCTAGTAAAAATTCCCTGTCTTAGGTCAGTTAGGATCACCACTTCATTTTAAGAATGTGAAATGTCAGAATAATAGTAGAGGGAATGATTTATTTCAGCTTTTATTTCTTTCATCACATTCCCAGTGGGTCAGAAGTTTACATACACTCAATTAGTATTTGGTAGCATTGCTTATTTTATTTTTTTTACTTGGGTCAAATGTTCCTTCCACAAGCTTCCCACAATAAGTTGGGTGAATTTTGTCCCATTCCTCCTGACAGAGCTGTTGTAACCGAGTCAGGTTTGTAGGTCTCCTTGCTCGCACACGCTTTTTCAGTTCTGCCCACAAATTCTCTACAGGATTGACGTCAGGGCTTTGTGATGGCCACTCCAATAACTTGACTTTGTTGTCCTTAAGCCATTTTGCCACAACTTTGGAAGTATGCTTGGGGTCATTGTCCATTTGGAAGACCCATTTGCGACCAAGCTTTAACTTCCTGACTGATGTCTTGAGATGTTGCGTCAATATATCCACATAATTTTCCTTCCTCATCATGCCATTTATTTTGTGAAGTGCACCAGCCTCTCCTGCAGCAAAGCACCCCACAACATGATGCGGGGTGTCCCCACTCTTTGTCCCCACGTGCAGTTGCAAACCGTGGTCTGGCTTTTTTATGGCGGTTTTGGAGCAGTGGCATCTTCCTTGCTGAGCGGCCTTTCAGGTTATGTCGATATAGGACTCGTTTTACAGTGGATATAGATACCTTTGTACCTGTTTCCACCAGCATCTTCACAGGGTCCTTTGCTGTTGTTTTGGGATTGATTTGCACTTTTCGCACAAAAGTACATTCATCTCTAGGAGACAGAACGCGTCTCCTTCCTGAGCGATATAACAACTGTGTGGTTCCATGGTGTTTATTCTTGTGTACTATTGTTTGTACAGATGAACGTGGTACCTTCAGGCATTTGGAAATTGTTCCCAAGGATGAACCAGACTTGTGGAGGTCTACAATTTTTTTCAGAGGTCTTGGCTGATATATTTAGATTTTCCCGTGATGTCAAGCAAAGAGGCACTGAGTTTGAAGGTAGGCCTTGAAATACATCCACAGGTACACCTCCAATTGACTCAAATGATGTCAATTAGCCTATCAGAAGTTTTTAAAGCCATGACATCATTTTCAGGAATTTTCCAAGCTGTTTAACCTCTTATGGCTGCAAGCCCGAGGTCGGTACACCTATGACAACATCCCCCACCCCCCCCCCACACTGATTAGCATCGCTAGCATAGCGTCACAATTAAATAGTAGCATCTAAATATCATTAAATCACAAGTCCAAGACACCAAATGAAAGATACAGATCTTGTGAATAAAGCCACCATTTCAGATTTTTAAAATGTTTTACAGGGAAGACAAAATATGTAAATCTATTAGCTAACCACGTTAGCAAAAGACACCATTTTTCTTTGTCCACCATTTTTTCTCTCCACCAGTAGCTATCACCAATTCGGCCAAATAAAGATATTGATAGCCACTAACCAAGAAAAAACCTCATCAGATGACAGTCTGATAACATATTTATTGTATAGGATAGGTTTTGTTAGAAAAATGTGCATATTTCAGGTAGAAATCATAGTTTACAATTGCACCCACCATCACAACTCGACTAGAATAAATACAGAGAGCAACGTGTTTTACCTAATTACTAATCATAAAACATTTCTTAAAAATACACAGCTCACAGCAATGGAAAGACACAGATCTTGTGAATTCAGACAATATTTCAGATGTTCTAAGTGTTTTACAGCGAAAACACAATAAATCGTTATATTAGCATACCACATATGCAAACGTTACCCGAGCATTGATTCAAGCCAAAGAGAGCGATATCGTTATCATCGCCAAAATATATTAATTTTTTCACTAACCTTCTCAGAATTCTTCCGATGACACTCCTGTAACATCATATTACAACATACATATAGAGTTTGTTCGAAAATGTGCATATTTAGCCACAAAAAAACGTGGTTATACAATGAGAATAGTAGCCAACCTGGGCTGAAAATGTCGGGCGCCATTTTGGACAGTGATCTAGCGTAATGAATAACTAATCATAAACTTTACTAAAAAATATAGGGTGGACAGCAATCGAAAGACAAATTAGTTCTTAATGCAATCGCTGAATTACATTTCTAAAATTATCCTTACTGTGCAATACAGGGTTCGCCAAGCGAAGCTACACAAAACAAAATGGCGGCTTATGCGTTTGACATTTTTCAACAGAATAACGATTTATCATCAAAAATAGTTCTTACTATGAGCTGATCTTCAATCAGAATCTTGGGCAATGTATCCTTTCTTGGGTCTAATCTTCTTTTGGTCGAAAGATGTCCTCTTGTCCTGTCGAAATGGCCACTAACGTTCGACCGGTACTGGAAACGTGCCCAGCGCTTCAAAGTGCATCACTAAGAATTGCCTCAAAATCGCACTAAACGGATATAAATTGCTATAAAACGGTTTAAATTAACTACCTTATGATGTCTTTAACACCTATAACGAGTAAAAACATGACCGGCGAAATATTACTGGCTAAACCCAAGCTTGGAAAGAGAGCAGGTCCAACGTCCATCGTGCGTCAGGCGCAGCAGGAAAAGAACGGTACATCCGGTCTTTGGCGTTTTATACAGGCCCTGATTGCGCAATCGACTCCATTCAAATTGTCACCTCTTACTGACATCTAGAGGAAGGCGTGGGCAGTGTTTGTATCCTCATAGGATTTACAGGGACTTTAAAACTGACCTGGGACCAGAGGCCAACATTTCTGAAATCTCACTCCATATCAGGAAAAGTGCTGTAGAATGAGTTCTGTTCCACTCAGAGACATAATTCAAACGGCTATAGAAACTAGAGAGTGTTTTCTATCCAATAATAACAATAATATGCATATTGTACGAGCAAGAATTGAGTACGAGGCCGTTTGAAATGGGCACCTTAAACAGAGCTACTCAATACTGCCCCTGCAGCCATAAAAAGTTAAAGGAACAGTCAACTTAGCTTAACTTCTGACCCAAGTGAATTATAAGTGAAATAATCTGTCTGTAAACAATTGTTGGAAAAATTCCTTGTCTCATGCACAAAGTAGACTTGCCAACAAGACATTTGTGGAGTGGTTGAAAAACTAGTTTTAATGACTCCAACCTATGTGTATGTAAATTTCCGACTTTAACTGTATATTTTCTCCTCATTATTTCTCTTCATATGACATGGATTTGCCAGTAGATTGTTGACGTGATTCATGATGTTGACTGCTAGCTAATATTTTGAAAGTATGATGTTGACATGATCAGTCCAATCAAAGCTACTGTAGAGATAACGTGATTTGACGTATTTCTATCTGTGGCCAATAACCTTGATCCTTCCTTCTTGAATGGGCACTTCTAATGTAACTATGGCAGCACCCAAGGGGCTTGAATTTTCAAGCTCTACCCTTAGACTTGGCGGTGACTTAATGTTCCCATGAGTGACAAAATATTTAGCTAATCACGGCGCAACTAGAGAAAATTACCAACACCTACTCCGTATTTTCCGCTGGCTGCCCCACCACCACAGAAAGCACTGAGCTAGGCTGAAACACCTGCATTTTGGATCTGCCTTACTCAAGAAAGCAAAAAAGAGAACATGTTTGTATTCAGCTTTATTAACTCAATAATGCATTTTTTTACCGTGTAACACGCAAAACATATGTGAATGACTGTCCATATGCACTCGCATTGCGAGTTCATTTTTCAAGTATGCTGGGTAGACTATTCTGGTTATTTCACTCCACGCATCAACCACTGTTTGAGGAGCAGGCAGCCTCTCGCAGCGTGACAGGTGATATTCCACCCAAACTCTGTATGCCATGCGCTCTCGAACCCTGTTCCTGCAGCTACCCCGTGCTTCATTTGGGAAACCAATTGAAATCTGTTCCGGAACATCGATAGTAACGTTTTCACAACAAAACATATTTCATTAAACTGTTGACAGACAGACCCTCTCCTTGCGTGCTCGAGAAATTAATGAAGGAGGGAGTGGAGCAGGTGGAAACTTACAGTGGTGAGATATTCTGTAGCTGAAGGTAATGTTAGCCTATTCATTATGAAAATGTTAAAAAAAATCTAAATTGCTAGGCTATTCAAAATCAAAGACAATGCACTATGATTGTAGGCTAACTCTGTAAGCTGCACTGCACAACCAATGAATTAACAGCATCGCCTAGGCCTATCTGTTCTCTCCCAGACTCATGGATAGAACATTTGGATGGTAGCATAAGGTAACCAGTCCATCCATAATGCATAATAATACAGTCCACACTCAAAGGTGATTACACAAGCATAGACTAGACCAGTTATGTACCAAAGACATCTTATGTCCGTTTTTAAAAACGTTTTTCTGCCCTGCGTAATATATTATATGCGGTAGGCTATGTACACTATTGTATAACAGCACAATCATTATTTTAATTCCGATTTTTGGAGGTTTGGGCTCATAATATAGGCCTAGGCATAAGCTCTAATATGCGTATGGTGTTTTTCATATTAACCATCACCTTAGAAAGCGCTGTCCATTTTGTTGTGTTAGGCTTTGAATCATCAATCACAGTGAGATGAGTTTTAAGAGCACAAAACTGTTTTGATGATAATGGGATGGGATTTTTCGAAGCGAAATAAATGCACACCTGTTCAGGCGAAGTGCTGGCTAGCAAAGTAGAACACTTGAGAAGGAAAGGAGAGTCACACACTAGGAGCTCAGATGCAATAATTGTATAACCAACGTTTCAACAGCCAAGCTGTCAAAACATGGTATGTTTTGATGATAAGTGGTTGATGTGATTTTTGAATGCATTTTCATTTGCATTGATATCAGAATGGTTAGAGGGACAATAGAGCCCTGAGTACCAGGGCATGTCCAGAGTGCATAAGAGGAGATTACCGTGACTCAACGGTGGAATTTTACTGAGGTCATGGTTCATGACTGCCGGTGTGGCGGTAATACAGTCATCCAACAGCCCTAGTTGTGAGTTCAAATCCCAAGTGAGATTGACTCCTAAGTAATCAGAATTTTGCTGGTCTGCAAAACCACGGCCATCTTTATAATATTTCCCAGCATGCTCTATTGAAGTTAGATTTTTTGAAATGTTTGTTTCAATATCTGTGTTTTTGGATCTACATTGATTGATTAATTAATCAATTAATTTACCTTAACAATACACAAAGGTAAATAACATACATTTTTCTAAGCTAATCCAATCTGTTAGTTGATTTATTGCACCCATTACTGAAATGATTGTTCCAGTTAAGATGGTTTAGCTAGTCTAACATAGTTTAAATGCTACCCCTGGCAGTCATTCTGAATGTAGAATATTGTGTATCCTGCAGAAAAAGCAGCATGCCTTTTTTGAAAAGAAAGCTCGAGACTTCATTTTTAAAAGTCAGCAAGACAAATGGTAAAATGATGAGAAGTGCTCTGCATATTTTTTCAAACAAATTCATTCACGGGGAAAGAGGAGGACTATTTCTGCTTTATTGGACCAAGATGGGGAGATGGTTGAGGATGGAGATGGCCTGCTTGGTGTCGCTACACACCACTTTTCTCAGCTATTTCAAAAACAAACAATTGATTATGAGAAGGGGACAATTTTTTTTAAATGCGTGGATGTGCAGATACCTTTCCATATTAGAGACCAATTAGAAGGGGAATTGAAACTAGATGAAATTTATATGGCACTGAAGAGCATGAAAGATAACAAAGTACCAGGAGTGGATGGGCTCTCTAAAGAGTTTTACATCGTTTTTGGGGATTTAATTGGATGTCATCTGTTGTAAGTGTTTAGAAGTATATTTGGTTTGGAGCATATGGGAGTTCGATGTGTGAGGGGGTAATCTCTCTACTTTACAAAAAGGGAGACCCCAAGACATTAGCAAATTGGAGACCTTTAACAATGTTGTGTGTTGACTATAAATTATTAAGCAAAGCCATAACTAATCGCCTATCTTCTGCCATGGCGTATGTTGTTGGTTTAGACCAAACATGCGGTGTGATGGGGAGAAAATTAACCTGGAACTTGCACAGAGACGTTCAAGCATATTTAGAGGAAAGGCACCTGCCAGCTATTACTGTGAATTTGGACCAGGAAAAAGCTTTTGACATGGTAAACTATGAATTTTTATTTAGAGTTATGGAAAAATTGGGTTTTGGAAATTGTATGAAATGGGTAAAAGTTCTTTATAGTAATGTGGGTAGCAGGGTAAATATTAATGGGAATATTGGAAATGTTATCAAGCAATTACGTGGTGTCAGACAGGGGGAACCTCTATCTCCTCTATTGTATGTTTTATATATTGAACCTTTCGCATGCGCAATTAGTACAAATTACAACATCAAAGGCATAATTTTACCTGGAGGGGATATTCTAAAAATGTTGCAATATGCGGACGACACAGTTTTATATTTACAGGACGACCTGAGCTTGAAAGAGTCTATCAAAGTCATTGATGAATTCTCTGTTTCCTCTGGGTCGAAGAAAAAAAAGAAGAAAACAGAAATAAAATATATGGGACAGTGGAAATGGAGAACTGATCAGTTATGTGGTTTGACTTTGTGCACAGGACCAATGGTAGTGCTCGGCATATCTTTTGGAAATGAAATTAAAGATGACATGTTTAATTGGAAAGAAAAACTATTATCGCTTAATAAAATATTGGGACTGTGGAAAGTGAGGCGAATATCTTTTAGTGGGAAGGTGTTAGTGCTGAAGGCGGACATTCTGCCTTCATTACTTCACCTTGCCTATGTGTTTCCCATGCCGGTGTCTCTAAGAACAACATTCATACGGGTACTGTTTCATTTCTTTTGGTGGGGATATGAGTACATCCGTAGAGATCGGATGTACCAGCCTATAGAGGCTGGTGGAAGGGATTTCCCTCATATTCCTCTCAAGCTAGATGCATTGTTCTACTCAAACGTTTGTTGTCTTTTGTCGTCTTCTGTACACAAATGTCAAATTTGTATCAGATTCTGGCTGTCTGTACCGTTAAGGTTCATGGTGGAGTGGGATAATAGTAAGCCAAAAGCTGAAATTATCCCATTACATTTTAAGAAAATAGTGGAAAACCCCTGTCTGCAAAGTAAAAGAAAATGTAATCAACCACAGAATGCTATACGCGAAATTGATAGACAATTGTCGTCCTAGAGACCGATTACCAATATCACCTTCCACCTGGCTACGGACACAAATAAAAGGTTTAGACAGACTGAAAGATTTTAATTGGCTCGTTTTACACAGACCTCTTCCGGTCCGTTCAACATTACATGATCATAATTTGACCCTGAATACATTTTGTCCCAGGGACAATTGTTTTGCAATTGAAACAATTCCCCATGTTTTATGGGAATGTTCTTTTACACAATTAGTTTGGGAAAAAATGAAACAATTTTTTGAGATTTAAAAAAACATTGATTATGAAGGGGTAGCCATTTTTTAACAAAAAAATGTGGAAAAGGTGCAATTATTTAGAATTAGTGACTCTGGTGTCCCTTATCAAGACCAGTCTTTGGGAGGCCAGATGTGGTGCGGTCAATGACACCCTCAAGTGGTCACCGACGGGATTGGTTCAATTTATAAAACAAGACATTTGGAAAAGAATACAATTCGAAATAGATAAGTGGGGCATTGTATCAGTTAAACAGAGCTGGAAAGGGATTTACCTTTCCTTGTAAAAGTTTTTTATAGACTATATATAATTGTATTCCATAAGTAAAATTGAAATGTAGGCTAAGCCTTTGTACATATTTGATATACACTGAGGTTTATTCAGAGTTCACTTTGGCATATGTGTATGTTTTTATTTATATAATTGTTTGTATTGTTTTTGGAGATTGTTAGAGGCATGCTAATCTTGAATGTAGGCCTATAATACTGGTCAGGTTCTGCAGAACAGCACTTTTTTGAGTTTTGCTATTTTTATATTGTTACGGTACTTTTTGATACTGTTTTTATGAATCCATGTCATGTACAACGTAATGCACTGAATTTGTAATTGTATTTGAATGTGAAATGAAAAGAAAAATTATTTTTCAAAAAAATATATAAAAAAATATGTGAATCTACTCCGGCTTGATTCTAATAGGCATTAAAAATCCCTTTGCAAACTGGCATAATGTGACTTGATGCTGGTTTTGCTTTCGCTTATGCTGGTCACCAGTGTCCAAACCACAAAGAAGGCTGGTCGCCAGCAAAAACTAGTGATGTTATGTTTGATACCAGAGCTCTGAGGCCTGCGTCAAAATCGCTAAGCTGTTAACTTCGAAGCAGTGTGCAGATGTGTGTATCACTTTATCAAAAAGTACGTCATCAATGAGGTCCAAAGCTTTCTTTGATCACATGCTTTTTTAAACTGTGTGTTGGAAAATGCGAGATCTCACTGATTTCGCTGTGGTTCCTGTGTATTCTTTCTTTGATTCCAAGCTGCTTTCAAACACCGACCTCTACTGGACACTGTACTTACAAATATAAACTCAGCAAAAAAAGAAACGTCCTCTCACTGTCAACTGCGTTTATTTTCAGCAAACGTAACGTGTAAATATTTGTATGAACATAAGATTCAACAACTGAGACATAAACTGAACAAGTTCCACAGACGTGACTAACAAAAATAGAATAATGTGTCCCTGAACAAAGGGGTGGTCAAAATCAAAAGTAATAGTCAGTATCTGCTGTGGCCACCAGCTGCATTAAAACTTCTTATGGGCAGGCGGGACGGTATCGTCCCACCTGGCCAACATCCGGTGAAATTGCAGAGCGCGAAATTCAAACTACAGAATTATAAATATTTAACTTTCATAAAATCACAAGTGTAATACATCAAAATAAAGCTTAACTTCTTGTTAATCCAGCCGCTGTCAGATTTCAAAAAGGCTTTACGGCGAAAGCACACCATGCGATTATCTGAGGACAGCGCCCCACATACAAAACCATGAAAAACATATTTCAACCAGGCAGGTGCGACACGAAAGTCAGAAATTGCGATATAATAAATGCCTTACCTTTGATGATCTTCTTCTGTTGGCACTCCAAAAGGTCCCAGTTGCATCACAAATGGTCATTTTTGTTCGATAATGACCTTCTTTATATCCATAAAAACTCAGTTTAGCTGGCGTGCTTCAATAATCCCCCCAGTTTCCCTTCATCAAAATGCATACAAGATGAATCACAAACGTTACTAATAAACTTTTCCAAACAAGTCAAACAACGTTTATAATCAAACCTTGGTACCCTAATACGTAAATAAATGATACAATTTAAGACGGAGAATCGTTATTGTCTTTACCGGAGAAAAATACCAAAGGATGCGCTCTCATTCACGCGCTTGGAAACACTACAGCCAAAATGGGAGCCACATAGAAAATCTACAATTTCTGGCTAATTTTTCCAGAAACCAGCCTGAAACTTTTTCTAAAGACTGTTGACATCTAGTGGAAGCCCTAGGAACTGCAATCTGGGAGGACTTCGCCTTATAATAAAATTGACAGCCTTTGAAAAAAGTGGTAGGCTGAAATAGTTTTTTTTTGGGATGGTTTGTCCTCTGGGTTTCACCTGCCATATCAGTTCTGTTATACTCACAGACATTATTTTAACAGTTTTATAAACTTTAGAGTATCCAAATCTACCAATTTATATGCATATCCTAGCTTCTGGGCCTGAGTAACAGACAGTTTACTTTGGGCACGCTTTTCATCCGGACGTGAAAATACTGCCCCCTACCCAAGAGAAGTTAAGTACTGCAGAGCATCTCTTCCTCATGGACTGCACCAGATTTGACAGTTCTTGCTGTGAGATGTTACCCCACTCTTCCACCAAGGCACCTGCAAGTTCCCGAACACAACAGGTCCTAGACGTGCTCAATGGGATTGAGATCCGGGCTCTTCGCTGGCCATGGCAGAACACTGACATTCCTGTCTTGAAGGGAATCATGCACAGAACGAGCAGTATGGCTGGTGGTCATGCTGGAGGGTCAGGTCAGGATGAGCCTGCAGGAAGGGTACCACATGAGGAAGGAGGATGTCTTCACTGTAACGCACAGCGTTGAGATTGCCTGCAATGACAACAAGCTCAGTCTGATGATGCTGTGACACACTGCCCCAGACCATGACGGACCCTCCACCTCCAAATCGATCCCGCTCCAGAGTACAGGCCTCGGTGTAACGCTCTTTCCTTCGACGATAAATGCGAATCCGACCATCACCCCTGGTGAGACAAAACCGCGACACGTCAGTGAAGATCACTTTTTGCCAGTCCTGTCTGGTCCAGCGTCGGTGGGTTTGTGCCCATAGTCGACGTTGTTGCCGGTGATGTCTGGTGAGGACCTGCCTTACAACAGGCCTACAAGCCCTCAGTCCAGCCTCTCTCAGCCTATTGCAGATAGTCTGAGCACTGATGGAGGGATTCCTGGTGTAACTTGGGCAGTTGTTGCCATCCTGTACCTGTCCCGCAGGTGTGATGTTCGGATGTACCGATCCTGTGCAGGTGTTGTTGCACGTGTTCTGCCAATGCGAGGACGATCAGCTGTCCATCCTGTCTCCCTGTAGCGCTGTCTTAGGCATCTCACAGTACGGACATTGCAATTTATTGCCCTGGCCACATCTGCAGTCCTCATGCCTCCTTGCAGCATGCCTAAGGCACATTCACACAGATGAGCAGGGACCCTGGGTATCTTTCTTTTTGTGTTTTTCAGAGTCAGTAGAAAGACCTCTTTAGTGTCCTAAGTTTTCATAACTGTGACCTTAATTGCCTACCGTCTGTAAACTGTTATTGTCTTAACGACCGTTCCACAGGTGCATGTTCATTAATTGTTTATGGTTCATTGCACAAGCATGGGAAACAGTGTTTAAACAGTTATTTTGATTTTTACAAATTATCTTTGAAAGACAGGGTCCTGAAAAAGGGATGTTTCTTTTTTTGCTGAGTTTCGTTAGGATTTTGTACATGTATTTCACCTGACTGGTAGCTTAGCAACTATGGAACATTCAGGGATGTGAGTATATGAGGTGGAATTCTGTTGAAGGCACACTATTTATTCATTTTTCTTTGTGAAAACACGCTTTCTTGCACTGTTGTTCAAATAATTTGTTTATTTAGAAGTATTTAATTGCAAAGTCCCTCTTTGCCATGCAAATGAACTGAATCCCCCCAACAATCTCCACTGCATTTCAGCCCTGCCACAAATGGACCAGCTGACATCATGTCAGTGATTCTCTCGTTAACACAGGTGTGAGTGTTGACGAGGACAAGGCTGGAGATCACTCTGTCATGCTGGTTGAGTTCAAATAACAGACTGGAAGCTTCAAAGGGAGGGTGGTGCTTGGAATCCTTGTTCTTACTCTGTCAACCATGGTTACCTGCAAGGAAACACGTGCCGTCATCATTGCTTTGCACAAAAAGGGCTTCACCGGCAAGGATATTGCTGCCAGTAGATTGCACCTAAATCAACCATTTATCGGATCATCAAGAACTTCAAGGAGAGCGGTTCAATTGTTGTGAAGATGGCTTCAGGGCGCCCAAGAAAGTCCAGCAAGTACCAAGATCGTCTCCTAAAGTTGATTCAGCTGTGGGATCGGGGCACCACCAGTACAGAGCTTGCTCAGGAATGGCAGCAGGCAGGTGTGAGTGCATCTGCACGCACAGTGAGGCGAAGACTTTTGGAGGATGGCCTGGTGTCAAGAAGGGCAGCAAAGAAGCCACTTCTCTCCAGGAAAAACATCAGGTACAGACTGATATTCTGCAAAAGATAAAGGGATTGGACTGCTGAGGACTGGGGTAAAGTCATTTTCTCTGATGAATCCTCTTTCCGATTGTTTGTGTCAGTCCTGTGTCATGCCAACAGTAAAGCATCCTGAGACCATTCATGTGTGGGGTTGCTTCTCAGCCAAGGGAGTGGGCTCACTCACAATTTTGCCTAAGAACACAGCCATGAATTAAGAATGGTACCAACACATCCTCCGAGAGCAACTTCTCCCAACCATCCAGGAACAGTTTGGTGACAAACAATGTCTTTTCCAGCATGATGGAGAACCTTGCCATATGGCAAAGTGATAACTAAGTGGCTCGGGGAACAAAACATTGATATTTTGTGTCCATGCCCAGGAAACTCCCCAGACCTTAATCCCATTGAGAACTTGTGGTCAATCCTCAAGAGGCGGGTGGACAAACAAAACCCCACAAATTCTGACAAACTCCAAGCATTGATTATGCAGGAATGGGCTGCCATCAGTCAGGATGTGGCCCAGAAGTTAATTGACAGCATGCCAGGGCAGATTGCGGTCTTGAAAAAGAAGGGTCAACACTGCAAATATTGACTCTTTGCATCAACTTTGTGTAATTGTCAATAAAAGCCTTTGACACTTATGAAATGCTTGTAATTATACTTCAGTATTCCATAGTAACATCTGACAAAAATATCTAAAGACACTGAAGCAGCAAACTTTGTGGATATTAATATTTGTGTCATTCTCAAAACGTTTGGCCACGACTGTATATAGTGCACTACTTTTTAACAAAGCACTATGGGCATAGGGTGCAATTTGGGATGCAGATAGATTGTCTGTACTCTTTGAGTATAAGACTACGCTGACGGGGAGTATATCAGAGTGTCCTATGTTACGATGTAGCCCTCTTCAAATAGATTGGTGGCACAATAGTTGTCCTTTCAAGTGACACTGGAGAGGCCTCGCTATCACTGAGCGGAGTTAGAGAGAACAACCGAGGGAGAAAGAGAGAGGGAGAGAAAGAAAGAAAGAGAGCGAGAGAGAGTTTATTTCTCCCGCAGCTTGTCTCTCTCTATTGGGCACAGCGTATATGCTTCACACAGGCACACACTCACACACACACACACACACACACACACACACACACACACACACACACACACACACACACACACACACACACACACACACACACACACACACACACACACACACACACACAGCTTCTCCCTCTGCAGGGGCCCAACTCATTCCCACATATTTTTTATTTTTAATAGGGCACTTTGCATCTGATAAAGACCCAGTTCTCTCCCTTTAATTAGCTGTGCTGCTCTGGCTCTCACTACATCCTCCTCAATCTCAGCTTCACATGAACTGTGAGTCCCATGCACACATGCACACACACTGCTATGCTTTATCTTGGCCAGGTCGCAGTTGCAAATGAGAACTTGTTCTCAACTAGCCTACCTGGTTAAATAAAGGTGAAATAAAAATAAAATAAAAAATTCCCCCCCACTACACACACCCACACATCCTCACACTTCGGCCTGGCTATGACTAAAATCTGTAGAGATTGTGTCCTGGTTTCTTTCTCCTTTTGTTTTTGCCATGCGTGCCGCCCGGTCTCATAATGAGGCTATTACAGTGACACAGGCCCATTGATTGACTCCTGCTTTGAGTCAATGAGAGAGAGAGAGGGGGTGGGTGGTTCTGGCTGTATTGTGTCTTAGTCACATGGCTGCGCAATGCTACGGTGTGGCAAAGGGCATTGTTTTGGGTTATGTGTTTACGTTTTCTGTAGCTAGTGTTGGATGAGATAAATGTTATGACTTGTATTGTTACATGGTGAAATATCTTGTTGTTGGATGATGGGAGGCCAGGGTATTCATTCAGGGTGTCCACATACTATACAGGGCTAGATTATAGGTTATGTACGGTGCATTCGGAAAGTATTCAGACCCCTTGACCTTTTCCACATTTTATTATGTTACAGCCTTATTCTAAAATTGATTTAAATTGTTTTTCTCCCCTCATCAATCTACACATAATACCCCATAATGACAAAGCAAAAACTCGTTTTTAGAAAAATAAAAAATGGCAATATTGAATTTACACAAGTATTCAGACCCTTTACTCAGTACTTTGTTGAAGTACCTTTGGCAGTGATGACAGCCTCAAGTATTCTTGGGTATGACGCTACAAGCTTGGCATACCTGTAGTTGGGGATTTTCTCCCATTCTCTGCAGATCCTCTCAAGCTCAGTCAGGTTGGATGGGGAGCGTTGCTGCACAGCTATTTTCAGGTCCCTCCAGATATGTTCGATTGGGTTCAAGTCTGGGCTTTGACTGGGCCACTCAAGGACATCCATAGACATCCATAGCCAGGTTTCCTCCAGACGTGACGCTTGGCACACAGGCCAAAGACTTCAATCTTGGTTTCATCAGACCAGAGAATCTTGTTTCTCATGGTCTGAGAGTCTTTAGGTGCCTTTTGGCAAACTTCAAGCGGGCTGTCATGTTCCTTTTATTCAGGAGTGGCTTCTGTCTGACCACTCTACCATAAAGGCCTGATTGGTGGAGTGCTGCAGAGATGGTTGTCCTTCTGGATGGTTCTCCCATATCCACAGAGGAACTCTAGAGCTCTGTCAGAGTGACCATCGGGTTCTTGGTCACCTCCCTGACCAAGGCTCTTCTCTCCTGATTCCTCAGTTTGGCCAGGTGGCCAGCTCTAGGAAGAGTCTTGGTGATCTACGGACAATTCCTTCGTGGCTTGGTTTTTTCTCTGACATGCGCTGTCAATTGTGGGACCTAATATATACAGGTTTGTGCCTTTACAAATCATGTCCAATCAATTGAATTTACCACAGATGGACTCCAATCAAGTTGTAGAAACATCTCAAGGATGATCAATGGAAACAGGATGCACCTGAGCTCAGTTTCTAGTCTCATAGAAAAGGGTCTGAATACTTATGTAAATAAGGTATTTCTGTTTTTAATTTTGCATAAATTTGCAAAAATGTATAAAAACCTGTTTTCTCTTTGTCAATATGGGGTATTGTGTGTAGATTTTGCTGAGGAAATGTTTTTATTTAATCCATTTTAGAATAAGGCAGTTATCTTCTTCTTAATAGGGGGGCGCTGTTTTCACTTTGGAAAAAATCGTGCCCAAATTAAACGGCCTCGTACTCTGTTCTAGATCATACAATATGCATATTATTATTACTATTGGATAGAAAACACTCTGAAGTTTCTAAAACTGTTTGAATTATATCTGTGAGTAAAACAGAACTCATTTGGCAGCAAACTTCCATACAGGAAGTGAAAATTCTGAAAATGAGGCTCTGTGTCAGGGCCTGCCTATTCAACTGGCTTTTATTTATCGATCTGTATGCACTTCATACGCCTTCCACTAGATGTCAACAGGCAGTAGAAGGTTGAATGGGGTGTCTAGCTTGATGTGAGGCCGAATAAGAGCTTTTGGAGTGACAGGTCCGCCCTTTTGTCAGTTTTCATCTGCGCGCCGGGGAACCTCACATTGTCTTCTGAAAAGCGTTCGGTATACACTACGAATTGCTCCGGCTCTCATTTTATTGGATACATATGAGAAGAACATCATAAAGTAGGATTTTCAACTGAGTTTGACCAGTTTATTCAACGTTTATTGGGAATTTTGGAATTTTTCGTTCCATGCGCCAAGAGATGATGGACACGTGCGCTCCACAATGCTAGCCAAAGTTGCTAATTCGACAGAAGAAATGGACATTCTAAAACCAAACAACGATTTATTCTGGACCTAGGACTCCTTGCACAACATTTTGATGGAAGATTAACAAAAGTAGGAGAATATTTATGATGTTATTTCGTATTTTTGTGTAATATGTTGGCTCCAACACAGCGGAGAATAGGTGAGCGCTGTCTCACAATAATGTCTCACAAGTATGTTGTAGTGAAGTTATTTTTAGAAATCTAACACAGCGGTTGCATTAAGAACCAGTGTATCTTTCATTTGCCATACAACAAGTATTTTTATCTAAAGTTTATGATGAGTTCTTTGGTTAGATTAGGTGACTGTCCAAAATATCTCCAGTCAATTTTGGTGAATTGTTACTACGTATTCACAATGTATAACCACAATTTGCAGCTCTAAATATGCACATTTTCGAACAAAACATAAATGTATTGTATAACATGATGTTATAAGACTGTCATCTGATGAAGTTGTCCAAAGGTTAGTGATTAATTTTATCTCTATTGCTGTTTTTTGTGAAAGCTATGTTGGCGGTGAATAAATGCCTTTGTGTGTTTGGCTATTGTGGTAAGCTAATATAATTCTATATTGTGTTTTCGCTGTAAAACACTTAAAAAATCGGAAATATTGGCTGGATTCACAAGATGTTTATCTTTCATTTGCTGTACACCATGTATTTTTCGTAAATGTTTTATGATGAGGATTTATCTATTTCACGTTGCTCTCTGTAATTATTCTGGCTGCTTTGGTGCTATTTGTGATGGTGGCTGCAATGGAAAACTACGATTTATACCTCAAATATGCACATTTTCGAACAAAACATAGATGTATTGTATAACATGATGTTATAAGACTGTCATCTGATGAAGTTGTTCAAGGTTAGTGATTCATTTTATCTCTATTTCTGGGTTTTGTGAAAGCTACCTATGCGGTGGAAACATGGTGAAAACATGCCGTCGTGTGTTTGGCTATTGTGGTTAGCTAATATAAATACATATTGTGTTTTCGCTGTAAAACATTTAAAAAATCGGAAATGATGGCTGGATTCACAAGATGTTTATCTTTCATTTGCTGTATTGGACTTGTGATTTCATGAAATTATATTATATGATATCCCTGTCCCGTTAGGCTAGGCTATGCTAGTCAGCTTTTTTGATGAGGATGCTCCCGGATCCGGGATGGGTAGCACTGAAAGGTTATGTAACAAAATGTGGAAAAAGTCAAGCAGTCTGAAAACTTTCCAAAGGCACTGTATGTGGGGTTGACGTGACTTGATAAACCATTTTCTGACATCTGAAGACTTATGTAAGCTCACCTAGCTAATGCCTAGACTTTACCTCAGCAGGCTGACACAGTCCTGGGATGCACAGGCGGCCCAGGTTTAAACCCAGATAGTCACATACACAGTACCAGTCAAAAGTTTGGACACCTACTCATTCAAGGGTTTTTCTTTATTTTTACTATTTTCCGACCATGCAGTAATATCTAACAATATAGAATAATAGTGAAGACATCAAAACTATGAAATAACACATATGGATTCATGTAGTAACCAAAAAGGTTTTATTTTAGATTCTTCAAAGTAGCCACCCTTTGCCTAAATGACAGCTTTGCACACTCTTGGCATTCTCTCAATCAGCTTCACCTGGAACTTTTCCAACAGTCTTGAAGGAGTTCCCACATATGCTGAGCAATTGTTGGCTGCTTTTCCTTCACTCTGCTGTCCAACTCATCCCAAACCATCTCAATTGGGTTGAGGTCAGGTGATTGTGAAGGCCAGGTCTGATGTTGCCCTCCATCACACTCCTTATTGGTCAAATAGCCCTTACACAGCCTGGAAGTGTGTTGGCTCATTGTTCTGTTGAAAAACAAATGATGGTCCACTAAGCGCAAACCAGATGAGAATGCTGTGGTAGCCATGCTGGTTAAGTGTGCCTTGAATTCTAAATAAATCACAGACATTGTCACCAGCATAGCACCCCCACACCATCACAACTCCTCCTCCATGCTTCACGGTGGGAACCACACATATGGAGATCATCCGCTCACCAACTCTCATCCTTTCACCTAAAGCAAAACAAGTTCAATCAAAAACACTCCAGAAGAAGGGTTGTCTACGCCTATCTCACACAACTTCATCCTTCCCCCAAAATAAATTCTGGAAACTTTCCCATATGTCCCTTATTCCCTTCTGGAATCCTCCAACCGGGTTTTCAGGAAAGCCTGGGAGTTTTGGAAAAGTTACCAGAATTTCTCAACCCTGGTCAGATGGACTCTATCATTCGACTCTATTTTCGCCTGCCGTTAAGCCAACGCTAGTCTCAAACACACGTTAGGTTGCAATTTTGTCATGTAAAAACTGCCACACAAGCATTTTTCAGCCCTAATGCCAGGTTCAGCAATTTACCTTCTAACATTAGCACGCTTGCGCTCAGAAGGAGGGGTGTAAATATCTCAGGCATGTGCTGAAAAACAACTTACTAAGTAAAAATGAAGTACTAATTTCAGGCAGCACTGGTAGGGATATTTAAGACCAACCAAAAGCTGGTTTTAGCAGTAACGCAGATGGTTATGGCATGAATTTTGACAGCGGAAACGCAACCTATACAGCCGTGACGCACACTTCCCATATGCGCATGGAACAAGATGTGATTTGGTGCCTGTATTCTTCCTATTTAGAAACATGTAACACCAATTATTTCCCCATTTTATTTGATTAAAAACCAAGCCTCCCCTCCTCTCAATGAAGTCAGTTTTATTTTTGTCTTGCTCAATGTAATCACATAGGCTAGTCAAGACCGTCAATAAAATGTTTGGCTCGTGAGACCGCTTGGAAATAAATCTTAATCACCAAAGCTTTATTATAAGATCAAGTTTGAGAGGACCAAAACAGTGAGCTGACGTTCCCTTTTTATCTATGTATTGTAGCCAGGCCTACATAATTTTTGCCATGCTTTGGACGTCCGTAAAAACCCCTTCATGATGTAGGCTACAGGTGTCTATGCCAATCATGAGATGGGTACGAGAAATGAGAACCTCTGTGAATAGCGGTGAACCTCGTATTTGAAAGTTATTTTCCTGTAACAATAGTTTTTTTTCCGTTTCATATTTTTAAAACCCAAGCCTTCCATAGGCTTGTTCTACTATAATGAAGGCTGGTTCAACAGCAATGCGTAATGTCTTTTTTATGCTGCCTATTTTATAATATCATTACATTTTACATGTATTTGTACATAATTTTTTTTTTATCAGATTGATTATTAAGGATCGGACCCTTTTCAGTGTCCTCCAAAAATGACATATGCAAATCTAACTGCCTGTAGCTCAGGACCTGAAGCAAGGAAATGCATATTCTTGATACCATTTGAAAGGAAACACTTTGAAGTTTGTGGAAATGTGAAATTAATGTAGGAGAATATAACACATTAGATCTGATAAAAGTTCATACAAAGAAAACAAATGTTTTTTTTTGTATTTGTTTTGTTCCATCATCTTTGAAATGCAAGAGAAAGGCAATTATCTGACTTAGGACTATAGATGCAATTTAGATTTTGGCCACTAGATGTACAACGTTTTAGACTGATCCAATGAACCACTGTATTTCTGTGCCTAATTGGTCAATATATACATTTTCAAGTACATAACTGTGCACTCTCCTCAAACAATAGCATAGTATTCTTACACTGTAATAGCTACTGTAAATTGGACAGTGCAGTTAGATTAACAAGAATTTAAGCTTTCTGCCCATATAAGATATGTCTATGTCCTGGGAAATGTTCTTGAAAAGTCATTACTGTATTACATTGAGTAGCAAGCTACCCCTTGGTCGTTAGGGCAAATCTGGTCTGTGATTGGAGGGGGGGGTTTCACACCTAGCTCGGTTATTAGACAATTTTTTAGTAAAGGTTGAATCGTCTATTGTTTAGCTATTAGCCCCCCTCCCCAACTTGCAACAAATTGTTGTTATTCCCATCTAGTTCCTCGCCCTCTTCCACGGGTCATCATTTTGCACCTGAGTGGCTTGCTTGTTGGCGTGCTGGCAGGATACTGCAGCAACTTCGGTTGTTCTTCAAGAATTCTGCATACAGTAGCATGTTTGTATGAAGTTGTAGTTATTCACAGGCAAATTGCTATGTGCTATGGAGGTACATTTGTGTCTTTTTGTCGAGAGAAAAACTTTTTTATTTTCAATCAAAAATAATTGTTCTGAAAGCAACTTTTTTCCGACACAAAGGAGTCATAGCGGACACCCACGAATAAGGACTCTATGATGATGGCATCTCAGGTAAGCAGCACTGGGCGTTCTTCCGTTCAACTTTTACATAGCTAGTAGTTAGCTTCTACTATATTACATACCGTAGAACGATAAATCATGCAATTATTTTTCTCAAGCTAACCAAAAGCATTTAGCTATGAATGCCTGTTCTCGCCATTTTCAGTTGAATTAATCTAACTTTCTTTAATGGCAACTCATAAGCAGGCCATGTCTTATTTGTTTATCTTCTATTGTTTGTCCACATGTGTCTGTTTTTCAGCATAAAGTACTCTGTAGCCACTTAGTGTGGACACCAGGTGAGACCACACACACACACAATAACAGTCTCTCTCCTTCACTTCATCCCTCTCCTCCTTCTCCCTAAATCCTCTAAGTTATATCAGCTGTGTTGGTGAACCTCTCCCGCATCTGAACTGGCTGACACAGTGGGCACAGCATGATCATAGCTGAGAGGTCACTTGGTTGGGTCAACAGGAGGTAATATTAAAGAGATGCTTTACATTGAAATACAGATAGAGATGTAGTAGTCCCAGAGTTAATGATCCAAGGTCAGTTTTGCATTTCACCTCCTGATGATTATGATGACTGACCGTGTTAGATTAAAAAAAACAAGGCTTAATCATGCTCTCTCTCTATCCATATGTCTCTCGTCTGCAGGTATGTTTTGATGTGAGAGAGGAAGCCAGTCCCGTCATCGCTCCCTCACCTGCTCTTAAGATAACCTTCGGGCCAACTGGTGGCCCTAGGCTGGTTAGGAGACACTGTTAGAGACATTATGTATTTGTGTTGAACTGAGAGAATATTAGGATAGCACTGTAATTCATTAATCATATGCTGTCTACCTCTGTTCTTACCTCTTTCCCTTTCTGTCTTCTACACCTCGTCTTTCTTCCTCGTTTTATAATGCACACCATATGTGCATTGAAGTACAGATTGAACTTGTATTTATAATATAAATGTACAATTATCATAATTAGAATGCATGTATTATGTATTTATAACCTGGATAATGAACTTCTTTCAATAAAGCGTTTCACATTCTCCACTGGTTGAAATTAAGTATCTCATTGAAATACTATCCTATGTCCTCAGAATATTGCAGATGAAGGGAGTTAGTTATGCATAGGTTTTTATTTCTGTATATATGAATTACAAATCAGCTTTTACTTAAATCATATTTCTAGTCTATTGCATAGTTCCAATGTGTAATTATTGATGTCCCACGAGCAGGAGTGGTAAACACTGTTGAAGTATATAATTGTAATACATACATGCAGACACAGCATCATTCAAAGAATAGAGTTTGATACACCTGGTATTGGATATGACTGAAAAATAATGTCTCTCAGAGATTCATACCTTGGCCGCAACTTTATTTGCCAAGGAAGAGTACATGATCAGAGAATATGTTCAATGTACAGGCTACAATGTGGGGATCTCATGTGTTGTAATAACTACAGTACATGTATATAGGACTTGCATCCTTGGCACAATAAAGTTATTTTATTCTACTCTATCCATAGGATTCATTAATGCTATTCAGACTTGACGTTTTTATTATTATTTATTATATATTTTTTTATTTCACCTTTATTTAACCTGGTAAGCCAGTTAAGAACAAGTTCTCATTTGCAACTGCGACCTGGCCAAGATAAAGCAAAGCAGTACGACACAAACATGAACACAGAGTTACACATGGAATAAACAAACGTACAGTCAATAACACAATAGATAAGTCTATATACAGTGTGTGCAAATGAGGTAAGATTAGGGAGGTAAAGGCAATAAAAAGGCCATAGTGGCGAAGTAATTACAATTTAGCAATTAAACACTGGAGTGATAGATGTGCAGAAGATGAATGTACAAGTAGAGATGCTGGGGTGCAAAGGAGCAAAAAATAATAATAATAATACCAATATGGGGATGAGGTAGTTGAATGGGCTATTTACATATGGGCTATGTACAGGTGCAATGATCTGTAAGCTGCTTAAAGTGGGAGATATGAGTCTCCAGCTTCAGTGATTTTTGCAATTCAGTCTTTGGCAGCAGAGAACTGGAAGGAAAGGCGGCCAAAGGAGTAATTGGCTTTGGGGGTGACCAGTGAAATATACCTGCTGGAGCGTGTGCTACGTGTGTGTGCTGCTATGGTGACCATTTAGCTGATACAACAACTATTATAGCTGAGGTTCATAGATTGGTATGAATATTAGTTCAGAACCTAACTTTTAGGGTCCATACACAGAACAGCTACATACTGTAGCTAGCTACACATCGATAGGCATACAGTTATTTTTATCCTCCACTACACAATAAGCAAGTGAATAGTTAGCTAGCTATGTTACTTCAGCTGCATTGCACGGCAAGGCAATCTTACACAATTATACATTCAATTTGCAGTAAATGCTTTAGCTAGGTAGATTCTTTACATCCACTGTTTCCCAAGACGACAGCCTGGTTTGCTGGTTCTCAGGAGTCCCTAAAACATTAAACAACACAAATTGCAATGTTATACTGTACTCATGTCATAACACCAGCTAGCTAGCAATTTTTTTCCTGCATAGGTAGCTATCACAATTTCGACCAAATAAAGATAGAAATAGCCAGTAACCAAGAAACAACTTCATCAGATGACAGTCTGATAACATATTTATTGTATAGCATATGTTTTGTTAGAAAAATGTGCATATTTCAGGTATAAATCATAGTTTACCATTGCAGCCACCATCACAACTCTCACCAAAGCAACTAGAATAACTACAGAGACCAACGTGAATTACCTAAATACTCATCATAAAACATTTATGAAAAATACATAGCATACAGCAAATGAAAGACAAAGATCTTGTGAATCCGGCCAATATTTCAGATTTTTTAAGTGTTTTACAGCGAAAACACAATATAGCATTATATTAGCTTACTACAATAGCCAACCACACAACAGCATTGATTCAAGCCAACAATAGTGATAACGAATAAACCAGCAAAAGATATACATTTTTTCACTAACCTTCTCAAACTTCTTCAGATGACAGTCCTATAACATCATATTACACAATACATATAGAGTTTGTTCGAAAATGTGCATATTTAGCGGCACAAATCGTGGTTATACAATGAGAATAGTAGCCAAGCTGCCAACAATATGTCGGGAGAAATCTTGGGAGAGGCACCTATTCTAATCAGTAACTAATCATAAACTTGACTAAAAAATACAGGTTGGACAGCAAATGAAAGATACATTAGTTCTTAATGCAACCGCTGTGTTAGATTTTTAAAATTAACGTTACTACGACATACAGCGTGCGTTAAAGCGAGACCGCACCGAAATGAATGGCGGAATATGAGTTTTACATTTTTCAACAGAACAACGAATTAACATCATAAATAGTTCTTACTTTTTGATGAGCTCCCATCAGAATCTTGGGCAAGTTGTCCTTTGTCCAAAAGAATCGTTGCTCGGTTGTAGATTTTCGCCTTCAACTTTGGAATTAGCAGTAAACATTAGCCATGTGGCGAAGACGTGCCCAACTCAGCATAACGCAGAGCAAAGAAAATCCCGAAAATCGCAATATACTGATATAAACTGATATAACTCGGTTTAAAATAACAACATTATGATGTCTTTAACACCTATATCGAATAAAATCAGAGCCGGATATATCTAAGGGCTATAACGGGAGCTTTCTAGAACGCCATCCTGAGGTCTGTCTTGCGTCATGGCGAATGGTGGAAAGGGAAGACACCACGTTCCGAGCCTATTTATAAGGCCTCAGATCTGCCTAGCAACTCCATTCCAATTCTCACTATTTGCTGACATCCAGGGGAAGGCGTATGCAGTGCATCTCAACCAATAGAAGACAGGCAAATTAATAAACTGACCTCAGAACAGCTAGCAGATTTCAGATTTCTCACTTCCTCATAGGAAAATTGCTTCAACTCGAGTTCTGTTTTACTCACAGATATAATTCAAACGGTTTTAGAAACTAGAGAGTGTTTTCTATCCAATAGTAATAATAATATGCATATTGTACGAGCAAGAATTGAGTACGAGGCAGTTTAATTTGGGAACAAATTTTTTACAAAGTGCAAACAGCACCCCCTATTGAGAAAAATCGCGATTTTCGTAAATGAACTTTATGACAAAAAAATATGCACAATTGTTTGTGTCTACATTAACTAACATATTCCTCTCAATTGTATATGTTCTGCTTGACTCGTTATGACGTTATAACTACTTACATTTGCTTCCATCGTAATGTTTTGTCAGCCATCTTCGCTGAAGAAAGTCACCAGGGACGGGTGGCTGGCGTCAAATTCGTCATTGGAACCACTCGATATAATTGGTCAAATAAAAACCTTGCGACCCAAATGCATAATGAGTGCTCTAACTCCCCCTTGCGGTCTGGAGCAATGAAGCCGTGGCGCTGGGCACTTCTACTCCCGCGGTGTAAGGTCACATCTTTTAAAGGAGGAACCACTGTATATAAAACATTTTCGAGAGCAATATAACAGTGAGTGGACATTCTCCCTTGATATTGAATCTTTCTCCAGCTACTGTGAAAGGTTTGGATGTCCGTACCACCGTCCATAGTCTGCGTTGTATTTAGACATAGCCTATTTAGAACAAGTTGTTGTTTTGTTTAAAATTTGATTCTAATTATTATTTTCAGGCCTTATCAATAATCAATTTAATCTTGCTTATTGACATTTGGCATGTCAATGCTCAGCCATAATGCAATTTACACTAGGCCTAGCTTCTATATCAGTGTGAATGCTATGTATATATTTTGATGCCATGCAATTACTTTGATGCCCTGCAAGAACAATGTGGACTGCAAACAGGTTCAAGTTAACGCATTAAGATGGGATAGTTCTACATTTAGATGTTTTGTTTCTGTAAACTGTTTAATAAACTATACCGAACTAAGATTGGAATTGGAGTTGACTCCAAGGCAATACATAAAAGACTGTAAAAACACAAACCTTAAGCAACCACATATCAAGGAGCACGTTCTGATTGACAAGTGATTGACCAATCCTCGACACACCCACAACTTGTTTGTTAATCAAAACCCAGCCCTTTCACGCCAACGCCAGCAACTGCATCAATATTTGTGGAGCCCTGAATCTATAACCCTACCGCCAGTGTTTAGATTGACCATTGCGTTAGGTTGCTAAAGTAGAGCCCATTGTCTCATTGGCACGTAGTCCCTAGCTCAGCCTGGCCTCAGCCTGAACTGATCCCAGGCATGTGAAGTGGGGAGTGGAGAGGGGAGTTTATCCATGTAATCTCCCACTCTGGTGCGCTAAGATCAGCCAAGGTACTGCTAAGCCCTCCAAGCAGGGGACTGAGCCAACACTTGAGTGAGCTAGCACATACCAGCTCTCTCAGACTAGACGTTTTTCCCATTGAGTCATCTAGGAAACAGGCTGTACTTTACCGTATGTGGCCTTTCAAACTGGCGCCATACATTCGGAGTAACACACAAGGATATACTGTATAAAGGTACAGGTGGTGAAACATATACAGTATATCCACCAGGCTATATTGGATTAATACCCATCAAGAGGGTATTGTGTGTACTGTGGTGCCTCTGTGTGTGTATGTGTGCGTGCGTATATGCGTGCTCCTGTGTTTGTGTACCTGTGTATATCCATTCACTGTGTGTGGTATGTGTCTTTGTCTCTTTGTGTGTGTGCTTGCTCCAGTGTGTGCATTTGTCTGTTCACTGTTTGCTCGTGCCTATATACTGTATCTTCAAGTAGGTATGTGTGTAAGTCTATATCAAATCAAATAATATTCTATTGGTCACACACACATGGTTAGCAGATGTTAATGCAAGTGTAGCGAAATGCTTGTGCTTCTAGTCCGACAGTGCAGTAATATCTAACAAGTAATCCAACAAATTCACAACGACTACCTTGTACACACAATGTCAGGGGATGGAATAAGAATATGTACATATACATATATGGATGCGCGATGGCCGTGCGGCATAGGCAAGATGCAGTAGATGGTATAAAATACAGTATATACATATGAGATATGTAATGTAGGATATGTAAACATTATTAAAGTGGCATTATTTAAAGTGACTAGTGACACCATTATTAAATCCATGTATTAAAGTGGCCAGTGATTTGAGTAAGTATGCTGGCCTTGAGATATAAGCTGTTTTTCAGTCTGTCGGTCCCTGCTTTGATGCACCTGTACTGACCTCGCCTTCTGGATGATAGGGGAGTGAACAGGTAGTAGCTCGGGTGGTTGTTGTCCTTGATGATCTTTTTGGCCTTCCTGTGACATCAGATGCTGTAGGTGTCCTGGAGGTCAGGTAGTTTGCCCCCGGTGATGCATTGTGCAGACCACACTACCCTCTGGAGAGCCTTGCGGTTGAGGGCGGGGCAGTTGCCGTACCAGGCGGTGATACAGCCCGACAGGATGCTCTCGATTGTGCATCTGTAAATGTTTGTGAGGGTTTTAAGGGACAACCCAAATTTCTTCAGCCTCCTGAGGTTGAAGAGGCGCTGTAGCGCCATTTTAGTTTGTCGGTGATGTGTACACCAAGGAACTTAAAACTTTCCATTTTCTCCACTGCTATCCCATCGATGTGGATAGGGGGGGTGCTCCCAATGCTTTTTCCTGAAGTCCACGATAATCCCCTTTGTTTTGTTGATGTTGAGTTGGAGGTTATTTTCCTGTAGGCTGTCTCGCTGTTGTTGGTAATCAAGCTTACCACTGTAGTGTCGACTGCAAACTTGATGATTGAGTTGGAGGCGTGCATGGCCACGCAGTCATGGGTGAACAGGGAGTACAGGAGAGGGCTGAGCACGCACCCTTGTGGGGCCCCAGTGTTGAGGATCAGCGGGTTGGAGATGTTGTTTCTACTTTCACCACCTGGGGGCAGCGCGTCAGAAAGTCCAGGACCCAGTTGCACAGGTTTGGGTCAAGACCCAGGGTCTCAAGCTTGATGATGAGTTTGGAAGGTACTATAATGTTGAATGCTGAGCTGTAGTCAATGAACAGCATTCTTACATAGGTATTCCTCTTGTCCAGATGGGATTGGGCAGTGTGCAGTGTGATAGCAATTGCATCGTCTGTGGACCTATTGGGGCGGTAAGCAAATTGGAGTGGGTCTATTCTATCAGGTAGGGTGGAGGTGATATGATCCTTGACTAGTCTCTCAAAGCACTTCATCATGACAGAAGTGAGTGCTACAGGGCGATAGTCATTTAGTTCAGTTACCTTAGCTTTCTTGGGAACAGGAACAATGGTTGCCATCTTGAAGCATGTGGAGACAGCAGACTGGGAAAGGGATTGATTGAATATGTCCGTAAACACACCAGCCAGCTTGTCTACGCATGCTCTATATGTGTGTGTATGCCAGAGTGTGCCTACCTAAAGCCTGCTGTAAGTGCACTCGCATGCCATGATACTGCCTCGTCCTGTAATAGAATGAAAAGCACTGGAAAGGGGTTCTGCGTCTTATTGTAAGGAAGAAGATTATGGGGTGTAATGAAGCTTTGGCTCTCTCTCATGCGCCAGCATAATGAATTCACAACGAATGCCGAGCGCAATAAAAGCACAAGGCAACGCTGCCCCCTCTCCCTTTTCTCCCTGTCCTCCCTTCCCCTTCTCTTTCTCTCTCCCCTTCTCCTGTGCCCTTCTCCCTCCTTCCCTCCTTTCTCCCCGCTCCCCTTCTCCACACTTCCCTCCCTCCCCTTCTACTTTTTCTCCCCTCCCATTTCTCTCTCCCCTCCTCTCCCCTCCTTTCCTCTCTCCTCATCTCCTTCCCTTCCCTCCCCCTTCCATTCTCCCTCTTCCCTCCCTGCTTTGCTCCCTTCCTCCCCCTCTTATGTCTGTGAGACGAATTCATATGAGCCGCTGTAGGACAATATTGCTTTTATCAGCATAAACCTGACAGAGGAAATTGGACACTTAAGTAGGAAGTTTATACAGAAGGACCTAGCAGTGGAGAGGCTAGTTACTGTGTTACAGACCTGGGTTCAAATATGATTTGAAATCTTTCAAATAATTTAAACGTTTGGTGTCTGGTTTAGCCTGCCTGGAGTGTCAGATGGGCAGAGTTTGCACTTATTGGGACTTTTTGGATCCATTGCAACAGGCAAGCTCAATGGAGCTCAGATACAGTTTTTTTTTAAATTATTTTCAATATTCTTTGAACCCAGGTCTGCTGTATTAAGCATCGCAGTTCTTAAAAAAATTGCAGTTCTGAGCTATTAGTTTGGGTTTTTGTTACTCTTCAGCATCCAAAGGGTGTAAAGTGTTAGAAACGTTGGCATTTTTTGTCAACCATTCTCCGACAATAAAAGCACAATTTAATCATGCTGAACGTAGTCTGGAGAAATGGGGGAAATTAAGTGTGTTTTATACTGGATCTAGCATTAATCTATGTCGTTGTATTACAGTTCTGCTTTGAAAGCATTTTAGACTGTTTGTTATTGGTGTTACTTTTCTACAGTGTGCTATGTTGGCAGTGGTCAACTTGTTTGACCCAGAGTCTTATATATATATATATACAGTAAGAAAGTAGTTTTGTCCGAGCCAGAATGTCCCATAAGGCGCCTAGCTCCTGTTTCTGTAGCGTGAAGCAGCTTGATGTACAATTACACCCCCTGGACAAGACCCTTTCTCAAAATGATCCTCCATATTGCCTGGCACCAAATGGTCAATGACAATGATATTTTAATTGTAATTCTAATTGAAATGTTAATTGCCAAGGAACTTTCGGTGTCAACAGGAACTTTTGGTGTCCAAAATGAAGTTATGGTGCCAGCATGAACTTTTGTTCCTGAACTTTTAGTGCCAACATGACACACTGGAACATTTGTATCACAGAGTTTCCAGCCCCCTCCAGCAACTATGGTGGATGCGTAACCAGGCCTGCACTCAACAGCTCAGCTTAACTCAGTAGTGAAAATGGTAAAAGTCATCACTTTGACATAACACAGGTCAAAGGTAGGAGAAAAAGCATTACAATGACACGCCACGCCGTCGTCTGCAGCATCGACTCACCTCTCTGAGATTTGTTTCCGCCTTTTATCTCTTGTCTTCCCCCTCTTTTTCACCTTCCCTTTTTTCTGTCCTGTTGTATTACTGCCTCCACCATAATGCATATTTATTGTCTCCCACCGTGTCCGTTCTCTGTAATGTACAGCGAGCGTAAATCTGCTTTCCCTTGCTAACGTATGGCCTCGCCCCTGCCACAGACAACACAAACATTATTATTTATTGTGTCATTTATTGTGTCATTTATTTATAAGTCTTTTTACTATTTGCTTGCATCAATTTCCCAGGAAGCGCACACAACTGCGGGATTGATTAATCTTGAAGAGGTTTGCCCCACTGGCACTCTGTGTCGCAGACACACACACACACACACACACACACACACACACACACACACACACACACACACACACACACACACACACACACACACACACACACACACACACACACACACACAAGACAGATGAGTCACAGGGGGAAATAGGAAAGTGTTATTATCGCTGTTACCTTCTAAGGCAGGAGAGGAGACTTCTTATCCTCGTGGGAATCTCACTATCTGAATGTTTAATCGAGAACAAAATAGCTTGCATGCTAACTCAAAAGAACCAAACAGCTAACGCTACTCCATCAGCCTAAGAATGTGGCTATGCTATTAGCGACATGCTATGTAGATAATATTAGAGACAATATTAGCGACATAGACAATGAAGAACGGGGCCTAGTTGTGGCTGAGGAATCCTTATATTGGAGTGAATTAATTCCAATCACACTTTACATGGCAAGACCTCAAATATCTGTTATATCGATCAATAGCTTTCTGAAATTTGCAATCTGAGTTACTTTTTAAGTACTTTGTGGAGACGTGCAGTATATTTGCAATCAATTACAACGGTAGATAAATGAAGCCTACATGTACCTCATGTTTCAGTACAACATTCTACTGGGCATGGTTCTCTGCTTCTTCTAGGCGTTTTTACTTGGCAAGAGTCAAGTATTTTGAGAACATAATAATTATACCATCAGGCAAGCGAAGACTATTGACATGTATCCTAAAATAATTGAACACAAGAGGAATGGGTTCTAAGTGAATGATGGTTCCCCTGTGGATCGCCTGTTTTAGGCCCAATCTGAACTGTGTTCTATACCAGTACATCCTTTCCAACACGCATACATGCAAATGCCATGACATCACATGCACGCACACAGGCATACACACATGATAATCGTTTAGAGACACACATGAATCCAATTACAGGCAGGTCTTGCTTGTTTCAGAAACAACCTGTATCCACACTCAAACAAGCACACAGACAGCCAAGGCATGCTCACACACACAGGTAGGCAGGAAGGATCACTCACATCACATATACACACTAACAATACCTCCCCACACATACACGTAGCCCCTCCTCTCTCTCTCACACATACGTACAGTGGTTCCTCCTTTAAAAGTTGCGTCATACTGCAGCACACCTTGAGGGCTGCTGTAGCATTCTGTGGCACGTTATCTAATTGTCAGCCATTTTTCTGTTAATGCAAGTTTGTGCTAGTTTGACCACCAGAGGGCATCTTTGAGAAGCATTTGTTAGTCTTCCATATTGGCATTACCAGAGAATTTATAACCTTTTTTGTAATAACATAGTATATGGGATTGATTTTAAGAAATTTAGGTTCATTAATTTGATTAATATTATGGTGTTTCAATTCTGAGAAAAACTAAAAAACGAATCCCTCAGGGTTTCCGTTAGGATGGAATGGAAAATATGGCGCAGTACAACGTGACGCTCGGGAGTAGGCTACAGCATAAGAGGATTGGAGGATTCTAAATGAATATCTAAGGGGCATAACATTTCCACACCCTAATTGTAGTGTAACCAAACTTTCAGTTGAGCGTACTTGCTCTTTGACTTCTCTACTGGAAGTTGATGCTGTTGCTATGTAACCTCTTGCTAGCTAGTTAGCATAACACATTACTAGTCAGACATTTTTTGACTTTTTCGACTTTAAATTCAATCTGGATTGCCTTCGCTCATAAATTCAGAGCGTTGTCAGATTGTCCGTTTGTAAATTCAGACCGTTTCGCTCTTGGAACACACACTGGACGTTCAGGCCGAGGAGTAGGGTTGATTTGAGCGTTCTGGCCTTACAACCGCAGTCAAGCACCCAAGCTAATGTTGGCTAGCTTGCTAGCTACTTCCAGACACAAATGAGACCACTCTGACCATTTTACTCGCCCTAGCAGAGCTGGTTAGGCAGTTGTTGTGTTAACCAGAGCGTTGGTGACTGTAACTGTGCTGCTGGAAACAATTTAATTATGCTTTTTTGTCAACGTTTACTGATACCGGCCGTATTCAACGGGTGTTGAGCGCTCATAAATTATTTATTCTGTGCTCTGGTACTCTCAGACGAGAGTGCTCTGAAATCAGAGGGGATAGCTTTACGAAAGCACCCGAATGTCCACTGAGAACGCACAACGACTGTACCATTTAGCTAAGCTAAGAATGACGGGAATCATCAAGTCAATAAACGTTGGGTAGTTAGATAGTCTATAGTTAATATACTGTCAAGTTTGATGAATAACTACTAACGTTAGGTAGATAACTAACATACCGGTGCATACTGCTGTAATGATATGCTATGTGGTTCATAAGGATAGCGTAGCTAACAAATTGTCAGACAACATAATGTGCAAGGTAACTTGTTTGAAATGTCATTACTTTGTTACATTGAGTAGCAAGCTACCGCGAGGACATGCTCTATCTGTGCCTTTGGTGCACAGTCGATAGTGCGCTGGACTTCGGGCAAGAAGGTTGAGGGTTTGAAACCTGCTCCCTGCTTGTTTCATTTGAAGTCGTGCACAATATTCAGTTTATTATTTGATTTATTTTGCCCATTCATTGTCTGTTAGAGACACAGTAGTGCATTGGGACCCAAAAGCATAATCAGTGCTCTAACTCCCCCTTGGTCGTTAGGGAAAATCTGGTCTGTGATAGGAGTTTTTTTTCTTCACACATAGCTCGGCTATTAGGCTATTCTTTAGTAAAGGTTGAATAGTCTATTGTTCAGCTATTACCCCCCCTCCCCAACTTGCAACAAATTGTTGTTACTCCCATCTCTTTGTCGAGAGCAAAACTTTTTTCTTTTCAATCAGAAATAATTGCTCTGAAAGCAAAAACGAGGCTTCAAAGTAAAACATTTTTTTGCAATCAAATATTTTGTAATAGAGCGCAAAATGGAGTTTGATATACCAAGTATTGGATATGACTGAAAAAGAATGTCTCACAGAGATTCATACCTGAACCACACCTTTATTTGCCAAGAAAGAGTGCACGATCAGTGAATATATTCAATGTACAGGCTACAATGTGGGGATCTCATGCGTGGTAATAACTACAGTACATGTATATAAGACTTGCATCCTTGTCACAATACATTTATTAAAATCTACTTAATCCATAGGCTTCATTAATGCCATTCAGACTTGAAGTCGATACAACAACTATGATAGCTGAGGTTCATAAATAGGTTCTGAACTAATATTCATACCAAAAGTTTTAGGGTCCGTACACAGATCAGCTACATACTGTAGCTAGCTACACATCCATAGGCATACAGTTATTTTTATCCTCCACTACAAAATAAGCAAATAAATAGTTAGCTAGCTATGTTACTTCATCTGCATTGTATGGTAAATATAAGCAAGGCAAGCTTACACAATTATACATTCAATTTGCAGTAAATGCTTTAGCTAGCTAGATTCTTTACATTCACTGTTTCACAAGACGACAGCCTGGTTTGCTGGTTTTCTCAGGAGTCCCTAAAACATTAAACAACACGAATTACAATTTTATACCCATGTCATAACACTAGCTGGCAGCTGGCTAGTGTTAGCTAGTCAGCTAACTTGCTAAATAGCGATTTTCGTAAATTAACTTTATGACAAAAAATTATGCACAATCAGTTGTCTCTTCATTAACTAACATATTCCTATCAATTGTAAAAAAAAATTGACTCGTTATGATGTTATAATTACTTACATTTGCTTCTACAGTAATGTTTTGTCAGCCATCTTTGCTGAAGAAAGTCATCAGGGACGGGATAGGTCGTATAAAAACCTAGGGACCCAGATACATAGTAAGACATAAAAGACAATACTGTGCAGCCGTATTCATCGACCTGGCCAAGGCTTTCGACTCTGTCAATCACCGCATTCTTATCGGCAGACTCAACAGCCTTGGTTTCTCAAATATCGCCTCGCCTGGTTCACCAACTACTTCTCAGACAGAGTTCAGTGTGTCAAATCGGAGGGCCTAGTGTCCGGACCTCTGGCAGTGTCTATGGGGGTTCCACAGGGTTTAATTCTCGGGCCGAATCTCTTCTCTATATACATCAATGATGTCGGGCTTGCTGCTGGTGATTCTCTGATCCACCTCAACGCAGACGACACCATTCTGTATACTTCTGGCCCTTCTTTGGACACTGTGTTAACTTCTTGCCGCACGGATCCCCTTTACGGGATCATTTTCGTAAACAACCGCTGAATTGCAGCGCGCCAAATTCAAAAATAATACTAAAAATATTTATAATCATGGAATCACAAGTGAAATATACCAAAACACAGTTTAGCTTGTTGTTAATCCACCTATCTTGTCAGATTTTGAAAATATGCTTTACAGCGAAAGCAATCCAAGCGTTTGTGAGTGTATCAATCACTGCTAGAACAGCTAGCCTTAAATTAGCTTGGTCACGAAAGTCAGAAAAGCAATACAATTAATCGCTTACCTTTGATAATCTTCGGATGTTTGCACTCACGAGACTCCAAAATACATGTTATTTTTGTTCGATAAAGATTAGTTTTATAACCAAAAACCGCCATTTGGTTTGCGTGTTATGTTCAGAAAACCACAAGCTCGTTCCGGTCCTGAAGGGCAGACGAAAATTCCCAAAAGTATCCGTAATGTTCGTAGAAACATGTCAAAGGTTTTTTATAATCAATCCTCAGGTTGTTTTTAACATATATAATCGATCATATTTCAACCGGACGGTAAACTGTTCAATACTACAGAGAAAGAAAATGTCGAGCAACATCTCTCCTGCGCAGGAACTAATCAAAGGACACCTGACGCATTTTGATAAATCTCGCTCATTTTTCAAAATAAATGCTTGAAACTATGTCTAAAGCCTGGACACAGCCTGATGAAGCCATTGGAAAAGGAATCTGGTTGATACCCCTTTAACTTCTTATGGCTGCAAGCCCGACGTCGGTACACTTATGACAACAGCCAGCTCAAGTGCAGGGCGCGAAATTCAAAATATATATTTTTTTAATATTTAACTTTCACACATTAACAAGTCCAATATAGCATATGAAAGGTACACATCTTGTGAATCCAGCCAACATGTCCGATTTTTTAAATGTTTTACAGCGAAAACAAAATGTAGCGTTATATTAGCTTAGCACAATAGCCAGAAACACTTGGGCGCCGACGACTAGTTCGCATCTACGACAGATATATGAAATAGCATCATAAAATGTTTCTTACTTTTGCTGATCTTCCATCAAAATGTTGGACAAGGTGTCCTTTGTCCAGAACAGTCGTTGTTTGGATTTAGAACGGCAACTTTCCCTCTTCATTTAGCACGCGCACTAGCCAAGTGGCACGGATCTCTCCATCGTCAACAAAGTCAGAGAACGGAACACGGCAAAACTCCCGAAAAAATTTCAATAATCTGATTAAACTATATTGAAAAAACATACTTTACGATGATATGGTCACATGTATCAAATAAAATCAGAGCCTGAGATAGTAGTCGTCCATAACGGCAGCTAAACAGAAGGCAATCCCACTGTCCACCTCGCGCTCCCAAGAGTACCGGAAATGAGGGACACGTCCTACAAAGAGCTTGTATTCCAATTCAGACCAAGATAAACACTAAATTTCTTCTCTCACAGCCTCTTGACATCGAGGGGAAGGTCTATGAAGTGCACGTAGACTCTTACGTATCATGCCCATGTATAGGCAGGAAGAAGAACAGAGCCTCGATTTCAGACTTTCCACTTCCTGGTCAGGAAGTTTGTGCCAAATGAGTTCTCTTTGACTCACAGATATAATTCAAACAGTTTTAGAAACTAGAGAGTGTTTTCTATCCAATAGTAATAATAATATGCATATTGTACGAGCAAGAATTGAGTACGAGGCCGTTTGAAATGGGCACCTTTAATCAGAGCTACTCAATACTGCCCCTGCAGCCATAAAAAGTTAAATGGAGGAGGGGCAAGCAATGGAACAGGGATATAAAAAAAATGCACTTCCGGGTTGGAGTTCCTCAGGTTTTCGCCTGCAAAATCAGTTATGTTATACTCACAGACAATATCTTGACAGTTTTGGAAACTTTAGAGTGTTTTCTATCCTAATCTGTCAATTATATGCATATTCTAATATCAGAGCCTGAGAAATAGTCCGTTTACCTTGGGAACGTTATTTTTCCAAACATAAAAATACTGCCCCCTAGCTGAAAGAAGTTAACAAACCTCCAGACGAGCTTCAATGCCATACAACTTTCATTCCATGGCCTCCAACTGCTCTTCAATGCAAGTAAATGTAAATGCATGCTCTTCAACCGATTGCTGCCCACACCTGCCTGCCTGTCTGTTTAGCATGACTACTCTGGACGGTTCTGACTTAGAATATGTGGACAACTACAAATACCTAGGTGTCTGATTAGACAGTAAACTCTCCTTCCAGACTCACATTAAGCATCTCCAATCCAAAATGAAATCTAGAATTTCGCAACAAAGCATCCTTCACTCATGCTGCCAAACATACCCTCGTAAAACTGACTATCCTACCCATCCTTGACTTCGGCGATGTCATTTACAAAATAGCCTCTAACACTCTACTCAGCAAATTGGATGCAGTCTATTACAGTGCCATCCGTTTTGTCACCAAAGCCCCATATACTACCCACCACTGCAACCTGTATGCTCTTGTTGGCTGGCCCTCGCTTCATATTCGTCGCCAAACCCACTGGCTCCAGGTCATCTATAGGTCTTTGCTAGGTAACGCCCCGCCTTAGCTCACTGGTCACCATAGCAGCACCCACACATAGCACGCGCTCCAGCAGGTATATTACACTGGTCACCCCCAAAGTCAACTCCTCCTTTGGCCGCCTTTCCTTCCAGTTCTCTGCTGCCAATGACTGGAACGAATTGCAAAAATCACTGGAGCTGGAGACTCATATCTCCCTCACTACCTTTAAGCATCTGCTGTCAGAGCAGCTTACAGATCATTGCACCTGTACATAGCCCGTCTGTAAATAGCCCACTCAACTACCTCATCCCCATATTGTTATTATTTTTTTCTTGCTCCTTTGCACCCCAGTATCTCTACTTGCACATTCATCTTCTGCACATCTATTACTCCAGTGTTTAATTGCTAAATTCTAATTATTTTGCCACTATGGCCTATTTACTGCCTTTACCTCCCTAATCTTACTTCATTTGCACACACTGCATATAGACTTTTCTATTGTGTTATTGATTGTACGTTTGTTTATTCCATGTGTAACTCTGTGTTGTTTGTGTCGCACTGCTTTGCTTTATCTTGGCCATGTCGCAGTTGTACATGAGAACTTGTTCTCAACTGGCCTACCTGGTTAAATTAAGGTGAAAATAAAAAAAATACAAATAATGGGTGCTCTAACTCCCCCTTGCTGTGGTCTGGAGGAATGAAACCGTGACGCTGGGTACCTCTAAGTCCCGCAGTGTAAGCTCGCAACTTTTAGGAGGAACCACTGTATGTACACACACACACACACTAACAATGCCCCCCACCTTACCCTCCCCATCCACACACGACATGCTCATACACCAACCGTCACTGACTCCTGTCTCTCCCCTTTACCCTTTCATTAGCTAAAGTCGGTGCTTATCGATCATGTTATATACACAAGCCCGGGCCCACTGCTAAATAATGCACTCTTGTTAAATAGGGCTGCTTAATTATTCACCACCTGGGCTGGTGTAATTAATATTGTAGAGAGAGACTTGACAGGTTGGGTGGCATTGGGGCCTCTGACAGTCCCTTTTTGTCTCGCTCTTTCTGTTTTATTCTTTCTGTTTGACTTTTCCGGCTTCACTTTCTTCGACTCACTCTCTCTCTTATATATGTTTCTCTCGGTCTCTCTTTATTTCTCTCGGTCTCCCACTTCATTGTTCTCCCCCACTCTCTGTCATTCTTCTTTCTCTCTCATTTCTCCTTCTCTGTCTCATGCTTTCTCTCTCTGTCCGTTCCCCTCTCTCCGTTTATCTTTTGGGTCTCTTTCTTCCTCTCTGATTATGTTTCTGTCTCTCAATCCTCCTCGTCTATTTTCTCTGTCTGTGGAGTTATAGACACCTGAGCCCATTGCAGAGGAGAGCTCACATGGAAACGACGTTGATTCAACCAGTTTGTGCCCAGTGGGTAGTGTGTCATGATTGTATTTAAAACCTGCAGTCATACAAGCTGGGGAGAATGTATCCGTATTTGGTGTGTGTGTTCTTGTGTTTGAGACAGTATTGGGACCTCAACTTGCATAAACACCTTCCATATGTGGACCTTTGGACAAGTTAGGTCCAAAAACATGGTCCCCACGAGGAAAACCACTTGGAATAGCCTGAAAATAGCATGCTAATATGCCTGGTTTGAAAATCAAGTAAAACTGTCAGGGTCCTAAAAAGGTGGTATTTTTGTAGGCCCCCTTTGGGGAACATACAGTACTGCAGTATTGTATCATTGGATAGCAGAGAACATCAAGCGCCCTCTAAAGGAACATATAGTACTGCAGTATTTTCTCATTGGATGGCAGAGAACATCTTTGTTTTTCTGATTGGACAGTAGAAGCTGGCTCGGGGATTTTTTGTTATTGTCAACATTAGAGGTTGACCGATGAATCGGAATGGCCGATTAATTAGGGCCGATTCCAAGTTTTCATAACAATCGGAAATCGGTATTTTTGGACACCGATTTGGCCGTTTAAATTTTTTTTTTTTACACCTTTATTTAACTAGGCAAGTTAGTTAAGAACAATGATGGCCTTGGAACAGTGGGTTAACTGCCTTGTTCAGGGGCAGAACGACAGATTTTTGCCTTGTCAGATCGGGAATTTAATCTTGCAACCTTACTGTTAACTAGTCCAACGCTCTAACCACCTGCCTTACGTTGCACTCCACGAGGAGCCTGCCTGTTACGCGAATGCAGCAAGAAGCCAAGGTAAATTGCTAGCTAGCATTACACTTATCTTATAAAAAACAATCAATCAATCATAATCAGTAGTTAACTACACATGGTTGATGATATTACTAGTTTATCTAGCGTGTCCTGCGTTGCATATAATCGAGGCGGTGCGCATTCACGAAAAAGGACTGTCGTTGCTCCAATGTGTACCTAACCATAAACATCAATGCCTTTCTTAAAATCAATACACAAGTATATATTTTTAAACCTGCATATTTAGTTAATATTGCCTGCTAACATGAATTTCTTTTAACTAGGGAAATTGTGTCACTTCTCTTGCAACAGAGTCAGGGTATATGCAGCAGTTTGGGCCGCCTGGCTCGTTGCGAACTGTGTGAAGACTATTTCTTCCTAACAAAAACAGCCAACTTCGCCAAACGGGGGATGATTTAACAAAAGCGCATTTGCGAAAAAAGCACAATCGTTGCACGACTGTACCTAACCATAAACATCAATGCCTTTCTTAAAATCAATACACAGAAGTCTATATTTTTAAACCTGCATATTTAGCTAAAAGAAATCCAGGTTAGCAGGCAATATTAAGCAGGTGAAATTGTGTCACTTCTCTTGCGTTCATTGCACGCAGAGTCAGGGTATATGCAACAGTTTGGGCCACCTGGCTCGTTGCGAACTAATTTGCCAGAATTTTACGTAATTATGACATAACATTGAAGGTTGTGGAATGTAACAGGAATATTTAGACTTATGGATGCCACCCGTTAGATAAAATATGGAACGGTTCCGTATTTCACTGAAAGAATAAACGTTTTGTTTTCGAAATGATAGTTTCCGGATTCGACCATATTAATGACCGAAGGCTCGTATTTCTGTGTGTTATTATGTTATAATTAAGTCTATGATTTGATATTTGATAGAGCAGTCTGACTGAGAGATGGTAGGCAGCAGCAGGCTCGTACGCATTCATTCAAACAGCACTTTCGTGCGTTTTGCCAGCAGCTCTTCGCAATGCTTCAAGCATTGAGCTGTTTATGACTTCAAGCCTATCAACTCCCGAGATTAGGCTGGTGTAACCAATGTAAAATGGCTAGCTAGTTAGCGGGGTGCGCGCTAATAGCGTTTCAATCGGTGACGTCACTCGCTCTGAGACTTGGAGTAGTTGTTCCCCTTGCTCTTCAAGGGCAGCGGCTTTTGTGGAGCGATGGGTAACGATGCTTCGAGGGTGGCTGTTGTCGATGTGTTCCTGGTTCGAGCCCAGGTAGGAGCGAGGAGGGGGACGGAAGCTATACTATTACACTGGCAATACTAAAGTTTCTATAAGAACATCCAATAGTCAAAGGTATATGAAATACAAATCGTAGAGAGAAATAGTCCTATAATTCCTATAATAACTACAACCTAAAACGTCTTACCTGGGAATATTGAAGACTCATGTTAAAAGGAACCACCAGCTTTCATATGTTCTCATGGTCTGAGCAAGGAACTTAAACGTTAGCTTTTTTACATGGCACATATTGCACTTTTACTTTCTTCTCCAACACTTTGTTTTTGCATTATTTAAACCAAATTGAACATGTTTCATTATTTGTTTGAGGCTAAATTGATTTGATTGATGCATTATATTAAGTTAAAATAAAAGTTTTCATTCAGTATTGTTGTAATTGTCATTATTACAAATAAATTTATAAATTAATAAAAAATCGTCCGAGTAATCGGTATCGGCTTTTTTTGGTCCTCCAATAATCGGTATCGGTATCGGCATTGAAAAATCATAATCGGTCGGCCTCTAGTCAACATCCATATGGGATAGAAAGGATAGGGTTTGTTATGCTGTGTGTAACTGACTGCAACTGACAAAGCAAGAAGGGTGCTAAAATATGACGTTTTAATCAGTTTAAATTAAATAAAATTGTATTGGTCACATACACGTGTTTAGCAGATGTTAATGCGGGTGTAGCGAAATGCTTGTGCTTCTAGTTCCGAAAGTACAGCAATATCTAACAAGTAATATCAACAAATGTCACAACAAATACCTAATACACACAAATCTAAGTAAAGGAATGGAATTAAGAATATATAAATATATGGATGAGCAATGTCAGAGTGGCGTAGACTAAGATACAGTAGATAGTATAGAATACAGTATATACAAATGAGATGAGTAATCCAAGATATGTAAACATTATTAAAGTGACATTTTTAAAGGGACTAGTGTTCCATTTATGTGTACGTAGACAGCAGCCTCTCTGTGCTAGTGATGGCTATTTAACAGTCTGATGGCCTTGAGATATAAGCTGTTTTTCAGTCTCTCAGTCCCAGCTTTGATGAACCTTTACTGACCTCGCCTTCTGGATGATAGCGGGGTGGACAGGTAGTAGCTCGGGTAGTTGTTGTCCTTGATGATCTTTTTGGCCTTCCAGTGACATCGGGTGTTGTAGGTGTCCTGGAGGGCAGGTAGTTTGCCCCTGTGATGCGTTGTGCAGACCGCACCACCCTCTGGAGAGCCCTGCGGTTGTGGGCGGTGCAGTTGCTGTACCAGGCGGTGATACAGCCCAACATGATGCTCTCAATTGTGCAGCTGTAAAAGTTTGTGAGGGTTTTAGGTGTCAAGCCAAATTTCTTCAGCATCCTGAGGTTGAAGAGGTGCTGTTGCACCTTTTTCACTACGCTGTCTGTGTGGGTGGACCATTTCAGTTTGTCAGTAATATATACGCCGAGGGACATAAAACTTTCCACCTTCTCCACTGCTGTCCCGTCGATGTGAATAGGGGTGTGCTCCCTCTGCTGTTTCCTGAAGTCCACGATCATCCTCTTTGTTTAGTTGATGTTGAGTGAGAGGTTATTTTCCTGACACCACACTCCCAGAGCCCTCACCTCCTCCTTGTAGGCTGTCTTGTCGTTGTTGGTAATCAAGTCTACTAAAGGAAAGGAAAAGAATGGATAGGCGGATACCTAGTCAGTTGACCAACTCAATGTATTGTGGCAGACCAGGGGGTTTGGTCAAGACGTTTACCCATATCATACACGGACAGAGAAGGATTAGCTCAGTTTCAAGGGTGTTTATTTAAATAATAGATCAAAAAGAAAAGGATAGGTCTCCCCTATGAGACCCTCTCCGGGATGCCGTCTTCTGGTATTCCGGGTCTGGTTGTATCCTGTCGGGCACAAAACTGAACTCCCTCTTCTTAACACTTCAACGGGAGTCCTTTCTTCCCTCATTCTTCCTGTGTGCTGCCCTTCTGGCAGCTTTATGGGCCTTGCACAGCCGGTGAGCAATCCGCCCTTGATTACTCACCAGCTCCCAATCAGCCCCAATTAGTCCTGGCTGGAGAGCCCGTCGAGACCTGACACTTCCTGCAGATGGAGCCATCGCCTCGTGATGTATACTCCATCTGTTACCAGGCCTCGACGAGTCTCCCCCTGGTGGCTGACCTGCTGTACGCCACAGTATTCAACTGAAATGTGTCTTCCGCATTTAACCCAACCCCTCTGAATCAGAGAGGTGTGGAGGGCTGCCATTGTGCTGTCTGCAAACTTGATGATTGAGTTGGAGGCATGCTTGGCCACGTAGTCATGGGTGAACATGGAGTACAGGAGGGGGCTGAGCACGCACCCTTGTGGGGCCCCAGTGTTGAGGATCAGCAAATGGAGATGTTGTTTCTTACCTTCACCACCTGGGGGTGGCCCGTCAGGAAGTCCAAGACCCAATTGCACAGGGCTGGATTCAGACCCTTGGCCTCGAGCTTAATGATGAGCTTGGAGGGTACTATGCCGAGCTATAGTCAGCAGCATTCTTAGTCAACAGCATATAGTTCTATAGTCTATAGTCAACAGCATTCTTACATGGGTATTCTTCTTGTCCAGATGGGATAGGCAGTGTGCAGTGTGATGGCGATTGCATTGTCTGTGGACCTATTGGGGCGGTAAGCAAATTGAAGTGGGTCTAGGATGACAGGTAAGGTGGAGGTGATATGATCATTGACTAGTCTCTCAAAGCACTTCATGATGACAGAAGTGAGTGCTACATGGCAAAAGTAATTTAGTTCAGTTACCTTTGCATTCTTGGGTACAGGAACAATGGTGGCCATCTTGAAGCATGTGGGGACAGCAGACTGGGATAGAGAGAGATTTAATATGTCCGTAAACACACCAGCCAGCTGGTTTGCGCGTGCTCTGAGGACGCGGCTAGGGTTGCCGTCTGGGCCGGCAGCCTTGCGAGGGTTAACGCATTTAAATGTCTTACTCATGCCGGCCACAGAGAAGGACAGCCCACAGTCCTTGTTAGCTGGCGACGTTGGTGGCACTGTGTTATCCTCAAAGCTGGCAAATAACGTGTTTATCTTGTCCAGAAGCAAGATGTCATTGTCCGCGACGTGGCTGGTTTTCCTTTTGCCGTCCGTGATTGTCTGTAGAACCTGCCGCATACGTCTCGTGTCTGAGTCGTTGGATTGCGTCTCTGCTTTGTCTCTATACTGACGTTTTGTCTGTTTGATTGCCTTTGTCGTGCAATATTCTAATCAAGTGGGAGACGTTGTCATTTCTTAAAAGAAATCATCTTTATTTCATATTTAACAATGAGATGTTTGTTCTATTCCTTCAGGCTCTCTCTATCTTGAGTCACACACACCACATCTTATCTATGAATGCAGGCTCAGTCAGACCGGAGACATATGTCTCACAAGCACCATTAATCATAGAATGGAATGTGGTTGTAAAGTTTTTTATCACCAAGCCATAACTTAATCAGTTGCCTGCCCAAGCTTCTGAAGAATCCTCTCAGTTCGCTTAGAATGAAGGGAGAGAATTCTAAGAACCCTACTCTATTGCATGAAAACAACCATTCGGTACAAAAACATTATCATAACATAATCTTGTAATTTTGCTACCATACTTTGCGGAGGGAATGATTGCTCTGTTTGTATTCTGCCATGTTTCCAGTCACCTTGCCATGGTTAAATGTGGTGGTTCGCGCTTTCAGTTTTGCGCGAATGCTGCCATCTATCCATGGTTTCTGGTTAGGGTAGGTTTTAATAGTCACAGTAGATACAACATCTCCAATAAACTCAGTAACCGTCTCAGTGTGCACGTCAATATTACCCAGTGTACACATCAATACTACTCGGAACATATCCCAGACCGCGTGATCAAAACAATCTTGAAGCTCCCGAGTGGCGCAGCAGTCTAAGGCACTGCATCTCAGTGCAAGAGGTGTCACTACAATCCCTGGATCGTATCCAGGCTGTATCACATCAGGCTGTGATTGGGAGTCCCATAGGGCGGTGCACAATTGGCCCCGCATCGCCCGGGTTTGGCTGGGGTAGGCCATCATTGTAAATAAGAATTTGTTCTTAACTGACTTGCCTAGTTAAATTAAGGTAAAGAAAAATTTAATTGTGCATTCCGATTAGTGAGACCAGTGTTGAATAGTCCTTAGCATGGGTACTTCCTGTTTGAGTTTCTGCCTATAGGAAGGGAGGAGCAAAATGGAGTCGTGGTCAGATTTGCCAAAAGGAAGGCGGGGGAGGGCCTTGTATGCATCCCGGAAGTTGGAGTGACAATGGTTGAGTGTTTTTCCAGTGCGAGTACTACAGTCAATATGCTGATAGAGTTTAGGTAACCATTTCCTCAAATTTGCTTTGTTAAAATCCCCGTCTACAATAAATGCAGCCTCAGAATATAGGGTTTCCAGATTGCATAAAGTCCAGTGAAGTTCCTTGAGGGCAGTCGTGATATCGGCTTGAAGGGGGATATACACCGCTGTGACAAAGAAAAAGAAAATTCTCTTTGGAGATCATTTCGGTCTGCATTTGATTCTGAGGTATTCTAGGTCAGGTGAACAAAAGGACTTGAGTTCCTGTATGTTATTATATTTACACCACAAGTCGTCAATCATAAAACATACAATATGCTCAATTTAATTATTACATTCAGCCTACTCTGGTAATCAGTAAATGTTTCATGCTAAATACCATGTCATGTTATACTGAATACCAGTGCTAAATAATGAATGCTTTTTGGAATTGGTTTAACCCTTAACAATTAAAACAGGGTTTATTTATTCTAACAGTTGACCTTGACCTCTCTCCCCATAGGAATACTGTGCCTGCTGCCCAAACTTCAATCAGGATTCTGTAAAAGTGTGTCCCAATGAGGATATATGTTTACTTTCAGCTTCCAGTGACAACAGGAAGTGCCTTAAATTGGGGTCATAGGGGCTGTTTTAAAAGGTTAAAAACAGCCCCCAAAATGTCATATGTGATTAGGCAACTCTCATGAACCGGTACATATTTGAAAACCAGGTTTTTCTCAGTTTCTTGGCCCTTTTTGGAACCCTTACAAATTCAATCTAGGTAGCGGTATGTATCCATGTGTAGTCTAAGATGCCACCTCACCCCTTTATGGTATTTTGAATTTAATCTATTTCCAGATTATGGTTGGGGGACATCTAAAGAGCAACATATTCGAAGAGCAGCTTTCTCTGACATTGTCGGGGCAAGATACTGATATCCAGAGAGGTCCTAGGACAAGGCCCAAAGCTACATTTAAGGTGCTTTTGGGTGACAACGGCAGAACCATTGACGCTAGAAACACAATTCAACCACAGGAACGCTCCTAAGGTCCTACCGATCTGCATAAGCCTACCCTTGACCATGGGGAAGGGTGTATTTCTTCAAACAGCTGACAATGATCTCTCTCCCAATAGGAATACATTGCCTGCTGCCTTAACTTCAACCTGATGCCAATGTGGGTTATGATTGCCATATCAATTTGTCTTCAATGACAACCCATCAGGACACTATAAGGATTACCTGTGTTGATTTTAAGCTTCCTGGAGCAACCGGAAGTGATTAAATTGTCCCTGAACGTGGTTTTGATTTCACTCCCTGCAGTTAGTGAAAAACACTGCATTCAACCCTCAACCCTCTGTAAATCAGTCAGAAGAACAGGATTCGTTAAAAGAGTGTCCCAAAGAGGATATATTTTTACTTTCAGCTTCCTGTGACAACCGGAAGTGCCTTCTATTGGCTGTCATAGGGGCTGTTTCAAAGGGTTAAAAGGTCACATCAAGGCAAAGGATGGCTACTTTGAAGAATCTAAAATATAAAACACTTTTTTGTTTACTACATGATTTCATATGTGTTATTTCATAGTTTTGATGTCTTCACTATTATTCTACAATGTAGAAAATAGTCAAAATAAAGAAAAACCCTTGAATGAGTAGGTGTGTCCAAACTTTTGACTGGTACTGTGCATTGCATTCATTACACGCAAACACAACGGTCAATTATTGCTGCAATCAAGCATGATCAGAGCTGGGCGCCACACCTAGCAAATATGTTGCATAATACCCAAAAGCTCAATATCCCAAAGACCATAGGTGACCGACCACCTCGATTCAGTCTTATAGAGAAACATTTGAAATTGTGTTTTTTACATTCCATAAAAGTAGAGACTCAGAGCTACAAAATGGTATCTCATACATTGCAGCTGAGGAACAATGGGAAAGTAATTCTGATTTGAAAGTTGATAAACTTGTAACCCCACTTTTGAGAAAATTACCCTTTAACGTTTTGGTACACCTACTAGAGAGCTCTTCTTTGTCTACACTATTCAGCATTGTTCACACCCTCTTACGCCTTAAGTGAGGCCATATGCTAAACAGAGGGAGCAAGGTAGTGTAGTAAACAACCAACGTTTTCAAGACTAAAGGTGTTGAAAGTAGTAGCCTACAATAAGGAACACCTCAAGGTAAAAATACAATATCTAGTTCTTGGCCTATATCCTAATCATGTTGTTCCTCACATTACCGTCTCTGGTAAACACACACGATATCAAATACAATCCAAGTGTTTTTGTCACATGCACAGAATACATAAGGTGTAAACGGTACAGTGAAATGGTTACTTGCATTTTTTTATAGTAGCAATGTCAAAAATAGAAAGTGTCCAAATAAAATATTTTATACATATTTTATAATCATTAGCTGTGAAATAAATGTTATAATCACCCCCCCCCCCCAACTGCACCTAGCTAGTGGATTGGTCACTATTGCCTAGACAATACAACAGATGACCATAATCACCCCCAGACACACCTGGCTAATTTGATAGTTTGCGTAATCATCTGGCAAAGTGGAGGATTTTGTTTAGACATGTAGCTAGCTACCTAAACAATGAATCATAATCCCAACCCATAGCTCCAGTACAAACAAATTGTCATAGCTAGCCACCATGCATGAAATGCTGTAGTATTAATCTGCAGGTAGCTAAAGCTAACCAACTATGTTCAATGTTAGCTAGCTAGCTAACATTAGGCTATAACTAGCAATGCAAATGGGTTTCTGAGATAAAAATTGTATTACTACACAGATCATACACGTAACATTATCTAGCGAGCCAGCAAGCTAATGTTCACTAGCTAGCGAACAGTACATTTTAAATTGTAATGAAAACGACTTCCTGACAAAATGTGAAATGTATAATATCTGAAAATGTAGACAACTTACTCGTATTTTTTCAAATATAACCTTTATTTTCTCAGGGAGTCATACGTAGACCAATGTCAATTTTACAGATGAGCCCTGAATTACATAAAATACACACATGAAAATATAAATACAAACGCAAGCAGAAAGAATAACACAGTCATAAAAAACAAACACGTTCATCCGTAATAAGGTCTTCAATCAGCTTTCTGAATTGCCCAAGAGGCACCAGAACATTACATTTAAGAACGTTTTAAAGATAGTTCAACAAACAAATAACTCAATAAAGACCAAAGGAATATCCAGTTAGCCATCCCCGGGACCGGGTGTTGTAACTCATATGTTTAGTAATGTCTTTATTGAAGACTTTAACTAAGTAAGATGTCCTGTGTCTTTTCCGTTTTGTTTGTAGCTAGCTACAGCTTGTTTGGCCTGTTGTGTCAAGTCACTCCGGTTCACACTGACCATGTGCAGAAAGTAGTCCATCACAACTTTTTCCCACTGATCTTTGTTGATAGCGCCTAAATTCGGGGCATCAATGTTGAGAGCAATAGTAACACTTTTGCAGTTTTCCATGGCTAACGTTACATCCTTCAAAAAAGCTGCGGTAGCAACAAGTATCTACACATACTGAGCAGCTCATGTTATAGATAGAAGCGTGCTACAATCCAAACTCATCTCTCGGTATGTCCAGCCCTTGCATTATCTCAGCCAATCATGGCTATCGTGAAGCTTCCTGTCCTTTTCCGTTGCTAAACCAACTGGGCTCGTAATTTAAAATGTTTATTCATATTTACAGATGGCATACACGTTTGTTATTAAGGCACATGAAAGTTCACATGTTCCAAAAGGCATTTCTGGCAAAAGAAAACGATTTTGATTTAAAAACATAAATGACTCTCCTGTGAAGTAGAGATGTGCTACGCCTAGCTTCTTGAAATGTGTCACATAGGGTTAGATTAGTTCTCTGTCTCGCTCTCTCTCTCTCTTTCGTTGTCTGTCTCTCTCACATACACACACAGTACACATGCACAGTACTCACTGTGCACACCGTACACACACACCGTACACACACCGTGCACACACACTGTACACACACACACACACACACAGTACACACTGTGCACACTGTACACACACACACTTCTTAGGATGCTCCTGTTGTGCTCGTTTTAGCAGAATCAGAGTGTCATAAGCATTTAGGAGAGTTAACTTCTTAGTTTCTTTTCATGATGTGCTGAATGGCCATTTACCACAAGCCATCTTCTCTGCACATGGGCAGAACGGCAACATCAAGGAGAAGTAGAAGAAAGCCCCAAAAACCACTTCAAAACAACAGCTGCTGTGCTTTGTGACACGGAGTGAAACTACAGAAGAGCCCAAATGACAACACAGAGGAGTTTGCAGTGTGTGTGTGTGTGTGTGTGTGTGTGTGTGTGTGTGTGTGTGAGAGAGAGAGAAGGAGAGAGAAAGTGTGTGTCTTTCTGTGGTTGTATGTGTGTGTGCGTGTGTGTGTGTGAGAGGAGAGAGAAAGTGTTTGTTTTTCTGTGTCTGTGTGTGTGTGTGTGTGTGTGAGTGCATGTGTGTGCATGTGTGTGTGTGTGAGAGAGAGAGAAGGAGAGAGAAAGTGTGTGTCTTTCTGTGGTTGTATGTGTGTGTGTGTGTGTGTGTGTGTGTGTGTGTGTGTGTGTGTGTGTGTGTGCGTGTGTGTGTGTGAGAGAGAGAGAAGGAGAGAGAGAGTGTGTGTCTTTCTGTGGTTGTGTGTGTGTGTGTGTGTGTGTGTGTGTGTGTGTGTGTGTGTGTGTGTGTGTGTGTGTGTGTGTGTGTGTGTGTGTGTGTGTGTGTGTGTGTGTGTGTGTGTGTGTGTGTGAGCGCATGTGTGCGTGTGTGCATTCATGCTCGTATGTGTGTGTGTGTCTCTTGCCGCAGCCCACTGTACACCACATGTCTCCCTCAATATTTGTGACCTACCCAAGCAGTGCCAATGGGTCCCTCTTTGCTGCTCTTTGTTACGCTTTGCTGCTCTACGAATTTGCATAAGACCTCATAGGAGTCTACTTTGAACAATGTCACACTCTAATTACGTATGTATTACCATTTACCTATTTATAAACAAATCTGGTGTTAAATAGAGAGTTTCGCTTCATATTTGTAACCCTTCATTCCGGGTTCAAATCCCGGGCCGGCAACTGTAAAAAACGAGGGAAATTATTTGATACTGAAGAGCTAATGGGATCAGATCTGAACTCAATCCCCTACCATTGTGCCCTTGAGCAAGGCACAAAATGTTGTGCATCCAGGGGTGCTGCGACTTGACCTTGTGCACCTCTCTGTGTGCGATGTGTGCTGTCTGGGGGATTTGAACTGAAGACACATTTACATTCACTGTAACAAATGGACAATACAATTGTATTTATTACAGTGTAATAATCCATTTACTTCCAACATCTATACCGGCTGCCTCAGGTAACACCGGCTGCCTCACACTCTGTAATTGACCGTCTGTGATTGTAGCTTTTCAAAGTAGTTTGCCACCCACTGTTCCAGGTTCTTATACTCTCATTAAGCATTTATAACAAAGCAATTAGGGATTTATTAACAAAACACCGCTTGCCAAGGGATTATGAGAACATGTTGTTTTAACAATGGCTGTTCTGGTAGTTGATGTAAGTTTGACCATGGAGGAAGGATGATCCTCCTGATTTAGTGATGCTTACTTTTTTTTATTCAAATCAAATCAAGCTTTATTTATATAGCACACTTCAGACATGGATGCACCGTAATGCGCTTCACAGGGAAAAAACATACAGTATATAAAAAAAAACTATGAAAATAAAAACTGAAATATTTACTACACAACAGACATGCGAGGGTTAAAAGCCAAAGAATAACAATGAAAACTGAAACACTTAAAAAACACTGTAAGGAAAAGAAGCAAAGCTAAAAAGGTGTTTTAAGATCCCTTTTAAAATTGTCAACAGTTTCGGGCCCCCCTCAGGTTCTCTGGCAGGCTATTCCAGAGGCTGGGGGCATAGTAACTAAAGGCTGTCTCTCCATGCCTCTTGGTCCTGGGCTTTCTTCATAGTTAAAAGGCCAGTGCCAGAGGACTTGAGGGACCTACAGGGTACATAACTCAAAGGTCTGACATGTATTGGGGGTACCCAATCCTGGATTGATTTAAAAACCAATAGAATATTCTTAAAATGTATTCTAAAACTCATAGGCAGCTAGTGCAGATACTTTAAAACCATTGTACGGTGTGCTCTCTGTATGGTCTTGGTCAGTACCCGTGCTGCAGCATTCTGTATGTTCTGCAGTTGACCAATGGCTTTCATCGGTAGACCAGACAGGAGAGCATTACAGTAGTCAAGCTTGCTTGTAATAATAGCATGGATAAGTCTCTCTGTATCAGCCTGAGATAGAAACGATCACATTTAAATGTACAGCCAGATTCTCTCTCTGTGCTTTGGCTCCAACAATAAGTAAGTCTTGATTTAGCTGGAGGGAGTTGTGAGCCATCCAAGTATTTAAATCACTAATACAGTCTAATAATTTATCTGTGGAGCTAAAATCCTCTGGTGACACAGAAGTGTGTATCGTCTGCGAAGCATTGAAAATCAATGCCGTGCTTTCTGATAACACTATATATTATTATTATGTTTTTATAATCATTCCTGCACATAATCATTTAAATACATATCTCATAATACAGGAATTATATTTTCAACCCCTCACACCCTCACACCCTCAAACCCTCCTACAACACCACCCATCCCTTTCCCTGTGGCTGGGGGAAGAGCAGACAAATCATAAAAAACAAGTTATAAACAATAAAGAAACCTGACTTTTTTCTCCAAAAAATGAGAAATACAGTTATTCAAGCATTGATATTGAGTCAGTTATTATAGTATATTGAAATATCAGTACATTTTGATTTTGTTTTTCTAAATAGTTCTGTCACACATCATAGTCTTACGCCATCACATGTTGAATTATTTGATGGTCTGCGACAGTGTCTCTTACTGATGCTTTCTAATCCAGATGTCAATCCACTGGTTAAAGACAATAGCAATTTTGCCCCCAGATACAATGCTGCCAACCTGGTATCATTAACAAAGTCTCACAGTTGACAACAATGTCAGCTATGAGCAGTGTCATGTAAGTGGACAAAACCTAAGTCGTATTCATAGGATACACTGTTATAAAATGCTTAAAGAAATAAATAAACAGAAAACCAAAACAAGCTGTTCTTATTGGACCGGTCCAGGTAGACCCTTACTGTTTCAGTCTAATTTGTACCGTTTTGTACCTAATGAACATGACCCAGACATTTTTATCCTTTAAATCTTATGGACTATTTACTGTATGTGGCAGATAAGGACACATGATAATAATCACATCCATGCTAGTCCCAATGCAGTTGCCTTCTCCCATGACACTCCTCTCTCCCTCATCAGTCCGTTGGCTTTGTTTTTGTTTGCTTCAGTTTCTTAGCACAATGTCTTCTATTTTTTTGTCTTTGTTTGGCTCTTGCCAGCTCCCCAGGCACTAAAGGGTGCAGAGATCTAATTTCCAATCTGATTGGTTACTGTGATGACAAACTAGAAAGCGACTTCCTAAATGAGTCCCTTTCCCACCGCACGCACGCACGCACGCACGCACGCACGCACGCACGCACGCACGCACGCACGCACGCACGCACGCACGCACGCACGCACGCACGCACGCACGCACACACACACACACACACACACACACACACACACGAGTGTCCTTTCCAAATGCTACCAGCCTCTATCAGCCTATTACACACTATCGGCGTGTGTATGCATGCATGCAGAGTAGAAAGAGAGAGACAGAAAATAAGTGGTAGTCGCTATTAAGGACTGCTGTAGATGACAAATCTCATCACTGTTGCTGTCAATGCAGGGTCTCTCTCCCTCTCTCTCTTTCTCTCTCCCCTGCTCTTTCTCTGTCACCCCCCACCTCTCTCTCTTTCTCTCCCCCCTCTCTTATATTGCCTTAATGTATTCAGACTCAGGGCCCAGCCTACCTCGTCAGTAATTGCTTCGAATTGGACTGTGATCCGTGTCTCTTAGCGCCTGCTAATACACACTCCTCCTCTCAAACACTCTCCCATCTGCGTGTTATTGCCATGACGAGGGTCGCCGGTGGCGATGGGAACATACATCCTCTGTTTTTGGCTGGCTGCCAGTGCCAGTTAATCATGCCAGTTCTTTTTTTAGAGGGGAAGCATATAGGGCAGCCGTGGACAGTCGTTAATCAACATTTGTGTTACTGGGTTTACCTGCTCTCTCACTCTGTTGTCTCATCCTTCTCAGGTCCTCAGTTCAGTGTTGGATTATGATAGAACGAGTGGGTCAGCTAGTTGTGCTGAGACTGAGGCTGTCCTTATATGGACATCATAATTAGGATAGATTAGACACAACTGCCTCACACTCGCTCACATTGTTGAACTAACCTGTACTCAGTGGCTGCTAGAGCAGAGAGCATTGACGTTGATCTTGATCTGAGAAGTCCCATTTTCTGACCCCCCCCCCCCCCCCCCCACACGCGCACACACACACACTTCTCCACCTCAATAGCCCACAGTCCAAAAATAATAGGAGCTCTCCACAGCAAATCTAATTACAATGCGCTTCCACGGCACATTACGGGACATGGCCGTGTGTGTGTGTGTGTGTGTGTGTGGAGAAATTGAAATAGGGCCTTCAGGCACTGTTCAGCTCACTGCCATGTGGAGTGGGAAGGAGTTGGGGGAAGGGGTATGTGAGGGTAGTGAACTGGCATTGTATGCTATTGTTGAGAAGAATGGATGTGTGTGTGACAATAAGATGGGGCTACCTGTTGTAAGCAGAGGGCTGATTGAGGGCTGTCAGTATGTGACCACGGTGTGTCTGTTTGTGCACATACACTGAGTGTAAAAAACATTAGGAATACCTTATTTTGCCCTCGGAACAGCGTAAATTCGTCTGGGCATGGACTCTACAAGGTGTCGAAAGCACTCCACAGGGATGCCGGCCCATGTTAACTCTAATGCTTCCCACAGTTGTGTGAAGTTGGCTGGATGTCCTTTGGGTGGTGGACAATTCTTGATACACATGGGAAACGGTTGAGCGTGAAAAACCCAATCCCAAACCTTAACTCTTACCTTAACCCTTTGGATTGAGTGCCTAAACTGAAACCTTAACTTAGAAATTGCACGTTTGGAGAAACTCCGAAATGGATGAATGTCTAATTCTGCAGTGGGACTGTAAGAGCTTGTTGCGCACACACACACACACACACACACACACACACACACACACACACACACACACACACACACACACACACACACACACACACACACACACACACACACACACACACACACACACACACACGCACACACAGCAGTGAGATAACATGCTCTGCTCTAAGGATTAATGAGGTTTACTCTGTGTCTCAGTCGCTAGTCAAGGGAGCCAAATACTATTTGAAAGGGAACTGATGAAGATGGATGTTGTACGGATCAGTATTACCCCTAACATTGTAAAGGCAGGGCCCCCCGCCTAACTAGCTCTGGCCTAAAAGTTTGGCTTCTATTGGTTTAAATTCATGCCAGAGGACCTTGATGTTGCTTTCGGGGCCATTGTCTAGGGGAAGACTTACACAGACAAAATATTGGTATTTATGGCACCTTCAGCCAAACTGAAATGCTTGAGATTTGAGATTACAAGGTGTTATCGATAGTAACTCATTCACAACAGTCCAATACATTTATAGGGTGATGAAGTAATTGGCCAATATTTTCCTAGGTAGTACCTTAATGCCAATAATGTTATTATTGGGAGCACAGTTGCATAGTTGGTTGCCAGTTCTTTGGGCTTGATGTGATCTTGTTTCACATTTTATATTAACACCCTCGCCACACTGTCTGATTACCGACTGTGGCCCCAAGCGACTCAGCAGGTGTGTGTGAGTGTGACTATGTGTGTGCATGTGTGTCTGTGTGATAGAGAGAGAGAGAGTGTTTCTCTGTGTAGGTGTCAGAGCGAGGGTAAAACTGAAAGAGAAATCCTAACACAAAGTTGTAATATAATATTGGTTGAGACTGTACAGATTTGATACATTGGTATAAAAAAAGTACAAAAAAAAAAAGGATGAATGTATGTACTTGTAAGTCGCTCTGGATAAGAGCGTCTGCTAAATGACTTAAATGTAAATGTAATGTATAATCATTATACTTTGTCCTACACTCCTGGGCAGGAATTCAATTCAATCGTTGCAGACGTATATTTTGACATTGTGTTAACTGGCTCTTGTTCATTGAGGCACGCGATGGAAATCATTTAAAAACATTTAGCAATAGAAACCCAAAAAGGAAAATGTCGTATTGGCTATGTCCATGTAGTCCCTCCCTGTTTCAGTCTGTTTTCTTCTGCATTGTGCCAAATAAATACAACCCCTGTTTTGAGAACATGGAATTTTATTTTCGAAAATGTGACAATTTAATTGAGTTAAACTATAGCTAGTCTTTCCTTTATCAACTCTTGCTCTAGTTTGACATTGCTTTGTAAATGCCATACCTTGTATTGTACGGTGTAGGCACTGTGCACCTAATATGAAAGGGAGACAGAAAGATTAATGAATAATCCAAAGAGCGGTCTATCTCTCCCATTGTCTAACAGAGTGATTCATGCATACTTCATGAGAATTTGAAAAGGTCTGCAATAAATGATCTGTGACGTGTTAATTAAGTATTATTTATCAATTAGTCATAAAAAAGGTCTTCAGAGTCAGTTACGAGAGTGATATTAATGTGCCTTGATTCGCTGCCCTGACATTACCAGAAGGGAGCTAGCTCACGGGTCTCTGGAATAATCTCTCTCTCTCTCTCTCTCTCTCTCTCTCTCTCTCTCTCTCTCTCTCTCTCTCTCTCTCTCTCTCTCTCTCTGTCTGTCTGTCTGTCTGTCTGTCTGTCTGTCTGTCTGTCTGTCTGTCTGTCTGTCTGTCTGTCTGTCTGTCTGTCTGTCTGTCTGTCTGTCTGTCTGTCTGTCTTTCTCTTACACACTCTCTCTCTGTGTCTCTCACTCATCATCTCTCTTTTTCTGTCTGCCTTCCTATCTATCTCCAATTGTCATTTTCCGTTACCTCTGCTTGCCATTCTCTTTCCGTGCCTCTGTCTTTGTTCCTCCCTCTCTTTCTCACTCTCTCTCGGTCTTCTTACCTCTGCTCTGTTGACTCACTCTCTCTCTGTCTTGGTTCTACCCCTTCCTCTTTCGTCTTCCTCCCTCTCTTTTTTTCTCTCCTTCTCCATCCTCTTCCTCACTGTCTCCCCACCTATGCTCTGTGAAATCTCGCTCTTACTCTGTCCTCCTTTCTCTCTGCATCCTCTCTTCCCCCTCTCCCTCTTCACCCTCTCTCCACCTGACCTTTTTAAATCATCCTTTTTTTCTCCCACTTTACTTATTGACGTCCATCCACTGCACCTGCATTAACCACCCAGCATGTGCTGTCAACCCCTTCACATAGGCAGAGATGTGCCACCTCCCACAACTCTCTTTCAAACACACACACAGCCCCCCCCCTCCCCCGATCAACTGGAGATGCCATCCTACCCTCCTGTCCTCCTCCCACCCCTCCTTACCATTTCTTCACCTCCCCATCACGGTCCAGCTGAGAGCTAAATTGATTAGAATTAAGAGCATATGTTGCACCTGAGGTGATGTGCTGCCATTCGCCTTGCTCGCCTCGGTGAAAACGAGAGGAGGAAGAGTGTGTCGTCAATGCTATTTTTGGACAACACCAGCTGGTTTGCCTTTTTCCGCCTTTCTTTCTTTGTTGTTTGTCGGGCCTGAACAGATGTTTGAAAATATCATTTTGGATTGAAAGTAACTTTGGGGTCGGGTTGGTTTTTGATTAGAATTGGGTTGTCGGATTGAGCGAGTGTTTCTGTTCGTTCACACTGAAACATATAAGTCATTATTAGGCTATTATTATAATAACCAATTCACTATGCAAATTCTTAGGAAATACCTGGCAATTGCTGTACTGTAAAATACAGTACATTTCTACTTAGTTTTGACTTGGCACTGCATCACCCATATTCACTGCAACAGTACTCGTTGCTTAATTACGGGGACAGTGCTGTATCATGAATACAGTCACAGGTACGTGGGGTTGTTCGACGCGATAGCGGAGTGAAACATTGTTTCTTAGGTCGGACAGGCAGACAACAAAGCTTATATTAACCCCCGCTGTACCAAACCAAATGCTAGGGTGGAAGCAAGGAGAAATAATGTGTGAGTTGAGATGAATAAAAGAGTTGGTTTGGACAGCAACGTGAACATGATGATATTCTTATGAAGGTGCACTGATCATTCCAATGGAACTGTTAGCAGGCATGGGTTTGCCAGTGACTGCCAATACAGTTCTGCTTGGAAAGCGTGTCATTCAATCAGCATCCAGGATCCAAACAACCAGTTTTATAATTCCCAATTAAGAATAAGGGAACATATTTACATCTAAGTCTTGAGCTTTACATCAAGTAGGCCTTTTTTTCAGTGTGAGATCTGACTCAAATTACAAATCATTTCACCAGCTAGGTGGCAAGTAGGAACCTATTGAAATGATGGTGAAATCCATAATTCGACTCTGCAAATTCACTTTTGCATTGACATATACAAGCTCAAGCTTCCGGAAAATGCTTTAAATACTCATTTTTATTCAAGGGGGGACATTGTTATTGAATTATTGAGTTGGGTAGCGTAGACGTATGGCCTTCCACCCATTAACACCAATAATTCATGATTTCCACCCCAATCTGGTGATATGATAATAGTGGTTATTCAAGTCCACTTTTAGACACAAGCTGAGATGCTAATAGTCAAAGCACTTAAAGCTAACGCGAACATTGTGCTAATATCGTGCTAATAGCCGGTAGCGCTGAAATCCACACACTCCCCACTGCTACCGTTGCCCGAGCTGTCAGCTCTCCCTTCTCTCTCCGAGGCTTCCTATCAGATATGACAGGCTCTTTGAATGTACCGCTCACAAAGGGAATGCCAGTCACTCCCCTGGCTGTTCGCCTCTCTTTATTTCTCTCCCTCTTTTTCACCCTCTCTCTCCGTCTCTCCTCTGTCAGTTTGCGGCAGAGATCTAAGCCCTGACAGGGAGTTTCATCTATTTGTCTCAGCGCTCCTTCCCTCCTTCCCTTTTCACTCTTTCTCTTTCTTTCTTTCTTTCTTTCTTTCTTTCTTTCTTTCTTTCTTTCTTTCTTTCTTTCTTTCTTTCTTTCTTTCTTTCTTTCTTTCTTTCTTTCTTTCTTTCTTTCTTTCGTCTGAAGAACAATCAAAATCGACTCCCATGCACCACCTGTCACCGGACATGTCTGTCCGCGCCCTACAACCTCACCTTCGTTTTGTTTTTATTATATCACCAAACCCCCACAATACTCCTCTCTGTATCACCCTTCTACACTAATTAAAGTTCAACCATCGCCCTTTGTCAACAATTTTTCCTTCAAACGACACCAGCTCTTTCTCCGAAGCGCACCCGTTCTAGAGCCCTTTTCTGTGATCGCCAGGGGAGCGCTGGGAAAGATGAGCTTCGCCTGTGGCAATGAAGGGGAAAAGAAAAAGGGAAATTGCCTACTTCATACTAATTCTCCCCTTGCCCCCAGCAGATGCAGTCTTGCCGTTAGGCCCCCGGCCGTTCAACATGGGTACTAGCCTACTCTCCATGCTCTCTTGCAGCTTTGTTGCTGCAGATCTGGGTTTAAATACATGTGTATTTGAGTATCTGGTATTACATTTTTTGGGGGTTGTATTTTTCTATTTTCAAATACACAGCACAAAACAAATACTTTTATTTGAGTATTTGAATGGTTATTTGTAAAAACCAAATAGTCTGCCAAATTGTATTTCAAATATTCAAATACACTGACTTAAATACACTCCCATGCATTTAATCCAGGTATTTGAAAATAGTACAGTATTTGTGTATTTCCAAATACCATAAAATATTAAACTACTTGTCTTTTCAAATAATATATATTTGAATAATTACTTTGAATGTATGTGAAAATAATTTCAATATTTGAAATAGTATTTCAACCTTGGTCTGGTTTCTTCCTATACTGCTGTCCTTGGAAGGTGGAAGATGTAGAAAGATGGGCTGAGTAATCACTGTGTCATTGGGAATGATTCAAACAGAGGGGGGAAGCAGGGTCCTTGGGCCTGCTTGGGCAGAATGGATGCCATGCATGAGGAAGCTGTTGTGGTAATTTGTCAGTGGACTTTCGCTCTCTCTTTACCTCCACAACCTTAGAGTGAAAGATGACTGAGATTCAGCATGGGTGTTTGAAAGTATTTGGAAGCTCCGTTATCTGTGTGAATATGCACACATGCCAGGACTGTACTCATAGAGTACACAAACAACCCCACCCCCCCTTCCCCCTACATACACACACCCCATCCCCTCTGCCCTTGATGCAGGGTTGGTGTCTCTCTCTGGTGTGTTTGAACAGGCTTGTCCTAATCCACTCACCCACAGCTTGTTTCAACACATAGCCTTCACCATGCTAGCTTTCACTCTCTGTTCTGGGTTCATGGGAGTGTGTGTGAGCCTGTGTAACGTATGTGTATCTGGACTGTGTGTGGATGTATATCACTCTGTGTGCCCTCCGCATGTACCCTTCTGTAGTGGCTAGTGGGTGAAGTCAAGGGAAACTTGCAGGTGAAGGGTGCACTTTTTGCCGTAAGCCCCCCACTAGGGATGGATACTGGAAAGATTGTTCCATCAGATTATGCCCCCTTGATCTTGAGTGCAAACACGCCTGTGCACACAGATATATTCCTCCCCCTCCATTCTGTCTCTCCCCTCCCCTTCTCTCTGTTTTATCAACCCTCCCTGTTGTTCATTTACCCACACACTCCCTCATTTATATGCCAGTGCCTTTTATTGTGTTCCACATTTATTCATATTAAAAAAAACATGTTATAAACCCAATATTGTTAATCAGCCAGGTTGTCACCAAACTAATTTTAATATAATAGTAACCTTACGTTTTTTTTTTTTTCATGAATGCCAATACTGTTTTCTATGCTAGTTTTTGCTTAATACTTTGGGATACTGGTGCACTTGTAGTCAGAAAGGGCCATTTTTTGTGTAGGCAACAGTAGGCCTAAACTATTTTCTTCATAACGCATTTCATATTTCTGTAAGAACCGACGCAGGAGTAGAGAGGTACGGGGAGTCAAACATAAACAGAGCGGGGGAACAGAGCGGGGCAACAGACAGATATAGGGGAGGTAATGACAGAGGTGATTGAGTCCAGGTGAGTCCAATTATCGCTGATGCGTGTGACGGGGGAAGGCAGGTGTGCGTAATGATGGTGGCAGGAGTGCATAATGCTGGGAAGCCTGGCGCACCAGGGGGGAAGAGCGGGAGAAGGTGTGACAGTACCCCCCCCCCCCCATAGGCATAGGAGCCTGACGATCCGGCTGAGGCATGAAGGCCTGTCGATCCCGCTGAGGCGTGGGGCACGATGATCCGGCGGTGGTGTAGCAGCCTGCCGAGCCTGCTGGGCGTAAAATCTTGACGATCCGGCTGAGGCCTGAAGTGGAATGGGCGCCTTCCGAGCCAATCGTGGCAAGAAACCTCTCGAGCCAGCTAGGGCGTGACAGACTGATGAGCTGGCTTAGGCCTGAAGTGGGATGGGAACAGAGCGGGGGAACAGACAGATATAGGGGAGGTAATGACATAGGTGATTGAGTCTAATTATCACTGATGCGCGTGACGGGGGAAGGCAGGTGTGCGTAATGATGGTGGCAGGAATGCGTAATCTGGGGAGCCTGACGCCCTCGAGCGCAAGGGGGGAAGAGCGGGACCAGGCGTGACAATTTCATGGAGCCTACATTACACCATTTTCTTCATAATGCATTTAATACAAGGCTCCACTTTTTCGTGTACATTACACTATTTCTTTCATAATGCGTTTTATACAAGGCTCCACTTTTTCATGTACGTTACACCATTTCTTTC